>NC_071408.1:632500-948750 GCF_017976375.1 Cuculus canorus
GGTTAAAACTGGAATAGACACATTATCAGGAGGGTGAGAATTAAGTTCTCTCTCTAAAATCACCACCACCGCAGTTGTGACCACCTTCTCTTTGGAAGGATATAGTAAACCTCAAAAAGATATATGCTGTGATCAAAGGTACGGGGGAGCTTCAACAGATTGAGCTGTGTTGGTTGAGTGAAGAGCCTGAGAGAATCATAGAATCATTAAACTTGGAAAAGGTCTCCAAGATTATCACCATCAGCCCAATCCCACCGTGCCTACTAAACCCTGTCCCAAAGTGCTGTGTCTACATATTTTTGAACACCTCCAGAGATCATGAGTCTACCACTTACCTGGGTACCCTGTTCCAATGCTTCGCCACTCTTCCAGAGGGTGATGTGATCTAGCCTCCCTCTTCCCCTTGGCAAGGCTGTGGCCGTGTTCTTCTGCCTGCTACTTCTTGTCTTGAAATGGGCTCATGGGCTGTGCGTTGGAGAATGTGGCTGCTGTGGTTTGACTGACAGTGCTTTCCCTCCTCAGGGATGGATCTTCTCAGAGTCTTCTCCCATCATGTTGCGTACTGCAGGAGGAAACACAGGGCAGGTGATGAAATAACGGCTGTGATGCTGCTGGGCTACATCGTGGTCCTGACTGAAGACATCTGGCCTCAGAGAGGTGGAGAACAACACAAGCCTATGAGAGTGAGGCCTGACAGTGGACTCGAGAGGTGAGATCCGAATGCATGAGCCTCATCCCACCTATGAGACATGATGGTGCCACAGCAAAGACTGGTGTGTGAGGATGGCACACGGTGGCTGGGAAGGGGAAGGCAGATCCTTTTCATTTCTCACTTAGGTGGTGTTGGAGTCGGCTGCCGCAGTCGGGCAGTGTGGCTGCGGGGTCGTATTTGGAAGACTTTCTCAGCAGTGCACACATGTTAACGATGTTTGAGGAGTAGTTTCTGTGGGAGTCCTGGGAGCCAGGCAGCTCTGCAAATCAGCCCATTAATATTTTTAAAAGAAAACCTCCATTCTGTAGGAACCGCTTTGGCCTCTGGAGACGTGCCAGAGCTGTATCCCAGATTGCACTGCATCTGCTTCTCCCGTTAGATCTTTCCCTCTCTCTCCTTTCATCCATCCCTTTTCCTTCCCTCCTGCCTAGAGCTTTCTATTGCTATTCCATCCAAAACACACTTTAAGTGTTACCTCCTGTGCTTCTCTTGCCTGGAAGTTTGCACAAGGACGAGTTGGCATGTGTATTTTCTCCCTTTGTCCTCTCAGAGCTAATCGCCCTGGTGAAACTGAGCTGTAATGCAGTTGGCAGTGGTCAGATTGAGCTGAATGTGTGTCCTCTAGCACATACTCAGATTCTTGCATCAATAAAAATGAACATGGACAGCAGCAAAGCAAAAGAGATATTGCATGGCCTTGTCTAAAACACACTCGCGCAAAAGCATGAGCAACCTGAACAAAAGCTGCCCGTTTCCTTTTTTGAGGCAGGTGAAAGAAGTTGTTATTGGGCTTGATGTGCACAGAGATGGGGGGGTGCGTTTCCCCAGCTCCTCCTCCCCCTGCCATTTGCGGCCTTGCAGCAGGTAAAGAGGAGATTGCGTTTGGTGGGGAGGATTTGTAGCTGTCACGAGTCAGTCAGTGTCAGGGTGAATTAAGCCTGATGTTTTTAACATCTTCCCCACAGAAAGGGGGGGGCAAGAGGGAATGGAAGAAATGATTGTAATTTTATGTCTATATCCTGATCGGCTAATTGAGGTGAGCAAGAGACACGGCAGCCAGAGGAGATTTTCCTCTTGTTAGCATGATCGTTTCTTTGCTTTGGCTTTTCCTTTCTTTCTGACACTACTACAGCAATCCCCTCTGTGGGGGAAGAGAGATCCAGCCGATCAGTGCTGGAGGCTGTAGACAAATGGCTCTTGTTCCTCCAGACTGTCTCTTGTAGTATGTTCTCTGATCAGCTAGGTGAAAGCTCATGGAAAAATTAGTTTTGGCAGAGGTTTGACTATCACTGGCCCTGGCTCCTGTCCCCTCGCTCCAGTTCAGACCCCAAACCTGCTGCTAGCCTGAGATGGCACTGCTGTGGTGTGCCACGTCCTCTCCTTGTCCTCTCCTACCCTTCCCAGGAGCACCCTGCTCAGGTTGGACAAGCTTAGAGGTGAGCTATGGAGGGAAGGAATATCTGTGCCATGAGATAATTGCGGGGAGTCTCTGGCAGCAGCATGGCTCAGGGCCTGTGGTTGCTGTGCCTCTTGTCTTGCCTCGGGCACAGTTGCTACAAATCCTCCCTGTGCCTTTTGCCTTGCTGCCAGGACGAGCTCCTCCTCTCTGGGTCCCAGGTGGGCTGATTCTCTCCGGTGAGTAAGGAGAGACAAGGAGGCAAAATAAATACATAGATAAGTCCTTGTCCCTCGCTCTTCCTACGTGACAGTCCAGAGTATCAGTCCGGCATACCCCGAGCAGCCTGGTTTGGACACTGGGATTGGCAAGGTGCTCTGCCTTTTGCTGGAAGTGAAGATGCAGTAGCCTGGGATGCCTCATGGCTGGGGAAGGGCTGTTGTTGCAGGAGAGGACCCTGACAGCCTCCATACTCTTTTCCAGTCGGTGGCATGGGATGCCCTGAAGGTGAATGAGGTGGAGCCTGCACAGCCCTGAGCTGGAGCTGTTGAGCAGTCCCAGGAGCCCCACGGTGGCTCCGTGTGCCATAAAGGCAGAGCAGCATCGTTAATATTCCTTGCGTGAGCAGAAGTGGACTAAGTCATCAGCAGAGAGCAGGGTGCCTCTGAGCTCTGCGGGCTCGTGCTGATTTACACCAGCTGGGGAACTGGGCCAAATCTCTCTCATTCAGTGAATGATCATTCAATTTTTCTCTCTGCTATCAAGCCCTTAAACAAAAGCCAATTGAAATCAATGGGAGACTTCCATCATTTTCAGGGTTATAGGCCTAAAAAATTGGATGCTTGGGGAAAAAGCAGGCAGGGGAAGAGAAAGGGAAGGGAAGAAGAAATAAATGCTGCTGTAACGTTATGGCTTACCATGTAAGCATACACGAGTGAGAAATGCTTTAGTTACGATTCTTCGGCAGCCACAATTCAGTAAAGCTGTACGTGGGAACGTATGCATTGAAGAGCATCCTTCGTTATATAAACTACTCAGTGGGCACAAAGGGAGCCTGTCCCTCTGTGAATCCTTTCTCTGCATGTCCTATTTCTATATGTGATGAAGTTCTCTGTTTTTCCATTGCAGTTAGAGTTCTTATTAGTGGTAAGCACATGCTCCACGGGATAGCTGTTATGAGCAGAAATGTAGGAAGAAGCGCTGCCTTCTGCTCCCAGATACCAGCAGGATTTTTTTTGCCAGAGCTGGAAAGAGGGGGAGGTTAATATCTAGTCCAGCCTCTGGCTGTATTTTGATAAAATCCTTTGTCCAATGACTGCAAAGTATTTTGCAAGTACAGCAGGGTAAATCCCCTTCAGACAGGTATTATCTGGCCTATTTTCACAGCTGAGAATATGCAGCCTTCAGAGCCATCTAGACAATGGTGTTGTCTTCACCTTGTGATCTCCTCGGCTGAACGAATATGTCAGGAGCAGTCCTTTCAAATCCACCCCCAGTTCGAACACAGCCCTCCAGTACGTCTGGGTGCAGTTAGATCCTTCCTACCTCAGCCACCCCATCCATATAACAGGTATGACAATCATCCTTTCCCCCTGGTAACCATTTCATTATGCGGTGCTGCTGAAGTGCCTTGGAGGGGAGAAGACCTACAGATAAGTCTGCATTCTCATTTTGCCTATATTTGTGCTCATGTTTTCTGCTTTAACTGCTGTTCTCTTGCTTTGCCTGCTCATTAGTTCTGCCTGAGTGCAGGACCTCTCCAAAAAAATGCAGCGTTGGCAGTGGGCATGAATTCTTAACGACTCCTGTCTCTAATGACAGAATCCAGAGCCAGGCAGTCAGTTTGCTCGCTGACGGAGGGAAAGGCAGACTAGACCGTAGCTCACTGCCACTTTCTCTCATCGTGGGGCGAGTTTGCGAAAGTCGCAGGAGAATCTGCAAAATATGTTCAGGTGTTGGCATGCTTCTCGTGCTGCAAGGAGAATTGCTTGGGATGACAGACGGAAAGAGATGCTTCTTTGTCTGAGGAAGATGTTGAATTTGTTTTCATGCCTCGCTCTGGCCTCTCTCTACTGTTGTACCCAAGAGAACAACAACAGATTTTGGATTTTGAGCCAAAGCTGGGAATCCTGAATTCTGACTTGCCCGGTGCCCTGTTGTGCTGCCCAGCTTAATACAGAGGGCAAATATTAAACCACTAAAAAACTCCAAACAGAACAACACAGCAATCAATTTAAAGAAAAAAATTTCCATGAGTTCCATTGTACCAAAGGACTTCTCATAATGGGAAGCTTAGAATTTATTTTTGATAATGTTTTTGTTGTCTTTTGTTTCTATTCTGTGCTTGTATTCAAAGATTCCATGACTTTTTTTAACAAAAGGTAGCTTTTCTTTTCACAGGCTCTTTATATTTTGTTTAAAAGAGAAGGAAGTCTTGGCATATTAGAATAGGTGGAAAGGGAAAGGCAGGTGAATCCTCGCTGAGGGCCATTCTTTCCGTTTCATTTAATGGCAGGAGTAAGAAGAAAGAAATAAAGAAGAAAAAAAGCATTCAAAATCTTGACAGTTCCTTGATTTTTGACCCTTAAAAGCCATATGAGATAAAACTATCCCTTTTGATGGTGGTGGTGAAATCCTGAATTTTCATTTTGGTGATTCCTGCTGAAGTGTCATTTGGTAGAGTTGTTTTGTTTCTGATGCAGCCGAGAAAATATGAAGTTGATTCTGGGCTGTCAAGTCCCTCTTGGAGCTCTGATTATTTCTTTCAATTTATCCTTTCCATCTCTATCCTTACTGATACCTTTTTGCAGTCCTGCTCTTGTTTCACTAAAATTGCCACCACCAAGACAGTTAGAACGGCCATAAGGCATTTTCTTCCTGGATCGACTGGTTGGAGTTGAGATCTTTGTGATTCCCAGAGCTATTATCTCGGGCTGATCGAGTTGCCTCCGCTTCAGTGTCATTGCTGGAACGTTTTCATCGTTCATCTCAGAGTACCTCCCTCCAATTCTTCTATATGGAAAAGCAGATTCCGACATTGGGATATTCCACATGGCCCATGGAAGTCTGCCAGGCAGGCTGGATCTCTACCTGTGTTGACTGGGGAGCCATTCTGGCTTTGCGGTAACTGAAGTTCATCTTCCTCGCTAGCTTTCTGTTGTTCTAGTTGTTCTATAGCTTACATCAGTTAAATAAACAAGTAAATATATAAAAATAGTGGAAGACATTTTGGGGAATCCTCAGAACCACAGGTTGGCCTCTGATTTGGAGGAAAGAAAAAGCTGGGAGGTGGTGTGGCCAGGGATGTATACTTTGGGCTTTGCTTTCTATCTCAGTCCATGGGCCCAGGGAAATGAACTGGTGTTCAGCCTAGTTCTGACAGACAGATGTGTGCTGAAACACCAGTGTTCTACACCTCTGCTGGTAGCCTGAAAATCAAAGGGTCTCTTGAGTTTGGAGCTCTCTTCAGAGGTCTTGTGGGAGGGCTTCTTTGATGTGAAGCCTGTGACATGATCACCTTGGAGTGATGGCCTGCCTACCCTTGGACCGGAACAGTCTGCTGAGGAGCAGAGCCACCACTTCTTGTGGCACCCTGATGCTCTGCACCGTGTTTGAGACTATGAAGCCTGGTGGTGCTCTTTTCCTGTGTTTGTCCGTGATGTTCCTTTTGCTTCATGGGGCTCAGCCACAGATGAAAGTACCTGTCTGTGTGTGTTCCTGGAGCCGGAGGTAGCCTTTGTCTGCATGCCACCCCAGTGTGGGAAGTCTGGCTGTCGCTCCAGTGGAGCTTGCACAGCTACCTCAGCCCATAAACCTCATGGCTCCTTTAGGCACAGGCTGAAGTTCACTTAGACCAACTCCACCCTGTGTCTAGTAAGCATCAATCTGTCCTGTCCATTGAGCAGCAAAGAGGACAGCTGCTGGGAGGAGAACAAGGAGACAGGCTTGGACAAGACACTCAGCCACCCCTGTCTGAAATCGGAGAATCATAGAATGGTTTGGGTTGGAAGGAACCTCAAAGCCCATCCAGTTCCAACCCCCCAGCCGTGGGCAGGGACACCTCCCACTGGACCAGGATGCTTAAAGCCCCATCCAACCTGGCCTTGAACACCTCCAAGGATGGGGCATCATCCTGGGAGTGTCTGGGGCCTGGCGAGGGTGCAGTGCATCCCTGACATCAGCCACAACTCTGGGATGAGATATCCAGTATCTGTTTGTACTAAGGTCTTTGGGGCTCTCTGCCCCACATCTTGCTGGCAGGCGGTTCCTTTCTTGCCTGTGTACTTCCAGCCCTGCATGAAGGCACATTGATTCCACATTCTTCTTGTTGTCGAGGGTGGCTTTCGAAATTCTGTCGTAATTATTCACAAGCCATGATTGGGGCCCGTGCTCAGAAACGCTATTTGCATCCAGGGAGAATCTGATTATAATTGTTGCAGGGAAGTTTGTTCAAGATTCTGTGTCAGCTTGAAATTTCAGTCCTGTGGCAGAACCGTGCAGGCACTGGGTCCAGAGAAGGGTGATGAAAGGGACTGGGGGTGTCGCGCTTGGGTATGGGAAACTGCTTTTTCTTCAGAAAATATGAACGTGGTAGGACTGCTCAGCTGGAGAAAGAGCAAAACGGAAGAAACTAGAAATATCTGACTGATCTTCAGGGGACCACTGTCTTCTCCACCCTAAAGACTTTAGAAAGATGAGTGTTTTGTTCAGGATGGTTGATTTAGAGCACCCATTTTAATCATGATTTAAATCAACAAGCAGGAAATCTTGATTTTAAAAACACATTTTAATCTTGTATTTTAAAGTTCATTTCCTAATGAAACGTAGTTTCTCATTGGTTGGCATAATTTGGTACTATTTTTGGCAAAGCAGAAGGGGATGCGAGACCCATACATATTTATTGGTGCGACTGTATAGCTTAACATATATCTGTTCTGATTTGGAACTTTTACATCCTTTTATGACATTGGAAGATTGGAAAACATGTAATTTATGATTTATTAGATGCAGTTTCTTTGGGTTTTTTTACACTTGTCTCCAGCTATAGAAGGGCAAAAAATTAAATGCAATTAAAAATGCACGAAGAAAGCAGTTTGAAAGTTTGTTGTTGGTGTCAGAGCAGAGGGTGGAACGAGCCCCAGCAGATAATCTACTCCGTATGCTGGCATTCAGGCAAGATCAATTACACCTTTCCCCTCTCACAGGTGTTTGTTTAACCTTTCCGTAGATGTCTCCGGTGAAAAATTCTGCAACTTCCCCAGCATCTGTTCTAGTGAGGAAGCTTTTTATTAATGTCTGAACTTAAGCTTTCTTTGCTCCAAGTTAAATTATTTCTTCTGCTGCTGCCACTGCGAACACAGAGAACAATCGACTGCTGTCTTAATAACCTGCAAGCTACTGGAAGATTGTTATGCCTCCGTGCCTTAGTCTTCTCTTTTTTTTTTTTCCTAGGCTGAATGAACCTGGTTCATTTAACCTTTCCTTGCCAGTTCTTCTTCCTAAAGCTGTGACGCCTTTATTTCTTCTCCTCCGGACTGCCTCCTGCTTTTTCATCTCATTCTGTATCTGCAGTGAAATGACTTTGTGGATGCTTCAAAAGGAGCAATTGCTTGCCACGGCGCAGAGGCAAACTGCGGAACTCATTGCTACAGGATACTGGGGATGCTAAAGATTAAATTGGTTTGGAAAGTGTTTTAACAAAGTAATGAGAGATGTTCCTGAGCTGTGTATTGCTGGAACGCTTTGTGAGATTGGGATAAGCAAGATGAAGAGGGAGGAGAGGTAAAATACTGCTGCGTAGCCCCATGGTTTCGTTGCTGGTTTCGGGGGGCCGCTAGCCCTGTATGGGTCACACGGCCGGGGGGGCAGTGCTCTGCATCCCTGCCATGCTGGTGTGATGTACCGAGAGCCCATCCCACTGCTCTGCTTCAGAGAAGGGCTGGGATGCGCCTGTGTGATGACAGGAACTCTTTTGTCCTTTACAGTACCTGAAGGGGCTACAGGAAAGCTGGGGAGGGACTGGTTACAAAGGCTTGTAGTGACAGGATGAGGGGGAATGAGTATAAACTGGAGAGGGGCAGATTTAGACTAAACATAAGGAGGAATTTCTTTGCCATGAGAGTGGTGAGGCACTGGCACAGGTTGCCCGGGGAAGTGGTGGCTGCCCCATCCCTGAAGGTGTTCAAGGCCAGGTTGGATGGGTCTTGGGCAGCCTGATCCAGTGGGAGGTGTCCCTGCCCATGGCAGCGGGTTGGAACTGGATGATCTTTAAGGTCCCTTCCAACCCAAACTATTCTATGATTCTGCCCTCCAACCTGTAAAAATAGTGGCTGGCTCTGACTTGAGCGCATTGGGAGTCAGAGCCTCAGAAAACCTTGGTGGCTCTGAAGGGTGTATGGGTTTGCTGAGATTTACATGTTAACCACAGACTGCTGGAGTAATGTTGTGCTCTGTCTTATGGCAAATGGGGGTGTGGGGTGGTGATGGTAGCTTTGCCAGAGCACGATGGTGGTTAATGCTGTCCCAGCCAGGGGCTGTGCGAGCGCTGTAAACAGTCATCGGGAAGCAAAATCTTTCTTCCCCAGAATGTACTGGTTTTGACAGTTCTCCTTTTATCTGTTCAGAAAGTGCTGAAATGTTTCTCGCTGCTCTTCAAAAGCAATTCTGCACTGCCCAGAGGGGGCTGTAATTCACGTGGGGAGCCAGGAGAAAATGATGCTACTCATCTCAGCAGAAGTGTGTAAACCACTTAACTTCTGGCTTCATCTCCTGAGTGTGATTTAAACATAAGGATGGGAATGTGGTTACAAGGACTCTGTGGGCCATCAGTGAATTAAAGATACTCTGGGAAGTCATGGCTTTTGGAAAGGCAAGGTTTGAGAAGAGCACTGCTTAGTCCTGTACCGTCTTTAAGGGTGTTTGAAAAGGTAATTGCAGTCTTTGCCTTTCCTGTTTGCTGAGACCTGGTGATGCTCTGAGGTCTTCATGAGAATGCCCTGTAATTGAAAGTCTTTAGAGAACAGTGACGCTTTGCTTTTCTCCACCTATTCTTGGACATCCAAATGCCTTTTTCCTTTTGAGATCACCTTGTGGAAGGAGCACTCTCTAGAAAGGCCCTGCCTGGGTTGAACTCTGCTGAGGCCGCTGGAGCACAGCACGGATGGGGTAGGTCCACTGTCCCTTGCGTGAGAATGAGGTCACTTGGGCATCTGTGGGGAAAGCTGAGATGTGGCTGCTGGTGGCATGAGAGTGAGCAAAGCAAACAGCTGCTTGTCATCTTCCCAGTGATGCTTCCAGGAGAAGGGTGGGTCTGTCAGGGGCTTATCACAGGAATTGCACCCCTTGCATCTCTTCAAAAATCTTCGCATTAAATGATGTCTTTGTTTCAGGAAATAATAAAGCTGGGTGGTTTGCAAGCCTCAGGTTTGTGCTTGCCTTCTGCCCAGTGTTCATGTGCTTGGCAGTCCTTTTGCTGAAGGAGCATGGATTTGGTTTTAACTGTTACTGCTCTGTGAAAATAGAGAGCATGCAGAGAAAGAACAGATTGGCATTTTGCAGGTAGGTAGGGGTGAGCACCAGAAAAAAAGCTCCTCTTCTTTAATCTTATTGCTAAAGGTGATCAGGGCTTTTTATACGGACCTTTTTCTGTTGGCAGCCTAATTAACTTATGGTCCCAGAAAGCACTTATAGAGCAATTGATTATGTCCACTTCAGTACTGTTATCTCTGTCCTGTTGGCACCCAAGCTGTTGCACAGCCCATCCTTGGGGTGGTGAAAGCTGGACGTGGTTTCCTTTTCCAACCCTGTTTTTTATCCATAGAGTTTTGGATTAGAGATTTAGATTTAAAGAGAAAATAAAATCCTCTTTGCCTTGTAGCTGTGTGGGGAAGACGTGGCTGCAGCTCTAACAGCCTTAGAGTGCGAATGGCACAGGGCAAGGAAAACACGACCAGCGTTGTTTCATTGCTACCTTGCCTCACTGTCTCTGCTCCACACCTGACCCGAGGACACACGTGAGAGCAATACAAGATGTTCAGCCCCTTGTCACGTTGTGTCTTTTCCTCGCCTCTGGTCTGAAGGAAGGTCTTTTGGTTGCTAGTTTTTGCAATTTTACTGGTAGCCCTTCTGGTGATACATGTCACGTTGAACTCCTGTGTCATGGGAACATGTGACAGACAGAATCACAGGCCTTATTTTAATAAAACTTTAATAAAAATTTCCCTGTTTCCATAAAAATATCTATGTGAGAAGACACAGCTGAGCCTTCAGGTCTAGATATGAGAAAGTAGAGGGAAGATCTTCCCCTGAGGGGTGTGTGTATGTATTTAAGCGCTTTCCTGGTGCAGGGGTATGGACTCCTGGGGTTATTGGATTCTCTGAGGCCCCTGCAAAGGGGGCTGCTGGGGGGAAATGAGCTTTGAAGAGAATTGAAGCTGGCTGTGAAAAAAAAATAAATGACCCAAGTCCTTCTTGAACTTCACATTAGGTTAGTTTTCGCATCTTCTTTGAGGAAATTCATAACGGCAACTAGAGCCAGAACAAACAGCTTTGGAACTCAACACGGGTCCTCCTGCTCTCCCATCCCTCCAGCTTTCCCAGACACCGGCTCGCCCTCCTTCCATCCACCATTAACCCGGCAGCTCATCACCTGGCCTGTTAAGCACATCCACCTCTGGTGCCTCTGCTTGTTCCCTTTCCAAAAGCATCCATGACCGTAGAGGCATCGTGGCAGACTCCCTTCTAGAGCTAAGGGCGGTTGGGAAAATGCCCCACGTGCCGCTGTGCGGCAGAGGGACCTGCTTCTTGCAGGCGCACATGGTAGCATATCCACACAGATTAATTGATGGTTCCTCGGGCCTGGAAGTGAGCCGCACGCTCCCCTTTGTCCCCATAGACCTTGGGACAATCAAAGTTGACTTTGTCACAAGTTTTATGGTGGCTTAGTTCCTTAGTGGGCCCTTCTGGGTGGTTGGTGGTTAGGAGGATGATGTAGCTTTGTTTGAAACCCAGAAAGTGTCATTAAAGTCAACCAGTTTGGCTTCCCTCACGGCTAAATGAGAGAACCCTGGGAATGTAATGGGCTGCTCTTGTGGGCAACAGCTCATGCTCGATACTTACAGAGTAACGGTGCTTTGAAAAGACCCCATTTTTTAGCCTCTCCTGCTGTTCTCTGGCTAGGGCTGAGCCTTGCTGTTAATAAGGGAAATGCAGACACCTCTTCACAGTGAAGGCAAAAAAATAAAACCTCTTTGCTGCTTTTCCCGTCTTGTCAGGAGCACCCTGCTGTTCCCCTCTACTTTCTTCCCATCTCACAAAGGAAGTAGATTCTCTCTCTCGGTTGTGCTCCTCACTAGAGGGCTGGTTGCTACACGTGTCCCCGCGGCCGTGCTGTACCCCTTCGGCTGGCTTTCAGTAGCGAGCTGAAAGAAAAGTGCAGCAGATTGGGAGAAAAGGGGAAATTCGAGAGACCTGGGGTTGTCGCTGCTGTTCTTTGAATTTACTGTATAGCCTTGGAAAAGTCAGTTCTGTGCATCTGCTCTCAGCCTGTAAGCGTAGCCTCTGTCTGCATCAATATGGTCCAGTCGACTTCTTTAGTATTAAACGGTAGTTTTATGCTGCTTTTAACCATATCCCATCCATGGAGGAAAATATGCGGGTGTTCAGACAAGTGTCACTTTGAAGCTGATGTTTCTCAGGCGCTTTCAGTAATATGACCCATGCTTTGTGTTACGGACTGGAAATACTGCAAAAGGCTATTTTGAGCCTGGAGAGCTTTAATTGAGAGCCAGGCTCCTACCAGTTCTTGCAAAATGAGCCTGACACCCCGCACTGTATTTTTCTAGTGAAAAATGTGTTTCTTAAGCTTCTTGGCTGTGCTTTGGAAAAACCTTGGTGGTCCACGGTGTGCGTAATCTCTGTCACCAAATCAAAAGGGGCTCTGGCTCTGCAGGATTTGTTGGATGTGTGTGGAATTCTGCTTTCATTTTCTACCCTGGAAAATCACTGGCTGTGTGAGAATCTCCAATGAGAAAATGCTTGGTTAAAAACTCAGACGGACACTCTGTAGTGAATCCATGAGAGAATCTGTTTCCCAAGTCTCCTCTTGTCTGCAGGGGCTATTAGGAGATTCATTTATTCTGCTCGAAGCCTGCAGGTTTATAAACAAGGGCTCTTTTCTTCAGCTGAGTTGAAAGGAACAACTTCTATTTGATTTCCTTTGGGACTGGAGCTGGCTGGCTGTATTCCTTAGTTCAGGACTGCAGCAGTGGGGAGAAGAGGAGAGGAGGGGAGAGCCAGGAGAGCACCAAGAGGGTCTTGGTTTGTGCTGAACTAGGAAAACCTGCATAGTGGCGAGGACAGGGAGCAAATTTTGTGATTGCACATTGAGTAAAAGTTGTGCTGCTGCAGCGGCGGTTTCCTGGCAGAAGGATTTGTCCCGTTAGAGCTCTTGCCGCAGCACCCCTAGTATAGGTGTGGATGGGTGAGGAAGGGGCTGGCGACGTGATTTGCTACTTAGGCTGAACTTCTTGGCTTTGGAGGATAGGGGCAAGGGGCAGCTCTCTCTGGGCTGGTGCAACACGCTGGCATTTCTGGGGTCTCTGACAGTCAGCTGTATGTTGAAGATGGCTTTGGACTCATGACTGAGAGATGCTCTTACAAGGAAAACCAGAGTGCCTGAGAGTTTGCAGAATCATTGCAGAACTGAGAAAACAGGTGGGCTGGCTTCTCTTTCCGGGGTTTGGTTGTTTTTTTTTTTCCTACACCATACTTGCGAAGACTCAAATACTCCACGGACCTGTTCAGGTCTGAGGCTTCTCAATCACTCTGTAGCTGGTGGGGTCACTTTCACCTTGTAGAACAGATGGAAGGGCTTTTCATTGGAGGTTCTCGCCCTCCTGCACAGGGATGGGAGTGTTGTGCTCCTTGGCTTGTGAGACAGAATAACTGCAGTTGCTTTGAGAGGGCAGGAAATCATCTCTGTAAAGCTGTCCAGAAAGCCTTGAATTCAGGTACAAGCCTCATGTTTACCGGAACATAAAAGGAACCATGGAGACTAAATATGGGTCAGAGCACTTGCAAGCATTAAAACCAGAGGGATTGCAGAGTTACCCTAATTTTTCTGCCTTTAGATTTGCTGTGCTGGTTTCAAACCTACCTGGGACCAGGCTCTGACAGAGTTTTTAGGATGCATATGATGAAGGATTTTTCTGGGGAAGGTGGCAGGCAAAAGACCTTGTTGAAATGCCTGTTCTACAAGGATCACATGCTGCTCAGTCATAGGCGAGGTGCTGCTGGCTGTGGTGTTTCTGTTGAGCCTCAGTGGAGGTCAGGTGCCTGGAGAGGAATGAAGAGCTTTAGATGCATTGTTGACATGGAACTTAAACTTTGCTTCGCTGTGCTCCCTTATCTAGAGGATTACCCCGTGCATCAATGTGTGCCCTCCTCAGCTCTGCAGTCCTCAGCTTCGTCACAGGGAAACTTCACCTAGCTGCTGCCAGCATGCTTTTGGCGACCCTAGGTGTCCCGTCAGCTGTTACAGGCCATTAAAGGATTTGTTTCTCGGTGTATGAAAAGGCTTAATTTAATTCTTATTCTCTCCTGGCATTCCTTGGAGGTGAGTGCGTCTCCTCGGCATGAATCCTCCAATGCCACTAATTGACTTGAAAGTAGCTCATGTCTCCTTGGAAATGTCACCCAGCCCTTTTCAAGTGCAATTCCAGGCAATCAGGATCAATATGTTTCTTCAGCTAAGGGTATTAGCACATGACTGACAGCCCTGCGGCATTAGCTTATTCATATGGACTTCCAGATGCTCATTTTTCTTCCCTGTCTCAGCTCTGGTCCCAGTGAGGGGGGACAGGCCTTGGAACGGAGCCATCCCCTGGGCTGCAGTTGTTCGCAGAGCACTGCTGGCTCTCCCACGCCTGCCCCAAATCTATAGGGCACTCTCATCTCCTGTCTCCCAGAAGAAATCAAAGTGCATCTACTTGTTCATCGCCTCATGGCCTCGAGATGTTTTGGAATGGCAGGGGCTGATTTTTTCTGCCCGTGTTAATCATTGCAGCGCTTCGTTTGATATAAGAAAAGGTGTCAGCAAATTTTTGCAGTGCCTTTGCACAAAGAATACTGTCAGCGTCATTTTCTCTCCTCAGATCTCTACCCCCTGGTGCTCCTGAGGAGGCTGTGTCCACAGCAGAGGATTTCCCTTGCTTTCCTCCTCCTGTGGTGATGCTGGGGTTGTCCTGGTGCCCAAAACATTTGGGTTTCTCATTACATTTTTCAGCAAGCATGCGTTCTCCTGCTTTCTTGCCTCAGAAAGGTTTGTGAATTTGTCTTCCCAGCAGCCCTGGGAGGAAGGGGAGTGCTGCATGCTCTGCTTCAAAGTAGGGGGTGAAACCTCTGGGAAATGAATTTAGGGGAGCTTACAAAAGCATTTGAGGCGAAGCTTCTGTGAGTAAATTCAATCCAGGCCCAGGTGTCCTCTGCTTTTCTTGCCTCCCTCTCTAATAAGGCTGCCATGGCTGGTGCACCCACACTGCTCCTCTGGAGAGACCTCACATCCCTTCTGCACCCCAACGTGCCCCTTTCCTTGGGAAGCAGAGGGGACCTCTCCCCTCAGTTTGGGAAACACCGACTCGGGGGACTTAGGAGTGACAATTCAGAAGCAGATCAAAGAATATGTCAGCTGAAACCAAGATGCCGAGAGAAAAAGAGCCACGTTGTGTGAGATGTTTCTCAGCCACAATTCTTCTGGGTGCCTGCCTCCCTGCCTTGCAGCTCGCAGTGCTCCCAGCTCTCAAGAAAAGCTCCTCTCTGGCATCTGTACATGTTAAAGCCACAAGGGAAAAACCTGAAGTTAGCTCCCAAGTGGCCAACATGAACATACAGAGAACTGAGATGTGCTGCTGCGCTGTGGGACTGGGAAACCTTTGAGGGCTTCTCTGCCGTGCCATGGCGTGGACTGGTGAAGGCACTTCACCAGCTGTCACCTGGGATTTACAACTGCTACCGAGGCAGAGGTGCGGAATCTGTCAGGAAGCTGCTGAGAGCATGTTCCCAAAAGGCATGTGAAGAGATAAACACAAAGAGCCTGGAAGTTTTAATCTGTGAGGCTGCCAGGATTCCTGCAGGTGCCTCTGGCTGAATTTTGTGTACCCTGAAATTAGTCAGGAAGGAGTTAATGTGCGTGCCCTGTGAGACAGACAGAACAAGTGCATCTGAAACTCCGGCAATCAGAGCCAAGCAACAGTTATTAACGCCTTGGCATTTAATGTGGCAGATCGCTTACGCCCCCAGTTATATCATGTGCTCAATTCCAGAGCACTCAGAGTTGTCAGTCAGCAGGTCCATAGATCATGGTGACCTTAGCATCATGTCAAGGGGCTTCACTCCATCAGGGATAATGAACATCTCCCACCGCTTTCTTCCCATCGTTCATTTGAGACCCAGAAGTTAATCATGCAAATGACAAACAATGGTAATTTTCTGCAAATAATTCCTCCAGATGTCCACGAGATTCCACCATTCCTAGCCCAGAACAGCAAAATATGTTTGTCTTCTTCCCTTATAATTCATCACCAGGCCCACAAATCTCCCTAAACTCTCTATAAACAAAGCAGGAGGCAGAGCACAGAGGATAATAGTTCACTGCAGATGTGTCTCACAGTCTGTCTGTGATGCACGCAGGGAAAGAAGTGGTGAAAGGGGTTGAGAAGTTTTTTCTCAGGTGAACTGACTTTGCACTTTATCTTATAAATACAGTAAGTATGATGGTCTGAGCCAAGCTTTGCACAAACACAAGTCGACATGGGAGGAAAAACTCAAGAGGAATGTTTCTGGCCTTAAAATTTAGGTCTAGCATGCAGGAATAGCTACATCTGGAGCGAAACCTGCTGCAAACCTTGTCTGCATCACTAGGGGCCTCTCCATCCAGTGGTTAGGCTTTATCATGGATCCATATCAAGCTGTGTTTCCCAATGAGTACTAAGGCAAACAGGCAGAGTTTGGTTTCTCTCAGTGTCTCTCAGCTCCCTGATCTCCAGATCCAGCCAAAAACACATGAGCAGCTCGGGCTGAGGGAGGTTTGGGAAGCAGAGCACAAGAAGGAGTTTAGTCTTGAACACATTTGAAGGTATGGTGCAGGAACTAGCTTCAGCCAATGTCACTGGGATAGGACGGGCCCGTGATGATCCAGCTAACAAAATGTCTGGTTTTTACTCACACAAGAGGTCGGCAGGCAGCCAGGACAAAAACCCAAGAAGGGTGGTGCACCTCCTGAGCTCCTGCCCATCTTTCAATCAAAGTAAAATTCAGGAGAATTTGGGGGCACCCAGGTGTGCCTCAGGCCTTTGTACTTGCGATTCATTTGTTGGATATATAAAAATATATATTTAATTTGGTTGGATATGGATAAATATATGTATTGTTTTATTTGGCCGTATGAGGAGTGGCTAAAGTCACTTGGTCTGTTCAGCCTGGAGAAGGGGAGACTGAGGGGAGACCTCATCGTGGTCTGCAGCTTCCTCACAAGGGCAGGAGGAGCAGGCACCGATCTTTTCTCTCTGGTGACCAATGACAGGACCTGAGGGAATGGCAGGGAGATGTGCCAGGGGAAGGTTAGGTTGGACATTAGGAGAAGGTTCTTCCCCCAGAAGGTTTGAACTGGAGCAGCTCCCAGGGAAGCAGTCATGGCACTGAGCCTGACAATATTCCAAAAGCCTTTGGACATCACCCTCGTACACACGGTGTGAATGTTGGGGTGTGCTGTGCAGGGACAGGAGCTGGACTCGATGGTCCATGTGGGTCCCTTTGAACGCTCTTGGAGCATCCTCTTAAGTTCAGCAGGGCTTTCCTTTGACAGGCAGCTATGGCTACTCTGCTGTTCTTGTTTCATCAGGTACAAGCTTAGCGGGTCCAGCTTTGCCTCTTCCTCTCCGTTCCCCTTGCTCCTGGCAGCCCTCACAACGCGTACCCACTCCCTCCCCTGCTGGTCTTTTCACACTAGAAGGGTTTTTAAAGATCCCTTTAAGCAGCAGCTGCCATGTGGCTGTTTGGGGTTTTTTTGTGTTTTTTATGGCAAGTTGGAAATTAATTCCCTTTTCAGTGGAGCTGGACTATCTGTTCCCCACGTCACAGTGCAGAATGAGCTCGTAACTCTCTTGACTGCCTTGTGGCTGAGTTATGGGGTCTTCTGCAGCGCAGCCCAAAGGGTTTAATTTAACTGTGGATGTTTTGAAGAAAGCAGTGGAGATCTGACAACCATCTAATGCTTTTGCTGTCCATACACTTCTAAAGCTTTTCCTTATGTTTGACCAATAGGTCCCTTGTTTTAAATTAAGCCTAGGATTTCTTGTCCTTTACACAGCAGAGCTGGGAACAGGGTCAGGTTTTCCCCGTCCATCATTTTGCTTTTCCTTTTTGCTTGTCTGAAGACTGTGACTGTCTCCATCCTCTCTAGACTGAGCATCGCAAATGCTTTCCGATTCTTCTTGCCAACCATCTCCTATAGATTTCCAGTCACTGTTGTCTGTCTACTTTGGACTGTCTCCAGTTGTTCAAACTGTCTCGGACTTCAACATCCCAAACTGGCTAACCTGTTCCAGCTGAGATCTTAACAGTGCAGGAAGCATGTGAGGATAATTTGGACCAGTTAAGTGTGACAGCTTTTTCTGCTTTGATCCTGGTTGCCCTTGGTGTGATCTTGAATGTGTTTTGGGGCAAGTGGGGTGAAGTGTTTTAGTTGCCGTCTGGGCCACCCGTTGTTGTCTCCTTGTCGCTACACACCGACACTGGTAAGACCATCTGTTGTAGGAACGGGTGTCTTGAATCAGAGATGCTTGGGCGAGCTAACATGAAAGGACAAGAGGTGTTGGCTGCTTGCAGGAGCTGAAGCTCATTAACCCCCCTGCAGATGCTCTTCACATAGGCTTCTTCGTGAGACTGCTTACGGGGTGGTTTAATATGCGTGCGATGCCTATTAATGTGCAACCGGTGTTGAGTCTCACCTTAGTTGATTTGCCATAGCTTTCCCAGAGGTGTGCTTGCAGCTGGATTGATGCCATGTGGGTTGTTTGTCTGGCAAGTCTAGAGCCTGGAAGAGCCACCAGTGACTTGAATTTAACCCTTGTTGCTGAACGCATTGGTGTCTCTTACTTCCCTACTGCTAGGACTAAGAATTGGCGAGTGGTCACTTATCCTTGCTTCCCTCCTGATTTCTTTGCTCCTGCGGCCTTGTAGGCGATTGTCTATTTCTGGCTTCCCTTGGACACTGTTTGCAGTCCAAACACTGGCAAGTTCTGTGGGTCAGCCCCCATCTTCACCTCAAACTTGTCCCTTGGAGTCAGGCGATTAGATGATGCTGACTTTCCACTAAGTGCTTTTTTTTATCTTTCTGGTCTGTGGAGGGAAGCTGGCAGGTAGCATTTTAAAAGTAAGGAAAATGGAGCCAGCATTTTGTATTCCAGAAATCTCATTATTTTCCAACTAATATGCTGATTTTGGATGCCTGGGTTTGGCAGTGACACAAGAGCCATTGCTGAACACAGCAGAAGCAAGTCCATCCCAGAGAAGCCTGCGCGGGTAAAACAGGCATTTTCTATACGTGATTTCTCTGGGTCATGTCAAGGAGTGAGGCATTGTGGGCAATTTACCTTTGACTCTGTGATGGTAGATTTCACAGGAGGAAAAAGTGTGTTTTAAGAAGTTATTTGATACTGATCTGTCCGGAGTGTTTTTCCCAGGCTGGATTTGGGTGGGGATTATCTCAGATTTTCATTTAGTTCTGAAAATCCTGGGTATTGGTTTTATAAACTAAAACCCCTTTGCAGCAGGTTGCTTGTTCTGTCTTGTTGTTTTAGCTGGATGCATAGGAAGGAATTTAAATTTTCTGAACGGATGGGGCCAGCACCTTGCCGTGCTACATCAGCAGCGTTCAAATATTTAAAGGCAGAAGCATCAATACTGGCAGCTGAGGATCTCGCTTACTTTGATTAAAATCTGATCAAGATTACTCAGCCTTACCAAGGGACTTGGATTACCAGTCTATAAAAAGAAGAGCAGGAGAGGAGAGGACATTAAATACAAAAATAATCCAATGAAGGACTTGAAGCTCAACTCATTGCGAATTGAACGATAATGAAAACATCCTCCTTAAACAGGTGGAGGGCAGGGGGGCTTGCAGGTGATCGCTAGGCTTGGAGGTAGGGCTGAGGGAGAAATATCAGTCTTGGCTTTCTCCTAGCAATGGCCCAGTCTTCTCCAGGCAGACTTTTTTCTCAAAGGAGAACCTTGCTGGTTAGAAAATCCCCATGGGAATGTTGCAGGAGGACATGTGTGTTAAAATCCTTTGGAAAATCCTTGCCTCTGCTTTCTCAGGAGACCTTGGTTAGTGCCAGTCCTTACTAGCAAAGAGGTGGTTGAAGCTGAGGAACAGAAAATCAACTCTCTTACAGACTTCGGAGGGAGATGTGTGTTTATCTTTAGCGTTTCTTAGAGTGGTTGAACTTCAGCTCTCCCCTTCAATAGCAGCAATGCCAGTCTGTCCAGTTTTCTTCAACAGTCAGATCAGGATAAGATTGTGTTTTAATAATTATTTGTTAGTAAGTGCTTTTCCTTCCCCCTCCCTCCTAATATTGTTAATTTTCCTTGCAGTAACATGTGCGTCGTGCAGCTTCTGTTGCTCCATGTGTTGTGCTCTGTTACTCCATCTCGCTTGGAGCCACTGAACAGAGGGAACGCTGCCAAAGCTTTTTCTGGGACTTTGCTCTGGTCCTACTACTTCCCTGGGAGTGCTCAACTGATGTGGTTTGTTTGAAGGGGGAATAAAGTGCTTGAATGTCACCTTCTGAACAAACTATCAGAGACCAAGGGAAGGACCAACCTCTCCTTCATCTTTTTGAGCAGGTGCACACGTACACGTAGCCACGGTAAGTTTTGGGCGATGACTTTTTGAGAAAGAAAAGGGCATGTAGCGATAGGACAAGGGGGAATGGGTTTAAATTGCAGGGCAACAGATTTAGACTAGACATTAGAAAGTAATTCTTCAGTATGAGAGCAGAAAGGCCCTGGCCCAGGTTGCCCAGAGCAGTGGTGGCTGCCCCATCCCTGGAGGAGTTCCAGGCCAGGTTGGATGGGGCTTGGAGCCCCTGATCTAGTGAGAGGTGTCCCTGCCCATGGCAGGGACTGGAACTGGGTAGGATTTAAGGTCCCTTCCAACCTAAACCATTCTATGATTCTATAAAAGATGAACAGGACCTTCTTGTTCTGTTTTAAAGATATGAGACTTTGCTTAAGGCAAAGGATAAAGATGCTCCCCCTCTGCTTATCTTTTCCCAGGTGCAAATATGGGGGCTACAAGTGCCTGTGGTGCCCTGTGCAAGGGCAGTCCTCTTTGCCTGAGATGCAGTTGTATTTTCATATGGGCTGGGCGTAAATTGGTGTTAAAAAACACCATTCATTGAAATGCATTGGTGAACATGGTTTTAAAACATGATCCTACTTACTCAGACTAAACCACTGCAGGGAAGGTGGAGACGTGGTGCTCTCTGCAGCTGGCTGGGCTGCTCATTTGTTAGCACGGGGCTGGACTTCTGATGACTCGGATGGGAGCTCGGCAGCCCCTCAGCTATTTGCAGATCTGAAGATCAGTGGCACCGTGGCGATGAACCAGGACTCTATTGCACTGAGCGGAGCTGGGACCAAAAGCCACCTCATTTTCAAAGTGCATATAAAAGCAGGCAGCTGAGGGTTCCCAAGTGCCAGGTTTGCGCATGGCACTCACAGGCAAATAATAAGGTAGATGCTAGGTATGAGATTCTTGCTGCTTGCTTCAGTTTCTTTCAGACCGTGAGAGGGGGCAGGGTGAGTTATTAATAAAAATTTTAAGCCTCTGAACCACCTGAAATAGATTAGTATGAGATGAATGTTGTGCAAAAACAGGGGGTTTACTACTGCAGGATCTGGCAATGCTCAGTATCTTATATTTTCTCATTTATAATTCCGTCCTGATCTGGAGTTTTCTGTCAAATATCTTCGTATGCAAAGCCTGAGGAATATTTGATGGTAAAGCCCTGTCCCTTGTGGGACATGCCTGTGAGCCACAACAGCAACTGCAGAGCTCTTGGCCACCAGAGGAGGCCAAAATGACGTAGGCACAGGACTGGTAAGCAGTGGTCACTAGTTTGTATAGTTCCGTGACCCACACCTATGCCTGCAGCACCCTGGCCTGCAGAGCCTGTGTGCAACTCCAAGGTGTTTAACCTCAGTACTGGGTACAGTGGGTATCTTCGTGCCGTGCTCCGAGCTCCTGGGCTGTGCTTGACCCTCTGTCCTACCTGAGCTTCCTCTTTCTGAGGTCTCTGGGTTGAACAGGTCAGCTGCTCACATCTGATTGTAACACCCTTCCCTCTTACCTTTCATTCGCTTCTCTGAGAAAACAGGATTACTGTGTTTTGTGGCTCCTTTTTACCCACCCCTACCAACTTCCCTGCCTGACGGCTGATTGCAGCTTTGCGTGCCAGAGATCTTAAAGATAACAAGTTCCTACCAGCTTGATATAAATAGATGACCAGGGATAGAAGACTTTCTCTTTGCTCCTCTCCACCAAGGGAGTTCAATCCTTATCAGTCCGAGAGCATCTATATGTGAGAACGAGGAAGAGAGAGATGTTATGAATGCCTGTGGGGGAAGCTGCACCTGGAGCCAGTATCCTACTGCATCCCGGAGAATCCCCCCATCATCTGAAACTCCATGGAAAATGGAAGTATTTCTGGCTCTGCTGCTAGATGAGCAGAGTGTGGGGCTTTTCATTGCTTTCTTTTGTGGCAGCCTTACATTAGAGGCTGGGAGCGGCGATGTGTGGTGTTGAGTTTGAGCAGAGAGCTCAGGGGCAGGAAGCTGGCACTAGAGAAGAGGGTCGCAGCCTGGCTCCTGAGGGATGAGGCAGGTTTAGCCTCTGCCTGCTTGACAGAGCAGCTTTCCCCTGCAGCAGCACTTGCTTTCCTTGGGCAACAGCCACTGTTTGGAGGACGGTCCTCTGGCTCATCACCTGCCTCCTTTCCTGCCCCCTTTACCTTCTGCAGAGAGCTGTTTAATCAAGGCTGTATCAAAATCCATCTAGTCTATGCTGGTGTCAACAACCCAGCTTCAGGGACATTTTAAACTATTTTCTTTCCACACCCTATTCTCCAAGGGGACGGAGAATAGAGCAGAGGTACTTTAATTACATCTGATTGTGGCGTCTTGCAGGCTTACCCTGCCAGTTATTCCAGCACAGCACCATTTAGTGCCCGCTTTGCCAGCACAGACGTGTTAGCTGGGGGTTTACTGGCCATAGAGGAAAACACTGATATTTCACTCCTGACATCATCTTGGGGCTGTGTCTTTTCTCTCTACCCTGCCTTTGTGGCATCAGCTTCTTCCACGCTGGGGGATTTCAGTCCTTCCATATCATGTTTGGGTTGTTCAGCCTGGAGAAGAGAAGGCTCTGGGGAGATCTTAGAGCAGCCTCATAGTAGCTAAAGGGGCTCCAGGAAAGCTGGGGAGGGGCTCTTGATCAGGGAGGGCAGGGACAAGACAAGGGGAACGGTTTTAGGGTGAAAGAAGAGAGGTTTAGATGAGGTCTTAGGAAGAAATGGTTTCCTATGAGGGCGGGGAGGCCCTGGCCCAGGTTGCCCAGAGCAGTGGTGGCTGCCCCATCCCTGGAGGGGTTCCAGGCCAGGTTGGATGGGGCTTGGAGCCCCTGATCCAGTGGGAGGTGTCCTGCCCATGGCAGGGGGTGGAGCTGGGTGGGCTTTGAGGTCCCTTCCAACCCATATTTTTCTATGATTCTGTGTTACTTAGAAGCAGTAAAAGACACAGTCACCTGCCTTATTTTGTGGGGATCGTACGCGAGCAGAGCGGAGGTACTGCCCTTTCTCTCGAGAGACCTGCCTTACTGCAAGAGAGATGCCTGTTTGAACCTTTTCCCCAGCTCACACCTTTGTTTGACAGCCTGTCTACATAAAAAGGGCTTCCCTTTTTCTCAGTCAAGGAGGGAAGGGCTGAAATGCTGTCTCCAATGAAACTATTTGAGGGAATAAGGTAGGAAGAAGGCAGGGAAAGCTGTGTTGAAACACCCCAATCAGACTCATGGGATTGGATCAGCGAGTGAAGTAAGTCCTGGGACAGGCAGGAGTGTGATAAGCACATTTTCAGAAGCACCTGCTCACCAAACAAGAGGAACTCCAGCTGGGTGTGCACTGAAATGTCAATAACTACTGTATCATTACGTGGCTTTAGGTGTGTTTTCACTAGCACTCAGGGCTAGCGTTATCTGTGGTGCCACCTGAGTGTTTTCTGGAGCGTTCAGCACGCAGCACATCTCAGTGCCCATACTCTGACCTGCCTTTTCAGAGTGTTCAGCACGCAAAGGGCAGAAATTATTTGAATCTAAGCTAGGGTTTGGGAGTCCAGGGAGGAGGAGGACAGAGTTAAGGTCATTTTTCTGTATGATTACGAATATGCATTGCCGTTCTTTCTAAGGCTTTTGGTTATGATTTAATAGGAAATTTAATCCTCAGTATCCACAGTTCTTCAGTGTTGGGATGTGTTTGTGCTCCTAAGAACACCCGTCTGTGTCATTTCCTCCTCTTAATAGATACAACCTCAGGTGCAGATTAGAGAAGTGTTTTGTTTGTGATTCCTAGGCGCTCTACACTTGATGCATCGTCTTCCTACAGATGCCAGGCAAACTCTGCTCCTCCCTCCTGGCCTGGGTTGCAATGATGGATTAAGTAGGTAAGTAATAGAGTGGTAATGAGATAACCACTGACATCGAGCATTAACATGGGAATAAATGAAGTTACCATCCAGAACTAATGGCCTGAACTATCACTGGGTTGTAATTAATGAATGTGGTGGCTGAGATTTACAAGGATATTTTAGGATGCTGCTTGCATGCAGCTTTGGGTTTTATGGCTTGGTTGGAGAGAAATCAATTAATGCCAAGAACTTAATGAATGGGCAGAAGCTGTTCTTTGTCAGTTTGTTGTGCCCTTTTTGTGGAAGAGGCTAGACTGGCACATGTGGAGCATCTGTCTTTACTTCGGGAGGGTGGAAGAAGGTAGGATGCTGCAGCCTCTAACTCTGTGTCACTCACTCCTTGGTGCCTGGTAGAGATGTTGAAAAGTATCTTGGAGGTTGTGTTTCTTCCTCTGTTTTATTAGGGCAGACTGGCAGAAGTCTTTCTGGAAACAGCACATTTGAAGTGAACCTGTGCAGCAGGCTGTAAGTTTGCTTGTACATAGAAGGGATTGCCAGCGTTGAGATTCCCCAGCCAGAACCTCTGAACCGAGCAATGACAACCTGCCCTGTTTTACCCCGTGAAGGTAGGACATTTAGTTCCTCCTGCAGCTCTTCTCCTCCCTGCAGCTGTGGCTCGGCCTCCTGCATGTCGCCACCTCCCCTCGTCCTGTGGTCTCACTCCGGTGTCCCGTGTGACCTGATGACTGCCTAGTGCATGAGCTGTCTGGAGCAGGAGCTGAGGTGTCCAGGCTGCATATGTGTTGTGTGCCCATGCTCAAGTCTGGAGAGCAGCTCTCCCTCCCTCCTCGCGTAGCTTACAAGGCGTGTGACCCTGCTAAACACTTCTCAGATGTGTGAATAACACTTTTGAGGTGGTTGCTAGGCTCTTGCAGAAAACATAGCAGAGCAGTCAAAATTCTTCATGTTAATTGGTAGGAATACTCCAGCCATCTAACTGCTGCCTCCCTCATCTTTCCATGGCAACACTCTCTCTGCAGCAGCCCAGGTGCTTGTGGCTGGATATAGTGGGATTTTTTTGAGCCCTCTATCTTCCAAATTGCCCCTTGGAGCATGGAGGGAACATCTGTACTTTTAAAATATAGGCATCATGTGATACATGGAATAGCTTCCCTTGGTTGTAACCATATTCCCTTTTTATGCTGTCAGAGACAGAAAACTTTGAAAACATGCCTGAATTGAACCCTTGCATTTCTTTGGTGGAAAGAGCTGTTGCCGTGCTTTTCTTGTCGGGGTGAGAACGGTGCTGACCTGGTGAGTGTTTCTCTTCCTTCCCATGGCCTGAGTTGTCACACCTTTCTCTCAGGTGGAGAAAGGAGAGGAAACACATCTCACAGCATCAGGTGAGCAAAGGGAAGAACAATGTCTTTCTCTCCTGCAGAGCCCAGCGTAGACGAAGCTGCGATGCGTCCTTCGGGTTGGTGGCCGGAAGGAGCTGGGAGTGAGAAGAGGGAGAGTGGAGAGGAGAGAGAAGAGTGGCTCAGGCATTGTATCATCCTCACCTCTGCTCCCTGCTGTGAATAAAGGTGTGTGGGAGACAGGACAGCAAAACTAAGGCTCTGCCTGTTGGGTGATGTTCAGCTCTGCCAGCGTGCCAGAGTTGGGCATTGCAGAGCAGAGGGCTGGTACGGAAAAGAAGGTGTTCTTTATTGCTGCTCCCCACCTCTCTGAAACATTCACCATGCATGTTATAGCACCATTATCTCTTCCAGGACCTGCTTTACAGGCATTTTTAATGATTTCAGGAGAAAATGAGATGCAGCTTGCTGGTGATGAACCCAACCCAAAGCTGCCCAGACTTGGGGAGGCTGCCGCTTTGCCAGGAAGCATTTCATTTCCTTGGTGCAGGCTCAGTAGTTCCTCCCCCTTCTGAACAGGAGGAAGAAATTTCCACCCGAGCATGAGCTGAGACCCAAACTGAACAAAGAATAGATAGTGGATTCGGGTGTAAATTCTCCTCCCCCAGCTCCGGGAAGTTTATTGTCCTCAACAAAGTACACAGTGTGGCTGTCACTTCTGAGGAGCCCAGACGGGCCATTATGTGACAAGGGAAAATTACCCAGGCTGTTCTCCAGAAGGCAAGTGAGCAGGAATTTTCCACCAGCCGGTTCAGGACAAAGTTAATGTAGGGAAAGCCATTAAAATTAATGCTTGTAAACAAGGATAAAGAACAGCATGGTTGTAACAAAATTTGGACCAGATTGGGTTTCCCAGCTGTCGTGCTGCATGCCGTCTTAAAGGCGGAGGGAGGGGGTACGTAGAGCTTGGAAAGCTCTTGTCGGAGAGGGCTCTGAGATTGGGGTCAGGCATTTAGGTTCCAGGGATATCAGCTTCGTGGTCCAGCACTTTAATCCACTTGGGCTGCTGTCTTTTTCAGGGAAGCAAGGCTGCTGTATTGTCTGATGGTCCTTACATCTGGTATTTATTCATGTAACAGTTATTGGTTCTCCTCCAGAGACTGCCCTCAAAATTCAGACCCTGCTCTGGAGCTCTGGGAACAGAGCTGGCTGCAGGTGTTTGGTTTGAGCGTGTCTGGGAGCAGATCTCGGCTGTTGGGGCAATGGCTTATTTCAAGATGCTGATCCAGACTTCAGCTGGGAAAGGTGCAAAGGTGCAGTGGTGATTGGGAGCATTCTCAGGTGGTCAGAGTGAGCAGGCAGGGGATTGTCCCACTCTAATCCGCATTGATGTGGCCCCACCTTGAGTGCTGGGTACAGCTCTGGGTGCCACAGTATAACAAGGATCTAAAGCTCCTGGAGAGCATCCAGAGGAGGCCATGGAATTGGTGACGGTTTTAGAGGGGAAGCCACAAGAGGAGTGGCTGAAGTCATTTGGTCTGTTCAGCCTGGAGAAGGGGAGGCTGAGGGGAGACCTCATCATGGTCCCCAGCTTCCTCACAAGGGCAGGAGGAGGGAAGTGAAGCTGCTGTGATAAAATGCTGTTCTAGATGTCTCCAGCTGAGCGTGGGGAACTGGAGCTGGGTGTCTGAAGCTGTCACATCATAGAAGAGATGGAGGGAAAGTCTGGGCACGTTGTAACCGATGTTGGAATGGAAAGCAGCACAGAGGGAGGTCAAACGTACAAATCTTCCTTTGGAGCCTTCATCTCCAGGGGAATCCACAGGCTGCGTGAATGGGGAGACATCAGCCCCTTTTCTCCAGTCAAACTGCCAGAAGCTGCTTCCTCAAAGGTACTGTAAGTGAGGTGGGCAGAGGTGAAGAGCTTGGTTTTGTTTTTCGTGAGACAACACTGAAGAATCAGAGTGACAGAATTATTTTTGTGGAAGTGACTGTGTGAAGTATTTTTTCATTTTGATTATTTAAAAACTGGAACTGTTCATGGGTTTTAAAATTCATGTCCCCCCCGGGTTGCTTTGTTTTGTGTTGTTTTGTTTCTTATTTCCTCTCCCTTATTCCTCAGAGGGAACCATCCAAACCTACACAGTGTGTTATTTCTTGAGGGAATGCAATCGTTTTCCAGTCGAACCTAGGGCTGTAAATGCTTCTGGTGATTCATTTGTCTGAGAAATTTTAAAAAAGCTTGGTTGGAACAGAAACCAGGCTGGTTCAGGGGAAGCTTTCTTGTGTTTGAAGACCCACTTGAGCGAGGGAGTTATTTCAAAAGCTTGTTATCAGAAGAAGGAAGTTCTGTAGGCTTTGTTTGTGAGACTTGGGCCCCAGCCATTGTGCTCTCGCAGCTTCTTGTATGGTACCAAAATCTGGATCCTGGCCACCCCAGTTCCAGCTTCCCATGCCTGCTGCCACATCTCATTAATTCTGAGGTTTCCCAGCATCCGGCAAGGTCCAGAGCAAGGCACCAGAAAGGCAAAGTCAGTGGTAGTAACCTCCACGACATCCCCTGCAAAATATCTCTCTTTGGCCTTCAGTGCCCCCGTCTATAAATCAAGCATGTTTTAAGGGTGTGCTCTTGGAGACACGGCTTTCTGTTCCCTCATACTACAAGCAGTTGTGGAAAACCACCAGGCAGTGGCTGAAATCAGACGAACTCATCTGTCACATCCCAAGAGTAATCCTGGGGTTTGGAGGCTGTTCTCAGCATCTCCGTGGGATGTCCCAGAGCCAGCCTGACTGGAAGCAAGGTTCATCATGGAAACAGGACTGTGCTGGAGAGGTCTGGGCAATGAGGAAGCTTTCCATAGCTTCCTGTGGGACAGGAGCTATGGCAAGTGCCCATGTGTCTGGAAATAAATGGTCTGTATAGAGGAGACCACCTACTTGTGTTGCTGACTGCTCTGCTGTCTAGCGGTGGCCAGATCCACAGTGTAGCTGCTCATCTCCAGTCCCTGCCTCCTCAGTGCCCCACGTGCTGCTTCTCCTATAAATAGCCCAGTGGGAAGCAGAGCACAGAGCCACCGCAGATGGCCCCCAGTTCCACACGCAGTCGTGTGTGAGATCCCAGACAGGGGCTGTCACTTCCTTGCCTCGAGCCACCCATGAAACCTCATTAAAAATGGTGTCCTCTTCCTTAACCCACATCACCCGCACCCTCCTCACTTCAGCTTCCCTGCATTCAAGAACCCTTATTAAACAGGCACTTCTAAGCAAGGAGCGCTGACTTCCCCTTAATTGAGGCATAATAATTAGAGCATTAACACATTAGGAGGGTGAGACAGCATGTTTAGCTTTTGTGATTAATTATCTGAGGATTGTAATAAGTTGTTAAGACATTAATTACTCTGGCATGTTTATTGCTCTTTATTGCAGAACAGACACTTGGTAGCAGCAAGCGCTGGTGCATCTGGAGATACAGTGAGAAGAGGGCAGGAGGGAGGAGACCACCTACTCATCCACAAAAAAGTGAGCTGCTGGTTGGTGGGGAAATTCTCCTTGGTGACCAAACAGGTTTATTTCTCTTCCATGTCCAGAAGGCCACAGGTGGATAGAAATGGTAACTGAGTCCCTTAGGACAATCTGGGACCTGGAAGGTCCTTTCTGATCTTTTCATTTGGATTTTTCTCCTCTTTCAGTTGAATTGTTTTCTCCTGGTAGTTTGAGCTCCCCCTCATCTGGATCTTTGTGTTTCCATGTCAGGACAGCACAGCTCAGCCTCTGTCTGGATCTTAACAGGGAGGCTGTCTGGATAAGACAGGCTCAGGCTCAGAGTGTCAGCAGTGGTCAAGGAGTGAAACAGGGCTCCAGTGCCCACCCTCACCCCTCAACTGGATGAATATTCTTCTGGAGAATTGAGAAGCAGGTTAGGGAAGAGTGCTGCTCCAGCAGCAGGATTGCTGTAGCCTGCTCGTTAGACAACAAGCCGCTCTGTGGCCCCTAGACAGCTTCGTGCTGGTTGGTCAGATTGGGTCAGATGGCAAAGTTCAGACCTGGAAGACAAGGAGGTCTTGTCTGCTATTGGAATTCTGACAAAGAGAAAAGGCAGCCAAATAATCAGGAAGATATGGTGTGCCTGTTCCCAGCCTTCTGCTCTTCCCATGAAATGTGCACCGTGCCAGACCCTCCATGTCCCAGCCTCCCTCTGCAGTCCTCTGAGCTGGGGAGAGCACACAGTGGCAGCTCCATCTCAACCCCATGGACAGGGAAATTTGGGAAGATGATGAAGGACAAGAAGGTGGGTAAGGTGTGGTGCATTGATACAGATTTGCTTTGGGACCTCTGGAACTGTTGTTTCTGGTTTCTAGGGTGTCCTCGTCTTATTGTAACACATGCTTGTGTCTTGGGTGCAAGGGTCAGGAAGGGGGTCTTTCCGCTGTTTCTTCTTGTGAGAATTAAAACGTATGTCATAGAACCATAGAATAGTTGGGGTTGGAAGGGACCTCAAAGCCCATCCGGTCCCACCCCCTGCCATGGGCAGGGCCACCTCCCACTGGATCAGGGGCTCCAAGCCCCATCCAACCTGGCCTTGAACCCCTCCAGGGATGGGGCAGCCACCACTGCTCTGGGCAACCCAGGCCAGGGCCTCCCAGCCCTCACAGCAAAACATTTCTTTCTAAGATCTCATCTCAGTCTCCCCTCTTTCAGGTGAAAACTGTTCCCCCTCATCCTATCCCTGCCCTCCCTGATCCAGAGCCCCTCCCCAGCTTTCCTGGATCCCCTTTCCATAGTGGAAGCTGCTCTAAGGTCTCCCCAGAGCCTTCTCTTCTCCAGGCTGAACAACCCCAACTCTCCCAGCCTGTTCTCGTACGGAAGGTGCTCCAGCCCTCAAATCATCTTTGTGACCCTCCTCTGTCAATCCCAAACCATCTCTCCCTCCGCAGAACTCACCCAGTTGTCTCTCCCCTTGGTGCCTCTGTCACTCAGCTGTTGTGGTGGCTGAGGAAGCCAAGTCCCTTCCCCATGTGCAAGCAGGGATCTGCTGCCTTCGGCCCCTTGAAGCCGCTGCCTGCCTTTCGCTCACCCAGCCTGGATCTGGCATTCGCTGTCAGGTGCGCAATTTCTGCATTCCTGAAAAGTATCAGCCTGGCATTTCCCACTCAGCAACTGGGGACAAAGCAGGTCATGACTTACGCGTTTTATCATTAAAAAGATAATTTCCTCTAGATGTGTGCAATAAGACAATGGCGCTGACCTGTGATCCTGGCATTGCACAGCGTTAACGATTTCCCTGTGCAGGTAATAAGCAGCAAATGTAGAGGTGTGGGGGAGATGTGAATTTTTTTTTCCCTTTTAAGACCGCTGTCTTCCTAGGCCAGACTTAATTAGCAGACCTCATTATTTCCTCAAATGTAACTTGACTTCCATTGAACAAGAATTGTTCAGTGGATGGGGAGCAGCAGAGCAGTGCTGCAATATTCATATTGTTTTAATTGCAACATTAACATTTCATGCCGTTCTTGGCATACTTTCAGGTGTGGCCCTTTAGCTCAATGCAATGCTGTGAAAGGTTAGATCAGAACAATTAGGATAGAGTGACTGGATTTCTGGATTTTTATTATTTTTTAATGAACGCAAGCCTGGACTCAATCCCCATCACTCCTTTTGCTGGGTAGAACAGGGAGCCAAGCACCCCTGAAGTGTAAATCCTTTTTTCGAATAAAGGATGTGCTGTAGCACATGTTGAAATTCTCTTTTTGTGGAGCTGAAGCCTCACAGGTACATGTGATATGTGATCCACCAGGCTGATGGCACCTCCTGGGATTTGACCTTTACCAGGTGAATCAGAGAAGTCTCAAAATGCATCTGGCCAGCTGGGCTGTGGTCACACGAGCTGGAGAGAAAAGCTATCTCCCACTTCTCAATTACTTCCAGGGATGCCTGAGGCTGGAAATGATACTCTGAACAGGTAATGACTGGGTCAGTGCAGACTTTAAATGAGCGCAGGGATTGCTTCGCCCTGTCTCCAAACGTCACGTGGGCTTTGTCTTTCGCCCCATTCCCAATCTTCACATGGAGTTTGGCTTTCACCCTGTCCCCAAATTTCATGTGGGGTTTGGCTTTCATGAAGAGGGATCAAACAGCACTGAAATGCTGGGCTCAGCCTCAGCAAGCTCCAGTCGCCTTCCTTGCCTTGCCATGTACTGTATGCTTGCTGCTAATCATTCCCGTACTGGAGAGCGGTGCTGAGTGACGGGAGTTCCCGGCAAGACCAACGCCAGGTTCCACCCTGGAACAGCCTAATGAGGGTCTCCTAATTGGATCACTGAAAGGTGGGCAAGGAAGGCAGCCAGCAGCTCTAGTAAATGGCTTCTTGGTGTGGCTCTCCGAAGGCTGCATCACACTGCATGCTGCACAAACTGTTTAACTGACTTTGAAGGAGAACTGAGAGACTGTTGTGTCTCCCTCAGCTTTTGGGAGAAAGAGGAAGGTTCCTTGGGCTCCCTTTGTCCTGCTTTGCACCCATGCTACCGCCTGGCAGCTCTGTGCTGGCACTGGCTTGCAAGGTCTGTAGTTGAGGCTAGGAGTGGGTCTGATCTGCAGCAACAATCTGCCTGTAGAGGGACAGGCTCCCTCTCACTTACAAAAACAAGTGCCGCTAATCAGTCAACCTGCTAATGGGTAGCTTGATGTGTAAGTGATACTGCTGTGAGCTCGCCAGGCAGCTGCTTGGACTCTGGGCTGCCTTCCTGGCATTTGCTGGCAGCAGCCTGTGGATGAAGCATCTTGCTGGAAGGTGAAATCTCTATCCCGGTGGTGGAGAGGCAATGGGAGGATTGCCGGGGCGAGGAAGCTGCTCTGCCCATCGGTGCTCCCCCTTGGACCTGGGAATAGCTCTTCTGTTTCAGAGAACATCTGCACTCATCTGTGTGTCTTGGATGGCAATTCAAGATGAAAGTGCGGTGGAACCTCAGCTGAGTCACTGGAAGAATGGCAGGGGAAGAGCACACAGCCTGTTTCCAAAGGCTTTCCAAAGGGTAACGTGCCATCTTAGACAGACGGCTTTCCTGTCAGCCAAGTAGGCTTGAAACCTTCTCCCATTGGTATATTGTGTAGTGGGATCCCTGATGTCTCACCTCCTGTGGATATATAGCTTGGGTTTGGATTCTCTAGTGTCTAGTAAGCTGCTTGTGCTGAATGGAGCATCTCTCCTTACCAGGATATTTATAGCATCTCTCTCTCCCCCACGCAGATTGTCTGATGTCTAATAAGGGATGATACACTACAGTTTGGAAGGTGCTAATAATGTCTCTCCTCTGTTTGGCAGTCTGTTCCCGTGAAATTTATAGACTCTGGCTGTCTCCAAGACCTCTGTCTCTCTGTCAGATCAGGTTGAAATCTGTTTGCAGTGTCAGAAGTTGCTGGGGAGTGGGCAGAGGACAGATTGATGCAGCAGGGTTGCATATGCTTTGCTCTCCTTAGGAAATTAGGCTGAAAATGTGCCCAGCTCTGTTCCCTGCTGATCTAGGGGGGCAGCTGGGGCTCACGTCACCAAATCGTGAGTTTGGGAAAGCGAGCGGGTTGTGTGGGAGGAAGGCGATGAGCTCAGAGGCTACCCAGAAGAAGAACTGCTCTGCCCCCAGCCATCTTGCGTGGGCTGCCGTGGGCTCTTCAGGCACGTTCGAGCTCCCTGGGGCAACGAGCACAAACGCAGCGTGGCCTCTTGTGGAAAACAGCCCCTGAGGACAATGAACGAGCACGCCCAGAGCTCCTGGCTGGTGTGAAGAATTGCCCAGCTAAAGGGTAATGAATGCCACAGCAGGAGACAGAGCATTTCTCTGAGGCCATTCATCCCCTTTATCACCCGGCTAACAAGCCCCAAAGCGACTTCAGAGAGACTTCTCTGGAACAGCACCATCCCTCAGCTGTGCTGATGGCTGGGTGCTGGGGGTCAGGAATACGTCATGTGGCAGGAGCGTCAGCGGCAAACCACAGCCTGTCCCTCCCCGGACAACAGCCCTGAGTTCGGGTATCAGCAGAAGGGACCGAGCAGTGGCTCTGGTTTTGCTGGTGTGGAAAGCGTGTTCTCCTTTGGGCGGTGTGTGATGGCACCTCAGAGGACTGGATGTCAAAGCCGAGCATCCGTCTTTTTGCTTTTGGGCAGTGAGGGCTTTTCAGCACCCTTAGGAGGCTTGCACTACCCTAACTCCCAGCTTGTCTAAGATTTAAGATTTATAATTTATACAAGATCCAACAGGGGTTTGGGGCCGCCGGCACAGAGGTGAGTTGGTTCTGCTTCACTTGCAGCACAGCTGAGTCTGTGCACGAGCCTTATGTGAAGGCAGGAGGGATGCGCTCTTCAGAAGAGCTAATAAAAGCTGCTTCATCCCTTTGCTCCAGGACAGTGGGAAGCATTAGCGGCTGACTGAGTGCCTCCTCCACTGCAGCAGCACGCTGGGTGTCTCCTCCTTCCCTCTGGCTGGGAGCAAAGCATGCTTTTCCATGGAGGGGAAGGCATCTCTGTCAGCAAGAGATGTGCTGTCTGTGACTGCGTCAGCAGGCAGCCCGTGGTGCTGTCTGTAGCTGGCATCCCTCCTGGGAAGAAAAACCAGGCAGATAACCTGGCCAGGTGGGTCTGGGAATGAGGATGGACATCCCTTGGGCACCATGCTGAGCTTCAGCTCAGAGCAAGTGCATTTGCCTTGACAAGGTTTGGGCCACAGCTTGTTGGAGCAGAGAAAGATCTGTCCCAGATTTGATTGGGCTGCAGGAGTCCCCAAAAGGGCTGCAGCCATGTGTGCCCCAGGAGGTGACCAAGTGGGTTGGAATACCCCCACCTGGAATATTATGTCCAGTTCTGGAATCTTTAACATAAGAAGGATATGGAATTGTTGGCACAGGTCTAGAGGAGGCCACAGAGATGATCTGAGGGCTGGAGCACCTCTGCTACGAGGGCAGGCAGAGAGAGTCAGGGTTGTTCAGCCTGGAGAAGAGAAGGCTCCAAGGAGATCTTAGAGCAGCTTCCAGTACCTGCAGGGGGCTACAGGAAAGCTGGGGAGGGGCTTTTTGCAAGGGCATGGAGTGACAGGATGGAGGGAAATGGCTTTAAATTGGAAAGGGGAAGTGTTTAGATTGGAGGACATTAGGAAGAAATTCTACATGATGAGGGTGGTGAGGCCCTGGCACAGGTTGCCTGGGGAAGCTGTGGATGCCCCATTCCTGGAGTTGTTCAAGGCCAGGTTGCATGGGGCTTTGGGCAGCCTGATCTGGTGGGACGTGTCCCTGCCCGTGGCAGGGAGTGTGAAACTGGATGGGCTTTGAGGTCCCTTCCAAGCACTTGTCTTGCTGTGTCTTGCTTGGCCTCCAGGCATTTTAAAAGGAATGTAACTCTATAGGTAGGAAAACTTCACATCTTGAGGCTTCAGTGATGAGCTCAAAGCCAACCAGAGGAGCCAAAGCCACCGCCTGTATGTGCAGAGCCCCCATCGTGTGCTCTCCTTCCTGGCCCCAAATAGTTTGCTCTCCAGACCTTAGCCTTTCTCCCAGGCCCCTGCACTGACCAGACTGATGCTGGGGAGCTCACTGGAGGCCGGTCTTGTCCCTCAGGGTGGCTGCAGGACACATTGCCTTCTCTGATCGAGTTGGCTGCCTCTGGGAGGGAGGCACGCTGGTGTGGGAAATGGCCCTTTGAAGAGTGGCTGAGTTTCTAGGAGTGTGCTCTGCTCCCAGTCCGCGAGGCCCCGTCCCTGCCCTGCTCTCTCTCTGCGTTACGGGAGCCGTTCACTTACGATCTGGAAACACCTGGCGCTTTTTCTTCTTTTGCCAGCACCATTAAATGTCGAGTTGAAGGGAAACGCAATACATCACCTTCCTCATGGGCTGCCATTCAGCCAAGAGTAACAGAGATTACCCTTCAATCACGCGGAGGTTTTGCTGAAGGAAACCTTCCTGAGGACACGCTGGAGAAACATTTTCATTAGCAGAGGAGAACCTGACAAAGATGAAGTGGCCCTTCACCTTGACTGCTGGACCTCTGCCCTGTCTGGCGTTAACAGGACAGGGAATTGCTAACTGAGGAGCTGGTGCCAGCTGCAAGGCTTTACGTGCTGCCTGCATCCAGATGTGAGAAACAGCTGTGAGACAGCAAAGCAGAGCTTTTATAGACTTCTGGGGGTGGCTTCAGTTTTTCTCCTGCCTATCAACAGGCACTCACTGCTGGAAGCAAGCTGTCCCTCTCCATAGAATCACAGAATCACAGAGTGATTTGGGTTGGAAGAGAGGTCATCCAGTTCCACCCCCTGCAATGGGCAGGGACACTTCCCACTGGATCAGGCTGCCCAAGGCCCATCCAGCCTGGCGTTGAACACTTCCAGGGATGGGCAGCCACCACTTCCCTGGGCAACCTATTCCAGTGCCTCCATACCATCATAGTGAAGAATTTCTTCCTAATGTCTAATCTACGTCTTCCCCCCTATAATTTAAAACCATTCCCATGCCAGCAATTGAATGGGAGGCATGGGTTGTGAGCCACACACCTGAACGAGCACCCTAGCGTGGGCCAGAAAAGCATGTCCTTGGGTGCTAAGGTCCATAGGTCCAGGAGGTATCATGGGCTCTGCTACACATTTTGCAAATTTAACAGGACTGCCTTTGTGGTAGTGGAGGCTTTCTCTGCTCTACGGAAAAGCTGTTCCACAATGCACAGCCCACTATCAAAGGCATCTGCTCTTGGTCTGCATCCCTTCAGGGCAGTCGAGATGTCCAGGATTCACTTCTGCTATTGATGTCATGGTTGTGTTGGAGAAATACGCCCTGCACCCCTGGTGGCTGTCTGGCACAGACCTGTCTGTCCCAGTTACTGGGAATTCACCAGTAGGATCCCTTCAGACAGTGTGTGCCATCCCCCACCTCGCCTCCCTGGGGCTGCTGGCAGGCTCCATCTCTTTCAGCCACGGTTGAAGGCTGCCTTGCCTGGTCCTGGCTGGCAGGTTGGAGAGAAATGGTTTTAATTTGTGTGGCACATTCCTTCAGTGAAGGGGGGGGAGGGGATAGAGGAAAAAAACCCAAAATTACAGAAACTCTGGCCATTCTGGATGATTTTAGCTCTTTACAAAGCACTATTAACATCTCTTTCTCTCTCTTCTAAATCCCTGAAGACCATTCTGCAGGGCTGCCTGCGATACTGCGTTAACATCCCATCTCTGCCGTGAGGGTAAGCCCGAGCTTAAGACTTCCCAAGAGTGATTCACAGGGAGCCTCACCTTCTCTCCTCACTCTCCAGGTGCCCATCATGTGCGCAGCCCTCTGAGAAGAGGCTCCCTGGCCCGGACGGTGTCAGGTTCAGAGATGTTTTCTGGGCTGGATTTTATCAGAGATGTGATTTGAGCTTCCTGAGAGAGAGGGGACGCAGCGGGCAGCTAGGCCATTGCTTTAGGACACGGTCAGGTGGCTGCTGGTTTTGAAGCGTCCTCGTGTTAAGATATCTGTCACTTCCCCCTTTTCCCTCACTGAACTGAGAGCAGCCAAATTTAGAGGAAAAACTGACTTGTGAGCTTTTATTTCGCTGAACCCTTCACCTTTCTTGTTTTCCTTTTCCTCCTGCAATCTCAGCTGGCTGAGTTTCTGTGCAGCGTGTTGAAAGACACGTGCTGGTTTACAGAGGGAGAGACCTGAGACAGGATAAATCTGAGGCAGTGAGATTGTGGGGAAGCAAGTCAGCTGCTCTGACACTTTTATTATGGAGCCAGGCTGCTTGGGAATGAATCTTTCTTGAAGCATATGTTACTGGATGACATTTCCACCAGGTCCCGGCAGTAACCTTCACTGAGCCTCACTGCCCAGCCCTGCGCTCGCCTGGTCCCAGGGCAAAGGGAGTGAATGTCAGCTGGAAATGCCACAGGCAGCAGCGCTTGATGCACCTTTGATGAGTCTGAAAGCACCAGAAACTCTTCGGGTGACTTCAGCTTATGGTCGCATGTGTTGTTTTTCAAGGGAGGTGCTGGCTTGTGTAAGTTTCTTGTTTCAGAAATGAAGAAGATGCAGCAGAGATGAAAATGAAATCCTCCTCAGAATTGCCCAGAAAGCTGGATAATTGCAAGAGAAGATTACCCCGTGGCTCTGGAAAAGAAAGATCATGCTCAGTGTTGAGGCACCGGCTCTGCTTTGCGCAGGGGTTGGAAGCCAGCAGAGAGTTCAGGTTACAAAGGGGGCTGGGCAGAGTTTGATACCCTCTCCGTTCCTTTCATGTATCACTGTCAACTTTGATTTCACATCAAGAGGATGATGTTATGGCTGGCGGTGACAATAGCAGAATGTCACTGGCAGAGGTGAAATCTTTCCCTCCGCGAGGGTACTTCTTCCTTTCGCTTCCCCTTGGCTTACATCAAGGACCACTGGCTCCCAGTGTCAATCGGGGCATGCATACATGCTGCCCAAGGGACGACGGCTACAGTGCTGAGCGTCGCTTGTCTCGCTGTGTCGGTGAACAGCTCTGTGTCACCAGTGCCTCTTTGCTGGGTGACCTAGGGCAGAGGGGAAACCTTGTCACTGTCTGAGACAAATCGGGGCCATGGGGAGCTGCTGTGGTTGCTGTCACGGGGGGGCATTGCACAGAGTGGTCCTTTGCTATGCTGGCACCCTTGTACCACGAGGACATCAGCCAGGGATGTCCGTTCAGAGCCCCGAGCGCCATCCGTGTTCAGGGTCTGAGAGGCAGACAAATACGTGTTAGTGGTTAATGTTCTCCACAGGCTGCCTCTCGCCCCCTCTAAACGGGAGCTAATCTCGTAGAAGAATGCCTGTGCCCAAACGGCTCCAGCAGCCCTTCTGCCAGCTTTCTGTCCTCAAGGGCCGGTTCAGCGAAGTCTTAGTGCTGTTCTGGGTCCAGCTTTCATTTTCCAGCTGGTTACAGAGGAAGGAATGAAGGCAGCTGCTACTGCCAGGCCAGGCTAGAAAACAGAGGCAGTGGATGGGCCTCTATGCACTTAAAGATCCAAGAGTTTAATCTGATTCTGGTTCTCCATTAGCACTGATCCTGTCTTGCCTCTTTTCCAGCTGATGCCCGAGCCTCTCTTTGTTTAGTTGGGTTTTATTCTTTTCCCCTTTTTCTCTCACCTTATGAAAAATGGCTTTGCCATCTGCATCTGTCAGGAGTCCGCCGAGTCGGGTGTACGGCTCAGTGAATACACAAATGTGCGGTTGGATCATGGCCCCCTCTGACAGGCCAGAGATGAATACCAAACGTGCAGGAAGAAGGCTGTGTTCCCTTCCTTCGCTGCTGCTGCCTCTGATGGTTGTTTTTCTTATCCCAAGGAGGTGTGAGAATCGCCTTTGGAAGCAGTGCTTCCTTCTGCTCTTGTTCCATCTTGCCAAGGTTCAGTTCTCTGCCATCCATCATCAGACAAATCCTCTCCTCGCTCACACATCTCAGCTGTGGATGGGAATGTCAGGGAAGGGGTAACCATTTTACCCTGCTTTTAGCTACCAATCTTTTCCCTCTCTCTTTTGTATCTCACCTTCCAGGCCCATGAGAAGCCAGTTCCCAGACTGAAGCTTCAGGACACTTGCCTTCTCTTGCTGATCCAAGTGCTTTTTGAGAGAGGTAAGGATGAGGTGGAGGGGAGGGGACTGCCTGACTTTACCCAAGTGGATCGAAATGTAATTTTGAATGAAGCTTTCGGCTGTGTTGTGCAGGATTCTGTATACTGAAAGCACCCTAGTGCTCCTACACATCTCACGGCATCGCCTTTCCCCATCTCCTCACAGAGATGGCTTTGCAAGGAGGAATGCACCAGCTATGAGATGCTCAGGTGCCCAAACTCTGCAGGGTCCCCCGGTACCCAAAGAGAGATGACAACCTGCCTTGACACCCATGGATTCGCTCGCCTCCTCCTACCCCTTGGTTTCCTGCAATCTGGTACGCGAGCTGCTTCTCTGGCCTCAACGTAACAAGAAGCTGTCAGCCAGGTGGGCACAGAGGAGCAGGCAGGCAGAAAATGAAATGAGTCTCTCCATGCTCTTGCCACAGCTATCTGGTCAAGGAGGGGAAGTTTCTGGGAGGGCGGCCCCCCGCTTTGGCAGGAGGAGAGAGCAGGCAGCTTGAGCAGAGCTGGTTTTTGACAAGCAGATGGATGTTCAGCGGGGGCCCGAGAAAACCCTCTCGCTTCAGGCTAGCTGCAAGCCCTTCAAACCAAAGCGTTGTGCTGACACGAAAAAAACATCGCTCCATTGATGCTCAGCCTGAATTACCTCTTTCAGGCGCCTGATTCAGGAAGCAGCCACCATCCCCTCCTGCCACCGGCTCCCAGGAGAAGCCAGCTGCGAGCTTTCGACCAAGTGAGGATGCAGCAGGAGCTGTTGCAGTGAGGAAGGCGAGCGATGGCAGATTCCTCTGGCGTCTCCACACCGTAGGGCTCTTGGCGAGTGAGCACGCATCTGCTTTGAAAGCTCTTAGTGTTCCTGCAGGTGGGAGCCAATTTGTCTGCTTTCCTGCCCAGGTGCCATCTGTTTGTAGGATTATCTGTGTGGTGGATGAGCACAATGGGGATGGTGAAGGGAAGAGGATGCTGGGCTGGGAGAGATGAACCTCAAACTTTCCTTGGGTAACTTCAGCACTTCTGGCTGTCGTTGCTCCGTCTCCCTTGCGTCGCTGCAGGGAAATCACAACCTGTCATTTGCTGTTCCCGGAGCGTGATAAGGGGCTGAGGCACTGCTAATAGCAAGCTATCGTTTTAATGCTAATTTCCTGCTGGGGGAGGCTCAGCCTGGCTGGAGGGAACCCATTAGCAGATGGAGACAGGGATTGTTCTGCACCTCGAGAAGAGACTTCCAGAGGGTAGATAATTAACCACCACTGGGAAAACTGGTAGCACGCACTGGGTTCAGTTTCTGGTGGACGTGGGAGGGAGAGAGATGCTTTGTTCCAAGTCATCTTCCTGTAGAGATTTCTCAAGGCTTTGGCATGAATTCGGTGTTTGCTGCTTGTTGTCAGCGCTCAGTGCATCGTGACCAAGGGGATGCTCAGAGCACTGACAGGGCTGCAGCTGGTGGTGTGGTTGTCCTTTCAGCAAAGGAGCCAGTGTGGTTGCGTTTAGCTACTGTCTTTTTGTGAGGAGCTTCCCAATTCAGGATCTGGGGCACTCATATTGTGTGATGGGATTCAAAGCTGGGAGATTTTTAAACCATTCTTGAGATACCCAAGAGCAAAAAAGGAAACTTGCCCTTTTGCCACTGGAACGAGCTCAGCTGCCCCAAGCTGGAGAGCTGGCAGCAGAAACCAGTGGCTGAGTTTGGAGTCACGAAGGAAATGGAACCATTTCCCTGCACTTTCCAGAGGCAGGAGGTACCACATCCAACCTCTCGATCAGTCTCCTCTAGCCGTGGTTGCCAAATGGAAGAGCTTGTGCTGCTCCCCAGGCTGGGGTGGTTGTCTGGGAGCTCCTGGGAATTCTGAAGAGAGGTGACTGGTTGCAGTAGGAGTGTAGGACCTGCTTGGGATTGTGTTCGCAGCAGTCAGAGAGGTTCCTCTTCAATTCCTAGACGTGCTTGGAACCCTTGTGACTAAAAGGACCTGAGTTTGTGTGCAAAGCCTGACTGGGAAGAAAGTAGTTTTCTGCTACTGAGGCGTGGCACTGTTTCAAGGCAAGGGCCCAGTGATCTCCTGGTCCTTGGTGTGACACGCCTCCTGAAGACTCACCAGCCCTTGCTGATCTAGATGTTGTGGTTTAAGCCGAGCTGGCAATGAAACCTCTTACTGCTGCTCGCTCAATTCCCTACGCTGAGAGAGAATTGGGAAAATGAGAAAACTCGTGGGTTGAGATAAAGACAGTTTAATGGGTGAAATGAAAGCTGCTCACTCAAGCAAAGCAAAATGGGGAATTCATTCCTGACTTCCCACAGCAGGCAGGTGTTCAGCCATCCCTAGGACAGCAGGGCTACATCACACGTAACAGTTCCTTGGAAAGATAAACACCATCACTCCAAATGATCCCCTCTTCTTCCTTCTTCCTCCAGCTTTATATGCCCAGCATGACATCTTATGGGATGGACTATCCTTTCGGTCAGCTGTCCTGGCCATTCCTCTTTTGGCTTATGCACTCACTGGGGGCACGGAGTGAGGAGCAGGAAGGCCATGACGCTGTGTGAGCACTACTCAGCAGTGACGAAAACACCCCTGTGTTCTCAACACTGTTTCCAGCACAAATTCAGAACACAGCCCCATCCCAGCTACTATGGAAAACATTAACTTTATCCCAGTCAAAGCAGCACGTGCGACCACTGGCTTCATCATTCTATGTGGAAGAATATGTGGATTTTTAAGACCACTTAAGGGCCATTTTAAAACCATTTTGCCATCTAGCAGAGAGGCAGTGGAGGGACAAAAGCAGCCATGAGAAAGGGAACAGCAACTGGTTAAATGGCAAAGGGATGGGAAGCCAGGAAGGGACCAGCCTGCCAGGAGGGCATTAACACGAGGTGGTTCACAGTTATCAGATCCACCCTGGGGTGGAGCACGAGTCAGTGTTTTTAGGGAGCTATGTCCATCTAAAAAAAAAATGGCTTCTGTCTTTCCTAGAGCCTGTTCTCCACCTTGGATGGGGAGAGAAAGAAGTAAGTGAAGAGCTACTTTGTCCTAGTGGAGAAGAACAAAACAAACTCTCCCTTGGGTGGCCGAGTGAGGAAATCAGCGCCTTATGTATTCTCAAGAATAACACAATCAAGTGGTTGGGGGAAAATATTGATAGAAAAGATAGCATTGCTTTTCCCAGTTCAGCACTTTGAATAATGAGCTACGAGCTGGGGGGGAGCTCCCGGGAGAGACGCCTGCGTACAGGAGATGGACACGCAAGTGTCTTGGACGGGCCGATATCCGAAACCATCTCTCTCTAATTTTCTACATCAGTGAGAGCACGGCACGGTGCCATCAATCGTAGCGAAACTCCCCTTGGGAAGCCACCTCCTGCCTTGCCGTGCTGCGGTGTCCCTCCACTGCTCCTGCCCTGCCTGGGGACCATGGGTGGCCCGGCCAGCAGCACCCATGTTCTCTCCTGCGGGGTTTCTTCTTTGTTGTGTTTCTGCCTTTCTCCTTCCTCCATACCTGGTACCTGTACCTCACCAGTGCTTTACTTGCAGACTGCATCTCTTCTTTCTGGAGTCAGGAAAGGCCAAATACTCCTTTTATCCCTGATGAGGAGAAGGCGTGGAGCCACTTGTCCTGGGCTAATAGCCCTTGCCAGCTGCCTGGAGGAAGGATGGGAATGGTTTTGGTGCCTGTGCTACTCGTCTAGGGATGGGGAGGTTGAACTTGGCAGCTCCCTTGAAGCTGCTGCTGCAGTAATGGCTATCAGGACATGCTCTGGGACATGCTGGTTCCTCCACCCCAGCTCTGGGTGTGGGGCAGCTAACAGAGCTGTCTAGAACGCTATGGGACACAGAGCTATGCTTATGGCTGTTTCTTCTACTGCAATGTGGACGCAGCTGGTGGGTTTGGTGGCTCTTGCCTCTCCATCTCTCTTGTGCTAGATTGGATGCTCTTACTCAGCTGTGGTGGCTCTTGGACCTACCAAAGCCTGACTAACATGGCAGTTGTCATGACACCATTTCTGGCACTGTGGGCTCAAGCACCAGCTAGAACCAAGGATTGTGCTTCTTGCTCGAGCACAGCCCTGAACAGAAGTGTCTTCTGAATAAACCCAGGCAGCTGCCACCTGCCTCTCAGCCTCTTATACTGATTTCTCAGAGCTGCCAAGGTTCCTTGACCTCTCTTTCAGGCATGGTTTCCTGCATGTATCAACCCTGCTTCAGTGTCATGGAGCTCTTGCTGGCTTCTGGAATAGCAGCTTTGTTTACTTCCCAGATGCCTGCCCTTTCAGTAATGAGCCGTAATTCACCCTGGTTTATACAGTGCTCAGAGATACCTGGAGCAAGGAAGGTGTGCATTAAACCACCTTCTAAGCTGCTCTCTGGACCAGGGCTGCTGATCTCCTGGAGATGTAAAATGGGGAGGACAAGAGGGATGAGATTTGAAATGGGGAATAATTACCTAGCAGGGTGAAAGGGGATGACTGGGTTGGAAACTGCTGGGAGCTGACGTGCAGGCGCAGAGGAGCGGCTGTGGCAGTCAGGCAGGGCAGGGGGATGAAAGATGGTTTTTTAAAGCATCTGCTTTCCTCTCTGCCTCTGCTTTATAACCTGTTTTTATAGAGACTGCAGAAGGAATGCATATTTTTATTAGCAGCTTGGGAGTGGAGAGTAATAAAGATTAATTTTTTAAATAATTCCTTGCATTATCTTTTAATTTCCTGTGGCAGGGTTTGACTTTTAAATCTGCAAACCGAGTCAACTGCTACTGTGCTCATCGGTTTGGAAGTGGCAGCTGAGGGAGCTGTGGGACTCCATGAAGGTGAGAGAGGCCCCGGCATTGACCCTGGAGTCCCAGCCTCTCCTGGGCTGCCCACAGCCACGTCCGTTCCCTGGCTGTAAAGACCTGTTTGGGTCTGGGGAACTGGGCTGCGTCTCTGTCCCAGGAGATCTAATCCATGCTAGAGCTCGTAGTGTCCATTTTGCTTCTGTTGATGGTAATGCTTTCTTGAGGAGGGAGACCTGATGGCCATGTCTTCTGCTGTGGGTGGTGAGTCCTCGCTGGCCTCCACCCAGGACAGGACGTGCTGCTGGGACCAGGGCTGACATGCACGGGATGGTGGGCATATGGGTTGTCCAGACCAACTGGGATCCTCAGTAGTCTTGCTGGAGCTAGGAGGAGGTGTTCACAGGACTGGAAGGAGATATTAGGAAGCAATAACAAGGAAGCAGTCGCAGGAGAAGGGAGTGAGGTGAGGCAGAAAAGTGGCAACTCTGGGGTTGTGATGGAGACTGTCCACAGCCTCCACGACGCTCTGTGAGCCTTTAACCTGCTGCAAGGCTGGTTTACAGCACAGCGAGGCTACCTTCACTGGTCCGGGTGACCTCACGTGCCCTGAAAGGGCCCACAGCAAGGTGGGCACTGAAGTTGGGCAGAAGCGATGCCCAGCATGCAGAGACCCCAGTCCCAGCTTACTTTGACCACTGACCTTCTTTTCACAGCTTGTTCTTCATCATATGGCCATGCTGACTGCTTCAGTTTGCTCTGAACTTCTGATCTCTCTGTAGAACAAGCGGCGGAGGCAGAGAGCAGCCATTACGGAGAACCGACCAGCGTGGACAGGAGCATTTTGGCTGATGTGAGTATGAAAACAGCTGTAGCTCAAGTTTGTAGCTTGGCCGTCGGGGAGATAAGCGAAACAGGGAGTGCTGACTGTGTCCTGAAAAGGCATTTTACTGGGTCGCATCAGTCCTGTGTGGGAACCAGGAATGGGATGAGGGGTTTTGGAGATGTCTGGGGATGAGGAAGAGCCAAATTGTATATGGGGAGTGCTCTGACCCAGACAGCTCCTGGCTCCCTCTGACAGATGCCATCTGGAGCAGGCTTTGTGCACGCCTGGGGGACTGTGTGCTTTGGCAGCCCTCTGATGGCCAGCTCTGCTGATCCAGCGTGGGAGGACTGTTCTCTCCCTCCTCAGAGCATCTCTGCATGGCTGGAAGATCTGCTCTGCATCATGGGGTTCCCGACTCAATCTGGCCTCACGGCTGCTCCCACATCTCCCCTTGCTCCTGGGAAGAGGACAAGCACACCTCAGCCCGTCCCCAGGTGTGAAGGTGGTTGCCCCATGCCAGGTCAGCTCTGTTTGTTGGGACTTTGCTGATCAAAGCTGTCCTTGACAAGGTCTGGGTTTGCAGGGGGATGTGGCTGGTCTGGAATGGAGGCTGTGCGACTGCCTGGCACCAGACATCCCATTCACAACAATAAATGTGGTTTGGGTTCTCATTTCGTACTTAGGCTGTAGGCTGATGTCTCGTCCTGCTGGCCAGGCTTCATCCAACCTGGTCCTTTGGTGTCCAAGGGAGTGACGAAAAGCTTTGGTGCTTGTGGCTCGTGCATGTTTTGGGTGGGAAAATGCATTCCTCATCGCTCTTTTTATATTCTCTGTGTCGTGGGCATAAAAAAAGGACCTTGCCCTCTGCCAGCAGGACAAGACAGAATTGCCTTATCTGTGCTTGCCTGTGCTCTTGATCTTGGGGTGGAGGGGGGAAACCGAGGCACTAAGTGGCTTGATGCCTGTACGGTGCACCCATCTGTCCCTCTGTGAGCAGCTGCTGGCCCCAGTCTCCCAACAAATAACCACAGAGTTGTGCTTTTCTGCCATAAGAAGCATCATTCGCTAGAGTTACTGGGGGTCAGGAAAACTGGGGGCCTGTTCCCAGCTGTCAATATCTGTCCAAAAGCAGAAACCTCGCCTGTTGCAGTGGATTCTTCTTGTATTTTCCCTTCTGAAGTCACATAAAGAAAAATGGAAATACAGAGCAGCAGGGAGAGAGCTGTTAAAAAGCTTAAAGCTGTCACAAGGCAGTGCTTAGTTTATGTGCAGTGAAGTATACAAATAAGTTTTCGGCTTGTTTGTTGGAGCTGAGGGGCAAGGGTTTTTGTGTGAGAAATATGTTTTATGGGTCTTTTATGGGATTTTTTAAAATGCCTCTCCCAATAAATTATTTACCAGGGTAACAAAAGATGGAGGAAATTGGTCTAACCGTATCGCTGAGCATCTAAATCCCAAACTTTTACTGGGGTGGAAGGACCCTCTGAGTTCCCATAGTCTTATAAAAGATGGTCCAGATGTACTGTTTGTCTGCAGCGTTCCTCTGGAGGCCAGGTCCCCAGCCAGCACCAGCACTCATAGTGTCTCCAGGAGGTCCAGGACACCAGGTTTCAGCCCCTCAGCGTCTGCTTCTGGAGATGGATAGCATTTCCCTCCACCGCTGGCTCTCACAGCTGTAAATCTCTTGATAGTCTCTGACTCTAAGTTTCCAGAAGGTCTCTGAAGCATAATGGTCCTTCCAGGTGTGAAATGGGAGGTAGAAATCACTTACAAAGCAGCAATGATTTTGAAGAATCCCCTTAGCCCCTGTCATACAGGCTGCAAAGACTGCCACGTAGTCCTGCAAATAGTGGGGCATCTTCTTGCCTCAGATGTCCAGACGGGTACATTTCTCCTTGCTTGGTGTCAGCTGCTGCACAAGCTTGCTGGCTGCTGGCTTGGTCTGCATGGCAGACGGGCTCAAAATAGCTTCTGTGGAGGTGAAATAAAACTTTATGGCATTCCAGCCACAGTCTATAAATATATCTCTTGGGGCACTGGACCAGGCTTTAAGAAGTTCCGTAACTCTCCTTCTCTGCTCCTTCCAAGGGGATGGAGGAAGGAAAGGGCTGGGGGTCCTACCAAGGATCCTACCAAGGGTCTCTGCCTCAGGACAGGGCAAATGCTTTGGCTGCGTCCTAGACTTCCCATAGTGAGTGGGATTAGATTTAACCCCAGTAGGGTTTAAAAGACATACAGTTGTTAATGTGGTGGTTTTTGTAAGGGCACTGGTCGAGAAAAATGCACCCCTGTGTGGTTAAGCTGGTTATAAATAAATTTAGATGGGATTTTAGAAGCAGTTTCTGAGGCTTGAAAGAGAACGCTGGAGTGGCCTTCAAAAGGGATGGTGGGTGGGAAGGGACGGCCACTGTTTCAAGATAGCTCTCAGTAATCATGGGGTGGATTATTCATTCAGAGCCCTTCCAGAGGGAAGAGTCCTTGCGCATCTGATGTGTTGAAGTGAGGCCAGATTGATCTTTGTTCGTGCTGTCTTTATCTTCTATTAATACCATGCCTCAGGGCGTCTGCTCTCCTCCACAGGGTCCAGGGAGGAACCCGCATCTCTGCTGATGCTCACTTTGGCTCCTGGATCTGGTGGTGGTCCTGTCTGTCTCTGAGGTGGTAGAGAGTGGCCGCAGCGGAAACACATCTGGGGACAGGGAGCAGTTTCCTTGGTCAGCCAGCGAGGGAGCGCAGGGCTTCATTTGGCTTCCTTAGCTCTTACAGTTTTCTGAAATAACTCCTCTGCTGTTATAAAGCCCCAGGAAGTTCACAGAGTCATTAATCTTCCTCATTTGCTTTCCATGCCATGTTATAGCAGTGGGTTTTGGACTTCCTTTGGTCTGGTCCTGCAACCTGAGGCATGGCCATTTCTCCAAACCCTTTGGTCTAACAGAAACACTGGGATGGAGATCCTGGGCAGCTCCTGGGTGTCCTGAGCTGCCCTTCTGAGCTGTCCTAAGCCTGGAGAGAGGGTAGGCAGTAGAAAGAGGGCTTGCTCCTCTCATCTAGGAATTGGACCAGCGGGGACAGCCCCGTAACATCCATTCCCTAGGCCAGTGGCTGCCAAAATTTTGGGGTCCATTGGCTGCACCTTTGGGGGTGTCAGTGCGGGTGCCCATTTCTGCGGTGCATCCTGGTGAGTGAGCTAAGCTGGGCTGAGCGCTCTCAGCCCGTGAATCACTAAGGCTCCAGCCTGGGAAAGGTTTAAACTAGAGCCGTGTGTTCTAATGGGTGATGTTTGCTGAGGTCAAGGCTGTGTGCTTGGGCTTTTAGGCTGGCAGTGGGGGCCAAGGGGTGAGAGGAGGCTTCTCGTTGCGGGGAGCAGAGGCGGGTACAGTGTCTGATGTTTGCTTTAAAGAAAAAAATTACACATCTCCCCATGTCCCTTTTATTAATTGTAAACACGTCCTGCCAGTTTGGCAATGGATGCCGTAAATTTAAATGAGGATTAAGTCATCATGGGGCAGGCGTAAGAAGCCCAGATGATGTGTGTAGGCCAGGCTTAGCATCTTCTCCTGCTCACCCCAGACTATGCAGCACGACTCCGCTGACTTCGGTGGCATTTCCTCCTGGCTCATCTCCTCGTGATGGGAATTGGACTGCACGTAATTGAAAAGGATGGGGTGTCTGCCAGCAGACTGCGAGCCACGTTCCCCTTGGCAGCTTGAGCTTGCTGGTGGAGGACAGGAGAGACGGGCTGGGGTGGACACCTGCGTCAGGGGGCAGTGAGCAGCCTCAGCATCACAGGGGTCCCAAATCCATCTCTGTCTGAACCTCTCTGGATGCGGCTCCCCGTTGCGCAGGGATTGTCCGTGCCCAGAGGGGAGCTGGTGTCTCCAGCTGCTGTTGCATGAGCAGTAATTTGCTCTCATTCGTGATCTCCCCCTCACTGGCACCAGGACAGACATGTGAATAACAGCTCCTCCGCGCAGCTTTCTGAAGCAAGGACTTGATCTTGAAAAGCATCCTGTGATCTGGCTGGCTGTCGCTGACCCTGGGCTTCGCACCACTGTGTCTCCCTGCCCGAGCATCAGTCAAGAGAAGCCGAGGGAGGTAAAAGGCGCCTGGGGTTTGCGCAGTCCCAAATGCTAACGAGAGCTCAGTGTACACGGACGGTACAGCCGGCCTTGCTGTAAGGCCAGTGATCAAGACACGAGGGCGTTGTAAATCTGGCACCTACAAAGATGCGGGGAACAAAGCAGGGCAGGATCTGCATTTCAAAGAACGTTGTTTCTGTAAGCCTGCAGCGAGCAGACGTGCACGCCTGCCCGCCTGCCGCCCAGGCGGAGAGATGAAGCTGTTTGAACTACGGGCTCTGGGAGCCCGTAACTGCCAGCTCCACGTTCCGGGCATGGTTAAAGGAAAGCTTTGTAACCTCGTGCTAATTAAACAGTGCTGAGCCTGGGAGGTGATGCCTGCCGAGCACGACTGTGCTAAACTGGGGCTGTGTCAGATGATGATATTCTGAAACCAGGCTCTGCTTTCAAGTGTACATGGTCCCTCACCTGGCCACTAATGACAGAAACATCCCTGCTGCTCAGTCAGAGCTGGCCATGCCAGCGCTAGGAGATCCTCCTAGGGAGAGCCAGGTATTGCCTTAAAAAGCCTTTGGTCCAGGCAGGGCAGGCACCCATAGGAGTAGGAGGTGAAAGAAAGTCCAGAGATGATTGAATGATTTGATTTTGTCTTCCAGTTATAGCAAGGATTGAGTTGGGAATGACTGGATCCAGCCAAAGCTCCAGCCTGGCCTCTGTCTCTGGACAAGGTGGGCTCCTTCACTGCATACAGCTTCTTTTAGAAAGAAATGGTGTTGGTTTTGGCTGTGAATTGTTGGTTTTGGTTGGTATTTTCTAGAAGGAGAAATTCTAGAGGGTGGGTGGTTTCCGGCATTATGGCACAGTTTTCATTTCTCTGTGCTGGCCACCTCGGTGTGGGCTGGAGCGTCTCCTCCCCAGCACCGCTGGCTGCCGTCACGCTCCCAGAGCGACTGTTTTGCTGGGGGAAGAAGGAGCATCAGCAAATCCCAATTTCTGAGTGACTCCAGCCTGCCTTGCCTGGCGTGCAGTCCTGACATGCTCAGTTTGTGCATGTCCCTGAGCGATGGATGAGCAGACTTCTGCTATCCTTGACAGCCCTGCTGGCATCCAGACCCCCAGAGATGAGATCGGGAGCAGGATCCTGATGCCTGGCTTGTGTTGAGACCCTGCAGTGCCTCAAAGAGGCTGGAAGGAGGGGCAGCTAGAAGGGGAGATGCTTCCTCTAGGAAGCAAAATAAAGTAAAGCAAAGAAGCGGCTTGCCCTAGCAAAGACGACAGCTTAGTGTTGCTCCCCCACCCCATTGCTACATTGAGTGGGAAGCAAGGATGGTTTTTATGAAGAAAACTATTTCATGATTGTCCAGGTCAACCACCTGTCTGGGTCACTGAAGTGCAGTTATTTACATCTCAGAGGGCACCATCAGGGAAATAAAACCAAAAAGAAAGATGAAAAATCCCATCTGTGCTGCTCAAAGCAGCTTGGTTCACTTGGGCTGTGGTCCAGAAAAGCACTTAAGCGTGCACGAACGCCTCCCTGGGCAGCAGCGTGTGGCATCCCTGCTCGGGGCAGGTCACCAGGGGCTTTGCTGTTGACATTTTGAGCCAGGCGTCGTGGTGAGGAGCTAGGGAGAACCTTGGTCTTGACTCCCGCCTTTGCATCATCCTCATGAGATCTTCTGAAGGTGGCCCCTCTTGGCGATTCCTGATTTGATTGTGGCTGAGCCAGGGCTGGGAACTTACTATGCTTTTATTTTTGTTCCTTAAGTGACCCTGCCTGGGAGACATTGAAACCTCCCTGGAATTGAGGACTTGCTCCTTCCTGCTGGGATGACTGGAGGCCTGCAGGATGTCACCCTGAGGCAGGACAGCTTTTCTCAGAAAAACAGGTACTTCAGGGCTGCACGGGTGTAAAAGCAAAGTCCTTCAGTCATAGGACTGGCCTTAAGCCAGGCTCTCTTTAAGGCTACACCTATGCAGTTTTGCTTCAGCACCCATGGAGACCTCAAGCCCAGTTGCCGACACTGGTGTGGCTGTGGGACCTGGATGGGAGGAGCAGAGCCCCCGCTTGATGTGCCTTTCCAAAACACCCACACTGGCAGGAGAATAAGGATTAGATGAGCTTCTCCTTTGGCTCAGAGCACTCCTACAGGTGCAGAATGATGTCAAGCAGCTCCACGGCTGAGACCGGAGCTGGACCCAATGTGGTCACCACCATTGCCAGGCTGCCCTGGTCTGCTGCAGCAAGACACATGGCTGAGGACAACTCCAGACACCACCACCGTGGAAACAGGGGTTCCCACTTTGTGCCGGCTGCCAGCGTGCAGGGTGTCGCATCATCAGCGCACAGTTGTGCATTTGCTGTTTTACAAACCTTGGCAGGGTCATTAACAGAGGAAGGAAAGGAAAAAGCAAAGGCTCCAAATGGATCCCAAAGGGATTCCCTGTAGCAATTAGCTTTATACTTGAAAACATATTTCCAATCTTTACTGCCTGCTCTTGGTATTTGAAATAATTTTCTACCCAATAAACCTTAGTAGCCCCCAAACATAATTTTAGCAATGCATTAATTAACAACAAGGCAACCCAATGGTTCAGAAGCTGAGCAAAACCCAATGCATAGATTAAGCAGCGAGGTTCCTGAGGTGCTCACCAGGGCAGTGCGCTGGTGCAAGTGTGTTATGTAGGACATCACCTAAAGCCTGGTGGGCTGGCTGGAGTGGAGAGCAATCTGCGGTCCCATTTTCTGGCTGGCACCTTCTGCGTTGGACAGCGCTGGGATTTGAGAGGATTTGAGTTCTTGCAGAGTTTTCAGTCCTTCATAATGAAGAATTTTGGATCTCTCTTATGTTTAGGGAGGTCTCTATATCTGAAAAAACCCACTTAATATCCCTGTTGCCTTGTGGCAGGGAGTTTCAGGAGTTAGACATGTGCAGTATATCCCTTGAGCTGCTGTGGAGTCGCCCACCTTCCCTTTCCTTTGATGTAGATCCCCGTGGGCGCATTAACCAGCAGGGCCAGCTGAAAATCCCAGGTGACTCCTCACCCGTGGCTCCCTTGGCAGTAATTCACATTGGAGGGAAACACAAACTTTCGGGCGCCTGATTGCTTCGGAGGGTGCAAGCCCTTCAGTCAGAGCTTGTGAAGGCTCCTGGGCTGGTGAGGGCATGCTGGGTGCAGCTGGTGCACGTAAGGCTGGGCTCCTCTGAACCCAGTTAACCCAGTCCAAGGTCCCTCTGGGGCCAACTACGGTCCAGCCTCTGCAGAGCGTGGGCAAGGATGGGGGAGCATTGGCACGAGGAGGTTGGATCTGCTCCCCGTGGGGCTCTACCAAGGGAGCTGTGGAGCCGGCTGTGGACTGGCGGAGGCTGATGCACTGCTGTGATGCCTTCATCGGGTCTCAGCATTTGGGAAATGGCCGGCTAGTAAGTGACAGTGGCAGGGGACACTACTGGTTGCCACCATTGTAGGGGCCACGGTGGAGGCAACCAGAGCACCAATCCAGTGCCGCCAGGTCTCTGTGTGCAAGGTAAGCTTGTAATCTCCTACTTAACAAAAGACGGGAGGCAGAATTACAGGCTGCTGCCACTATCTGGGTTTTCAGCTATCGCAGGCTCATCCTGCTTTATCTGTTGCATGTGAAATATCCCATGTAAAGCTACGCAAAGCTGCAAAGCTCCCTTAATCCTTCCTAAAGCCCCCCTGCCCCTCTGTGCGAATATTATAGTAGATGACATGCTTATTAAACTCCCTCCACATAAGTTTTACTTCCAGCCTGTGGTGATAGTCTTGAAATGCCATTAAAGGTAATAATTACATCACGTTGTCCTTGATCCAGATTTGGTGTGGTAATTGTTCACACCCATTGTTTGCCATTTAAGCGATAGTAGATGCAAGTGAAGCCTTGTGGTTTGATCCCAGCTGGGAACTTACTGGGTGTGGGAGGCCTGTCCTGGTTTTTGCCACTCTTCTTTGCCGTTGTGCTAGTCCCAATCAGAGCACCATTCCCAGGCCACTCCAGAGCTTCTCCAGCTTCTCCACTAGGATGGTTTGAAAAAAGGGGAGAAGGCACGGGACTATGTGGAGGTGGGACCTGGGACACCTCTCTGGCACCTTTTTGTTCTGCTGCCTCCGAGTCTGACCCCCCAGCCGAAGGTGGTTATGTACGCTGACACAGAGGTAAACAGATGGACGTGCCATGGCCCCAGGCAACCGTGTTCGTCATCCTGTCCTCTGCCTTCAACTTCCACCACTCTGAACCTCCGGAGAGCGAGCTGCTGGCAGGCGTCTACCATCGGTCATGAGTGGGGAGTGATGAGCTGGGTTAGCATGACACTGCTGTAAATTTAAATCCTTCTTTTGCTCTCTCTGCTAGCAACCCTGTATTTTCAGGAAGAAAGAGAATGGGAAACAACTTTTTTAATGAAGTAGAGCATTTAAATTCTCTTTATATTTAGTCCTATCTGGAGCTTTTTACCCAAATGAAGCAGAAAGCATTTACAGCTGTATTTTCCATCACACCAACCAAGGAATATATTCATTTGCAGTAACATGGCACTCAATGATGTGGAAAATAAGCTCCCAAAATTGCTCTCACTATGAAACAGTCTCAATGACCAGGAAAAGCCCGTTTGGATTCCACTGACCAATCACTTTGGTTATGATAAAAATTAATTTGGTCGAGCACCTGAGCTGTGGCAAAGTAGACACTTGGCCCTGAGATAGCTCTGCTCGGGAGCCGGCTTGGGGCTGTCTCCTCTGCTGCAGCTCCCACCGCTCCTGCTCGTGGCTTTGCTTGCCTGGGAGCCCTGGCTGAGACCCCAGTGCCTCCAAGGGCTGGCTCTCGGTGGCACGAGGATGCACAGCAGTTGATGTTCTGCTCTGCATCCATCACGTGGCCACAGGAGGGGACAATGCCAGTGCCGTGGCAGGGCTGGCCCATGGTTGGTGGCCGTATCTCTGCCCACGGCCACCACGCACAGGCTTAGATGTACAGGAGTGCCCATGGAAGGCAGGCTACGCGTAGAGGAAATGTAAATGGGTTCTTCTTACCCTCTGCAGAAATGCGAGGAGGATGTGAGCAGAGCGTTAAGCAGGTACCGACCGAACGTCGGCGCGGGGGTCTGCTAATTGCTTGTGATGTCTAGTCCAACTCCATCGGCACAAGCAACAGTTGCTACTAGAAATGTAATTAATAATTAAGCACTCAACACTGGCAGGTGTCAGCAGGAATCTGTGGGGCCCGGTATCCCCTGCGTTGGCACCTCCCTCTGCCCTTCACTGCCTGGATCAATACCGGCTAGGATGCGGATTCATGCCTTGAAGAAATAACCTGCTGGTGGTATTTCCACAGCGGGGACGGTGGCTGCCTGCCGGTGGGGCTGTGGGCAGCGGGGCTGGGGCTGAGTGCTCCCTGCCTGCCTGTCAGGACTTTAGCAGTTCAGTGGCAGTTCCTAGCTCCATCAAACCCTGCCAAAGATGTTCTGTGGGTGTTTTCTGTCCTCGCTGTACAGACAGAGTGGCTTTGGGTGGAAACAGGTCAGCAGTGCTTCTGTGCAAGCATCCAAGACCATGAGCATCGCCCCTTATGAGGGTGGCTGGGCTGCGGGTGATGGAGAGAGGAGGCTCTGTTCCAGCAAACGAGAGGGTTCGCAGCCAGGCATGATGGCCGGCAGAGGAGCCATCCCAGTCCTGAGTGGCAGAGAAGAGCACTTTGATGCATTGCAATGTCTTGCTCAGATGTCCTCCCAGCTTACCGCAGCCTTGGAACTCCCCTGTATCCCCACTTGCAGGCTCAGCCAGCATCGCTTTCACACACAGCTTTGGCTGCTGCTTGTGATGATTTAGTCTTCTTCAAGCTGGCTTTTATTTTTAATTACCTTTTGCTTCTGAAGATCAGCTTTGCTGGTTGCTTTTTTCCCTGTTTTCTCTTTTAAAGTCCATCGGAGTTTAGGCTCCTTGAGAAATTGTGTCAGCTTTTAGGAAGGCGCAGAGCCTTTCACCCACGTAGCAAAGTGTTGATTTCCTACCACGGAGCTGAGTGATGGTGATTCTCTTATTAAACTGCACTTAGAGGCAGCGGCTGTGAGGCAGGGATGAAGAGCTTCTCCAGTAAGTTGAAGCTATTCATTATTAAATTATCTTCATTCACTTGAACATCTCATTTTCATTGAATTAGATGAAAAGTGCTTAAAGGCAGCTGCTGCGGCGGCTTGGAGGCTGCCAGGAGCAGTGTGCAAATGTCACTGCTGGTCTTTCCTCCCTCACCGGCTGCATCTGACCCTTTCCATGGCATAACCAGACCTCGCGGCTGGTGAAAATCTCCTGGAGGTAGATGGGGAGTTGCACCAGGTGATGGTCCAACCTTGGAGATGAGGGCTCTGAGAGGTGAGGAGGAGGCAGGTGGCACGTGGTGGGCAGCAGGGAGCTGGGCAGAAAGGACATCACAGTGCAGGCAGCAGTGAGCTGCCTTTGCCTGTGTCCGTCTGAGGCCAGAGATGGTGCATGACATGGGGTGTTTGTCACCTCTGTCACAGCAAAATGGATGCAGGATCTGCCCAGGGCTGGTCTCAGCCTAGCTGCAGGGATTCCCTCTTGGAGTTGGCTTGTCTGGGCATCTCAACACCAGCAACATTCCTGACTTTCATATGTCACCCAAGAAACAGTTTTCTCTTCCTGCCACCACCACTTCCCTGCCTTCACCCCTTTTTATTGCTCTTTCTCGGGCAGTGTGTTCTGAGCAGTCACAAGCCAGGCATTAGGGCATGGCTCGCAATTAAACATGAAGCCAGACAGACTCTGGATGCTCTTGAGAAACACCAGTGGTGGCATCAGCTCCCTGCATGCGCCTCCCTGCTCCTGCTGCCCTCTCCCGTCCTGGGCAGCAACTTGTCCCCTCTCTGGGCAGCTACCGGCTGCCTCAGGCCCAGCTTTAGTTTCAGTCCTCAGTTGTGGATGAGCTGTTGTGAGTCCTGGTGGTTATTTTTGTGGGAGGATGCCATCTGGCTGCCTGATTTCTCCGCTTTCACCTTGGCAGGAGTAGCTGGCACCCAGCCCCATCGCTCAGCACCACGCCAGGGGGCTGCTGTCTGGAATTGCCAGCCCGCAGCTCTTCAAGGGGTTTGTGCATCATGGGCTGGTTTAAAGCTGCCCTCGAGGTACAGGAGGATTTTGCCTTGAGGCAAAAGACCTTGGACACGGTGTGCTGTATCCAGGCATCACTGATTGTATGTAAGTACATCCCAGTTGTATGTAAAGCTGCATCTTTCCCTGGGACAGCTCAGAAGTAGGACACCCTGCTGCTGCTACTCAAGTCCAAATGTTCTGGGAGCAGCCTACAGCCCCACCGGCAGTGAAAATCCCTTTACTTTGCTGCCCTGGGCACTGTCAAGTCCTTCACACCTCCTCCTGCAGCTCCTCGCTTGTTCCCAGTAAAGAACCACTGGTCCCTTGGACCAGCTCCTCAACAACTGTTGCTTTTCCTTGCTAGTAAACCTCACGCAAAGAAAGCACTTTGATCAACATGCTTGGATTTCAGCCTTGATCAAGGCAGGGGGAGGGATGAGCGTGAGTACTCGAAGGCTCTTTGGGGATGGTCTAGAAAACAAAGATTATTCTCCAAGAAAAGCCTGCTTCAAAGTAAGAGGCACTGCTGTTGGAATAAGAGTAAACTAGGTGGGCAGAGGAGGAGGAAGGCTGGTTCCCAGGGCCCCAGCTGAGCTGGGTAGGTGTGGGTCCAGTGGGGTTGGAGATGCTGGCATTGCCATGGGGCTAGAGCCGCTGCTGGGTGAGGACAGAAAGCCTCAGCTGGGGAGGTACGGTGGGGAGGGGGAACAAGTGCCTCCCGCTACCCTGCATTCTGCTGCAAATCTGATTTTCTTTGCTTTTTGGCTCTCCCTCCTTCCCCAGCCCTGGGGACACAAGGTGGCAAAGTTTTCTGAGCTGGGAAGGGGCTGTATTTGCTTCCTTGGGTCACTGGTTTCCTCCTAGCTGTTAACTGGTTGGGATGGCACTGCAGGTTGGGTGTTAAGGACGTGAGCACGGCTCTGGGACAGGAGCAGAGGGGTTTCAACAGCATTCCTTCCTTGCTGGTATGACCAGCTCAGCCATAAGCTCTTTGTGCTGGTTGCATAGACACAGCTCTAGATTGGTCAGATGAGAGCTTCTGGTTGATGGTAATTAATGGCCAGGTGGAGACCTCTGGGGGCTCAAGGACCTTGTTTCCCCCACCGGTGCATGCAGGAATACTGCGTCCGCAGCTCCAGCAGGCACAGGCCCTTCTGTGAGCTGCGTTACCTGGGAGGGGAGCAAGGAGCCAGCAGATATGCAGAACTTGGAGGTCCCCATAAGCAGGAGAATGCTCTGGCCAGAAATTGCCCTCCAGCACCGACCTTCTCCGCTCCAGCAATCCTCCTTCTCTTCCTTTCCTGCTCCCCCTCCCTCTTCTCCTGTTGTTGCTTTCCTCAGGTGCACACACACACGCACTCACTCTTGCCTTTCGTTTCGGCTGCAGATGGTAGGCAGAAAAGCCAGCCAGCCAGATGTGTTTTTCATAGCTCCCAAGCCAGGCATAACTAAACATTTACATTTATTACCAATTAGAGGGGAAGCAGACTGTAGTTTTATGTACTGTATGTGTCTGGATATATTTCAGTTTGTGACCTTACTTACACCACCCCCTCCAGCAACTAAATCTCTCCTAGTTAGGGGGCAAACTCCTGGAGAGGATCCGCAGCATCCCATCCCATCCCATCCCATCCCATCCCATCCCATCCCATCCCAGCATCCATGTCATCGCCCAGTCAGGAGATGACGTGGGTGCTGCAGCCACCCCGCAGGCACCGGCTGCTTTGCCAGTGGCCGCAGAAATCCTGTGCAAGGGTTTGCTCTGGGCCGATGCTGAGCATCCCTAGGGACACCTGCCTGTCACATCCCTGGGTGCAGGGACTGCTGCCCAATCTCCAGCTGAAGCTGTGTCCATTAACCCCGTGTATGGATTTGCACACAATGCCGCTGTCAATTTATGTCTTGTGAGCGTCCGAAGCCCGTGGCTCCTGAGCTGACGTCACAGCAGCTTTTTAGCAATACTCAAGCCAACAGCAAAACAAAAACAAATCCATAAGCAGGCTTTGGGCCTCACTGAGAGCGGGATAGGGAGTGGAATTAAATGTGGTCATGGTGATGCCCCATGTATGGTCACTAAGGGACTGATGTTTTAATGAAGACTGGATCCTGTCTAGCAATGGTCCGGCTGTGAGGCGGTCACTGCGGCACTGGGCCATCGCACAGCGGCTTGCTCATCACTGCGAGGCGGCAGCTTTAACCAGAGCTGGTCTGAGCCTCAGGAGCTCAGGACAGGGTTTTTTGTGACCAGCTAGCCTTGGACAGATTGATAGAATCCCAGTTCTGCAGGAACAAGAATTCACTGGTTCACTGGGGATATGGGGTTAGTTATACTGGGACATTAGCTCTCAATTCTGCCTCAGAGCTATGGTTAAAATACTAAGGAAAAAAATCTCAGTCCCCAACCCCTTGGCAAGAGAGGAAGGGAGAAACATGATGTGAGGCCAGGGCATGTTGAACAAGAGCATTCTCTAGATGTGGTCATCCCACATCCACCCTGATACTGGGAATGTGCCCACCCAGTGCAGCTCCAGCACCAGCCCAGCAGGGATGCAGGATACTGCGTCCACTGACCCCCAGGCCCCTGCCCACGCCTCCTCCCAGCTCCCAGCAGGTACCGCAGCCATTGATTCAAGCTGCAACATCCCGATTCCTTCTTCCTGCTTTTTTCCCAGAGGCTGCCCTGTGAACCCTCTGGCAATCCCGTCTGCAGCTCACCTCTGGCTGTGCCGCCTGGATCCCTGCGCCCACCTCCGCTGTTGCTCAGGCAACAACCTCTGGGTTGGATGCGGGGTTTTATTTCCCTCCTCCCTCCAGGATGCTGCTGCTGGGGAAGCAGCCCAGGCACCAAGGGGAAGCCACTTATGATGCCTTACTGCGGTTATGTGCTGCTGCTGGGGATGCCAGAGGGATTTATTCCGCCGAGGGAGGCTTTAGAAATGCAATATTTTATTAGAAGCCTATTAAACCATGGAAGTGGTTCAATCCACCTGCCGCTTGTGCGCATCCCGCGGAGGGAGCCACCGGGGCAGGCAGTCCTGCACAAGCCCCAGCTGTCAGCCTTTGGTCCCTTCTGAAAAGGAACCAACATGATGACAGGGCTGTGTGGGGACCCTTCATCTGGTGAGGGGTGGAGAGGAGAAAGATGGGAGGTGCAGCTTCTAAGCTTCATCCATGGATTTGTCTCATCATCAAGCCAATCAGCAAGCGTGGGCGATGCTCTACCTGGAGACCTGGGTTCAAGATTTAACAATAATAATAGTTCTTTTTTTCCCCCTTCTTCTTTAACTTTGCTGGAGTGTGACAGGGTAGGAACTCTTGGCAGCTGGGATGTTAAATGTTTTTCCACATGGTCTCTTGATTATTAATGGATTTTAGCACTTGACAAAGTAGAAATTAGGAGATAAAAGCTATTAGAAACTAATTTGGGTAATCAGTGATTCTGTTCCCCCAGGAGCCTTTCTGAGAGCACTGCTCCCAACCCCACTGCTGAGGCTCAGGAGAGAAGGGAATCTCTTTTTAACTGAGTTTCGTGGGCTTTGGGGGAGCCCCTTGATTTATCGCCAGTGAGGAGATGGCCTGGATGGAGCAGGCAGGATCCCAGCCCCGCTATTCCCCCAGCAGCCTCCTGGGATTTATAGTATTTCATATCCCTGGACACTATTTGGGGTGGTTTATATGTTGTACTTTTTTACTGTTATGTTGATGGAACAACCGTAGAAACTAGTTTGGGAAAACAATGCAGGAGATAAATCCTCGGTGGTGTGGACTCTCCCGGCAATGAAATGGGCTACAGGTGGAGAAATAGGTCCTTGAGACCCTTCTCTCCGTTTGTCATCTCCCTGAGCAAATCGGGGCGAATGCCAGGAGCAAAGAAAGGGTGAGGAGCCATCACAGGGAATCATATTAAAGGAAAGGCTGGAAAGTGGTGACTGTGTAGTGGCCACTGTTGGTTTTGGGGCAGATTGGCTGCGAGGGCCTCCGTATCCTCAAACAGAACAGAGGCTGCCTGTGGGCTGGGAGAGCACTTTTAAATGTGATTTGACCGATCTCTCTCCTTCTTTCTTTCCATCCAGCTGGGCTCCGTTCCTGGCACACATAGCGGGAGCAAAAGCTCTGGCTTCCAGCTCTGTTTGTGTTTTTTTTTCCCCACAGCTCTTTGCCCTCCAGGGAGATCCCTCCAAAATCCACCGGCCGTCACAATCCTCAGAGCAGGAGCAGAGCCAAGACATCCCCTGGGGTGGTGGAGCCAGGGGTCAGGATCTGGCCCGATGAGGTAAGTCCTCCAGCCGGGCTCCTGGCCATGAGTCAGCCCTGGCCCCAGCGCGGCTGATTTACGGGGGCGGTGGTGGCACCCAGGGCAGGGCACCTCTATTTAATGGACGGGGGATCGCTGCTGGCAGCAGCAGCTTCCACCCCTGGTGTTGGGGGGGGAGAAAGCAATTTGCCATCGGCATCTGCAGTTCCCTGCGAGTTTTGCTGCTTGCAGAATGGGATGCTGTGGAGATACATTATTTGACGGCATCTGAAGAGGTCTTCAAGTTCTCCTTGAGAGCTGGAAGCAGCCGGGGGGCACTCGAGGAGGGGATCAAGGGCTGGTGGGGTTGGGTGGGTGCTGATGGGTAGGCGAGGTTATGATTTTCCATCTTTGCTTAGGGAGTAGTTGGTGGGCAGGGAAGGGGGAGCCTCCCTAAGTCCCCACTAGAGTCACCTCAGGTCCTCACTAGGTTCCTGGGGGAACACGTGAGGGTGGCTGGGACCTCTCCCACACACTGGCAGCAGTCCTTCCCTGCCTCCTCCTCACCTGCTCTTTGCAGCCTCTCCTGCCTTCTCCAGAGGCCACAGCAGGAGGCTGAGGAGGAGGAAGAAGCCAAGGTCACCATCATTTCAAGAGCCTGCTAATTGTCCTCCCATGCTCTCTGAGAAGTGGCCGTTTACTGCAGGCCCAGTAGATCCTCTCTGGAGAGGGAACCCCAGGGAGGGTGGTGTGGGAGGATGAGAGCCCTCCTTGTGTTTAAAAGAGACGGCGGAGAGATGGAACAGGGAGGAAAAATATAGCTCAGAGTCGGGAAAGTGAGAAAATAGCCCAAAACTGAGAGAAACTGAAAATGTGCTGAAGCAGCTGATGACAATCCAAACAGCAGGAGAAGGCTCCTGCCTGCCAATTAATGAGGCTCTGGTGCTAATTTACCACCTTGACTACACTTCGTAGTTTGTCAGAAGAAGGAGGCAGGGGGAATTATGAGGCTAACGAAGAAATGGTAAGGTTTCAGCTTGCCTCTGGGCTACGCAGATGTTGCTGGGCTTTGGAGAGGCAGGAGGAAGAAAGGGAAGGGGGGGGGGGGGGTGAGGGGGTTTCCTGGAGTGGAAGGGGGATGATGAGAAGGCTCTGTGGGGTTGTGTTGGCAGAGCAGCTCCAGGCCACAGCGCTACCTGCTGTGGGGATCCTGGTTTCCCAGGTTTCACATCCCAGGGTCTGCTCGGTTAGCTAGGAGAGTAAATGGTGATCCCATGCATGCCCAGGAGCATCCCTGGTACCTGTGGTGAAGCCATGTAGTAAGGAAGAAGCCAGAGCAGCCCTGTGCTGGGCTGGAGAGGTCTGCAAGCAGCTTGCTATTGCCCACATCTCCCCCCACCCCGAAACACTGTCAAACATAAACCAGAGCTGCTGGGCAGCTGCCTGGTCGTTACATGCAGCTAATGAAGCCAGAGGAGCCCTGAGCAAAATACTCAGTGCGAAGCCTCCTGCCAAGTGAAACATCTGATTTCCACTTCTTGCCTGTCTTGCAGCCCTAACCAAGAAAGCAGAGGCTGTGGGGATGAATTTAAAGCAAAATCTGCACCAGTGTGCTGTTTGCATGCAAAGAAAGTTATAACCTGCCAGAAAGGTGAGTTACTTTGAGCCCCTCCAGCCCTCCCTCCCTTCCTGGGGATGTTTTACCCCCTGTGCATCCCATGCTCTCCTCCTGAGCTGACACAGTATCATCTGTGAAGGGGGAAACTGAGGCAGACTGGAGCACAGCCGCAGGCAAGGATGCAGACATAGCCCCAGGGCCTCTCTCCATCCTGGCTCTTCAGGGCAGAACTTTCTTTGCTCTTTCAGCACGGCCTGACGCAGGGATGCTCTCGGCCATGAGACCAAAGTTAGCACCTCACGGCATGCAGGGCAGGAGGCTCAGACAGTGGAAAAAGAGTGAAAACATAGGAGGGGAAAAGAGCGTAGGTTAGAAAGCTGGAGCTGTGAGCTGTTGGGTTTGGGTGCAGCCGATCACCGGCTGTCTTGGGGCTAGGAGACGGAGGTGGGACCAACCCACACCTGGGGGCTCTGAGCAGGGATGCTGGGGGAGAGCACTGCGGATAATCCTGTCCTGCTGAAAGGGCTGGGGTGACACAGCCCAGCCTTTCCCCGGCCTCCTTGTCCCTGGCATTGCTGCTAAAGAAACATGTCTGGAGGGAACCGGAGTGTCTGCAATGAAGCGAGCAAGAATCACAGCTCCTTATTTAAGAGGCAGCTCTCTGGCTTTCATACTATGGAGAATATTGTAGAAATGAAAAGGCTTGCAAACCAGAGCCCAGGTAAGGATAACCCCAAACGTTTTACCAAACATTTTTAAAGCCTAATGGATTTGACACTGAATTCCTGGCTCGGGGTGGATCCAGCTCCTGGCAGGGGCAGTGACTCCAGCCAGCCCTGCCAGCGTCCGTGGTGTGCTTTGCAGGAGAAAGCACTGCAAGGTAATCAAATGCTGACCTCCAGTTATTAACCTCGTCTTTTTAATCACCTCCGCCGAGCTCCTTAATTGCTGAACAGGGATGGGAGGACCTGGCTGCTTTCACTTGCAGCCTGGCGGTCCTCTCCCACTGCTGCTGCTCTTCCTTCAGCTCACCCACTTACCCCCTCCCCGCCCTCGATTTGATTCTCTCCCAAAATACAGCAGTTTAACAGCAAAATTTAGGGAATTGCTCCCCTCTATTCCTCTCTCTGGTTAAAGAGGTGGCGCAGCCCCACGGCTGGGGGCCAGGGGTGTGTTCAGCATCGCTGTTGGTCATGGTTTCCCAGCCCCGGCGTTGCCTGTCGGGGTGCTTTGCTGAGAAGGTGCTGTGCTGGCTGCCGGGCTGGGAAAGCCTCGCACAGCCTCATTCCTGATGGGAAACTGCCATTTAGGCCAAGTTTGGTGCTTTTGGGCAGTCCATGATGAAATCTTTTCACGGGCTGCAGGGAGGGGAAGCTTTAAATTGGAACGGAGGAAGATTTAGACTAGACATTAGGAAGAAGTTCTTCCCGATGAGGGTGGGGAGGCCCTGGCCCAGGTTACCCAGAGAGGTCATGGCTGCCCCATCCCTGGAGGGGTTCCAGGCCAGGTTGGATGGGGCTTGGAGCCCCTGATCCAGTGGGAGGTGTCCCTGCCCATGGCAGGGACTGGAACTGGATGGGCTTTAAGGTCCCTTCCAACCCAAATCATTGTATTATTTGCTCCCTGCCAGCCCAGGGGCAGCTGCCAAGGATGCGGAGAGCTGACAGCTCATCCTTCCAGCAGCTTGTTTGCCCCTTTTGACTATTTTTTTTTTTTTTTTTCGCTTCAAATTTCAAGTAAAGAGTCTTCATCTGCCTCTGTCCCTGCACACAGGACCGTTGCTCTCAGGGCATCGCCTGCCTCTGGAGCCAGCACCAAGGTGGGGAAGCCCAGCGTCAGTCCCTCACTGGGTGGAAGCGGCTGCTCGAGATGCTGCCAGACATCCACACAGCTCTTGCATTCTTGTTTGGGTGCCTTTAGGATGCGTGACTGGTTAAGGGTGCTGAAAAGCGTGGTAGGAAATGCTCTGTCTGGGGAAGACAGAGGATGGAGCTGAGGAACGTTATAAGCCCATGTGATGATGGGGAGAAGCGATGTGATGGCCCAGAAGGATGTGTAGCAGAAGCTGAAACGGTCTTCCTAGCTGAGAAGCCTCTCAGCAGCTGTGCCTGCTCAGGAGCTGGCAGCACTGCCGGCCCTCCCGCCTACACCCTCCTCATCCCTGGGCAGACTGACGGCTTCCCCGGGGAGCTGAGATGATGGCTTTGACTTCTCGTTTCCTCCTGGTGTGTTTAATTGCCTGGGTTTTTGGTTTTTTTTTCCTTTAGGTCTGGTAGACACGGGAGGAGATGCAGGCAAAGGAAGACGGATGCATGGAGGAGAGAAGTCCAGGTGACAGATTGAGGGATGGTACAACCACAATAGCCATCCTGATGGATTGATAGATTAGACAGGGAATATAAATAGCAAGCATTGTTTCTCTACCCCCATTTTATTTTCCTCTCACTTATCTCTTTATCTCTCCCCATGTTATTCCCGCTCATCTCTTTATCTGTCCAGCCCAAGGATGGAGGAGAGGGGGGAACAAGCAGGCGACAGATGCAGGATAGATGAGTTTGGGTTACCACAGCTTTTGCAGCATCCAAGCATGCAAGTTTTGCCAGCCAGAGAGGATTAGGAAGCAAACTCGGCTCCACACGCCAATACCCTTTTTTTCACCTGTCTCCTTTTCCCTGCACCGTGCCCATACTCCCGCTTTGAGGGTGCTGCAGGTTGGAGCATCGGCTCCTTCCTCTCTTTAGCTTCTCCTTGGCCAAGAAATTGGGGCAGCCACCAAGGTGGTGAGCTCTGCTTGTCTCGATACCCGGTGCTTCCACCCGACAGCCGGGCAGCGCTGCTGCTTGATATTCCAGTCAGGCACCGAGCGCAGCAGCAGCACCAGGGAAGGAGGGAGGGGAACGAGGCTCTGCCCCCACCGCCTGGCTCTTTGCCCCAGCTCACTGGGCTGAGCTTAGCGGGTGCTGGAGATGTCACCGGTGCCTGGCAGTGGGGCTGCCGGAGGGGCTGGTCTCGGGGAAACCCACTGTCCTTTAATATCTGTGCTGGGTGTAGCAGAGGGACCTGTCTGGGATGGATTGCAGCTGCGTTGGGGACCATATCTAAGGTGGTGATTAATGGGAAGGCTTTGAGGTGGTCAGCCACAAGTGTGGAACAACCTGTGTGTATAGACCAAGCAGTGGAGCTAGGACATGGAGACGATGGTCGTACCTGTCTGTACAATTGTAACTGGAAGGTTGGCTGGGGACAGATATGCCCTGTCCCTTCCATAGCAGAGTGGCCCCCACTCCCAAGGGCCACAAGTGACAATCTCAAAGAGGTGGCATGGGCCACAGCAAGCAACCAACCAAGCTGCAGCACTGCTCACCCTGGAGCGTGGTAGATGTTTATGTGAGACCAGGGTCAGGTTGGACAGGAGATGTTGCTGATGCACGTGGGTCCTTCCCACCAGCGTGAGGAGCATCTGCTCCAGGCACCTCATTGGAAGCAAAGGCAAGAGCTAGGGGAGCAGGCAGGAGCTGCTCCAGGTGTGGGGAGGGTCCTTCCCCACCTCTAGGCACGTCTTAATGAGCCATACATCCAAGTTAATGAAGATGTGGACAGGAGACAGACAGCCAGCCCATGCGGTGGCATCTCCCCTCCTGGGGAGGCTCAGTTAAAATCCAGAGGGCAGGATGGTGTGGAGACAGAGGAAGGGACATGGTGGCCAGGCATGCGCAGGAGCATCCTTGCCCTCCCCTGCTGCCACACAGCGAGGGAAAAGCCGGGGCCAGAGATGACAGTAATGTTCTTTTTTTTTTTTTCCTCTCAGTTGTTTTTGGGTGCTCTTTTGCTCAAAAAAGGCATTTTTAAAAAAATATATTAAACAGATACATTTTACTAAGATGTCTCTTGGCTGGAGCCACCAACAAGAAATGACCTTCCCCAAATAAATAGGCTTAAAAAAAACCCTCTCAAACAAAACAAATAAATAAGTACATAAATAAAACATTTTTTTTCCTTTTTCTTTTGTTTAAGGTTTCTTTTTCTTTTCTTTTTTTGTAAGGAATTGTGGCCCAGAGGTCTCCGTCGGTGTCCATGACAGCAACATCCACGGGGCAGGTACCAGGTCCTTGCCCATGCAAGGGGCGATGATGCTTTGGAACCACAGTGGGCACCAGATGCTCGCAGAGAGGCCCCAGGGGAGATCTGCTGCGTCGCAGAGGCTTATGGCAGAGTTGCTCTCCCCACTGTGCGAGGGCTCGGCCCCAGGAAAGGTTGTGGGAGATGCAAAAGAGAAGGCGCCAGTAGAAACCGCTCTTAAAAAGACTACAAAAGTTGAGGCGCCGGGGAGACAGACGCTGGAGGAACCTCATGGTGGGGCCAGCAGCTGCCTCTGGCGGAGCCACATCCCTCGGCACATCCCGCCACCCACCAGTGCTCGAGCAAAAGCCATGACACAGGGCGGCCACGGTGGCATCATCCCTGCACCCACAGCCAGTCTGCACTGCATGAACCATCCCTCCTCCATGGTCCCACTGCTGTCCTGTGTCCGCCCGAGCCCTGCGCCTCTTTGGCCAGTCGTTGGGTGTACCATGGAAGCACGCGGTTGGCACTAAGGTAAGGCCTTGATTTAGAGTGGTTATTTTATCTCTTTCCGCAGGGAGTCCTTTCTCCCGACCCCCTTGCTCTGAGATCTGAGCAGCCCCAGCCGTTAGCTGCACAGCTTGCCCGTCTCCTGCTCTACTGTGTTGGGCAGCCTGGCGTTGAAGGCTCTCAAGGAGGACTGGATCCTCGCCACCTCGTTGTTGGCCAGCTTGAGCCTGTGGCGGAGCAAACAAGTGAAGAGGTCAAGGCGGGTTTTGCCAGGGGGTGACAGCCTGTTCACCCGGTCCCTAATCTCCAACAGCTGGAGCATGGCCGAGTCCTGGGAGCCCTGGGTGTAGGGATAGTCCAACTGAAGGATCAGGTCACGAATAGAGTCCGGTTCAAAGGGTAGGCTGTAGCCAAAGACTTGCAAGCTGTTGATTTTCATGTACCCCAGGTTCTTGGAGGGATCTGCCATCTCCAAGGGTTCATAGTAGATAGTCTCGTTGGAGCTGTCATCCAGAGATTTGATGCGGCTCCGCAAGTAGACGTGGACTGTTTCAAAGAAGGTCTTAAACTTGTTGCCCAGGGTGAGTGTCCAGTTTTGGCACTGGGCAGAGGCATCTACGTTAGTCCTTTCCCAGTCTGGGAAGCTGCCCTCATTGACAGGCATGAACCAGCTCTCTGAGTGGCTTCCCCCAAAGGGGTTGACGTAGATGGCCATGACAGGCTCCAAGGTGCTGTTCTTGGTGAGACAGATCTGCAGGGAGAGGGCCAACATCACGTGAACGAGCCCAGGCTTGTACTTGTTGCTCTTCAGGGTCAAGAGCATCCGTTTCCTCCAGGAGGGGTCGAACCAGCTTCCCAGGCGCATGTCGTTGCTGATGAAGATGGAGTGGACCTCGATGCGGCTGTCCCGTTTCTGCAGGAGGTACCTGAGCTCCAAGTCCTGCAGGTCCGTCTCCAAGCCCAGGTAGTGCTCCAGCGAGTCGGCCACCTCGGGGCGGCAGAAGCCCTGGGTGAGCACGTAGCCGTGGTTGCATGTCCCGCAGCGGGTGCTGTTGTCCTCAGCGCAGCTGGCACAGGCTGACCCCTCGCCCAAGGCACACGGTATGGACCCCTGGCAGGAGGGCTGGTCAGAAGGACACGTGCAGCTGTGGCTTTCTTCCAGGAAGGTCCCAGGCACGGTGGTCTCACTGCAGTACAGGAGTGACTGCGCGCGGCTCCACCAGTAAGGGAGGGACCTGGTGGAGAAGAGATGCAGGAGGAGAGATGCTTATGTGGCATCTCCAGGGGCGTGACCAACTTCCCCTAGAGATGGAAGAGCTGCCCACCTTGCATTCGTTTTCCTGCACTGCTCATGGCCCCATTTTCCACCTCCAGGCTTGGACCCAGCCTCTCAAGGGCACATCCCAGTGTGGCACGACTGCCCCCGCCTGCCTGCTCACCCTCCAGCAAGGCAGGAGCTCCTCCAGTCCCAGCCACCAAGAGGTGGGCTGTGAGTCTGAGCCCCCCTCAGGGCTCTGAGCAGCATCCCTGGCATGGGACGGGGACGCCATGGCACCCTACCTCTCCTTCGGTAGTTTGAAGTGAGGTTGTCGGTGGCAGAGTTTGCTGAGGTTGAAGAGCCGACGGAGGAGTCGGTGCGTTTTCCTGGAAAGCAGCTTCAGGCTGGTGCCCAGCTGCTGGTAGCGATGCTGGACGTCCAGGTCCATGGCCCAGAAGTGGGAGATGGCTGTCTTGTTCAGGAAACGATCTCCAGGGAGCCGCTTCACCAGGGCCTGAAACTCCTCTGCAGGGGAGAGGAGGGTAAGCAGTGAAGGAAGGGCTTGAGTCAGCCTTCCTCCAGCCAGGCTTTCAGGTCTTCATGATGAGATGCATGACCTGGATCCTGCCCTGGAGCCCCACCACCCAGCCCGGGCTGCTCCCAAAGGAGGGGGCTGCTCGGTGGGGTCTCCCCAGCCTCACCTGACTCCTCGAACTGGCTGTGGTGGCTCTCCCAGGCTCGCTGGAGCTGGGCCAGGCTGTTCTCCAGCGCCTGGACGTCGGGCTCGGGGCAGTTGCAGCGGGGGAACGCGGGCTGGCACTGGCAGCGGCACTCGTTCCAGCGGCACACCAGCTCCCCGGCCGAGCTGCAGGCGATGTAGCTGAGGGCAGCTGCCACGAACCGCTCGCGTAGGTAGGAAGGGAGCACTGTCTGCAGCCCTGCAGGCAGGAGGAGCCCCTCAAAAACATCACCTGGGCAAGGAGGGAGAAAGCCTTCTCCCTCCCGGGGCTCCCACACTTGCATGATTTTCATATCAATTTTCTGTGGAGCCGCTTGTCTGGGCTCTGCATCGATCTCAGCTGCTCTTGGCAGACGAGCTACAACCTCATCCTGCGCAGCTTTGATTATTTTCATCCCTCCTCCTCCCCAGCCCTTAAATTAAAAGCGGCATCTCGAGCCAGCATCCTCCCCTGTGGCCCCGTGCGTGCCCGCCAGCATCCCACGGTGGCATTCCTCCGTCACCACGTCCCCACCAGCCCAGTCCTACCTCGGAGCTGCACTTTGTTCTCGGGGCTCTGCACCAGGACCGAGCTCACTGAGTCCAAGTTGTCATAGTTGCTGCAGCCGAGCGGCCCCGTCCGTGTTTCAGTCACCTAAGCGGGGGACCCGCAGGCGGTCAGAGTTGCTGGAGGGGACTCGGGGCGAGTGTCACCCTACCAAAAGTGCCGTAAATAACCCCTGGCCAGGCTTGCCATGTGCCTGCTCCCCCAGCAAGGCAATGCTTGGAGAAGAGAACTAATTGCCTGCTAATTGGCTTGTTGACAGGCAGCAGCCCTGCCTGCAGCCCACTGAAAAATGTGCCTTATTAGCGTGCCCAATTTCCCATAAATAATGTGGACGTGCTAACTTTGCTTACTCTCCCCCTGTCTGCCCTCCCCAGATGTGATGCTGCTCTTGGGTCTCAACCAGCTTTGAGGAGCTGCTGGCCAGACCCAGGGCCCCCGCTCTGCCTTTCTGCCCCCTCCCTCGCCCCCTCGCCTACCTTGATGGCAGCCGTGGCAATCTGGATGTGGTGGAGGCGGCGCAGCGTGCTCTCCCGGTCAATGAAATAGGAGGCTGCCAGCTGGTGCAGGGTCTCCAGTGAGACCCCCGAGCTGTTCCCAGCCCCTCCAGCAGGCTCTGCCCTCCGGCTCAGCTTGCGCTTGTCCACAAAAATGGTCAGGGATTCCTCTCCTAAGGGGACAAGCGATGCTTTTAGGGGGCTGCTGGGCTCCCACTCTTCCCCTTCTTGGCCACGTTCCTCTTGTGGTGTTTGTTTCCCACCTTCCCTTCTTTGCATGCTGGGAAGCGCAAGGGAGGTGAACAAGGAGGGAGCGGGGAGCGAGCACGCACCAGCACTCACCTCCCAGCGTGGCAGCGAGCAAGAAGTGGGTCCCATACTTTTTGATGAGGCTGTCGGTGATCTGCTGGGGGCTGGGCCGGCGTCCCAGCAGTCGGATGTTGCGGATGAATTCAGGGGCCAGGGGAAGCGGCAGGTTGAAGAAGTCTTTCCTCTCCAAGGCCAAATTATTCACCTTCCAGCGAGCAAACTCTCTGTGAGAGGAAAGCAGCAATGGGGAGAGGGTTTGAAGTTGGTCCAGCCATGCCACATGCGTGATGTCTCTAGCGTCCTCCACCTTGAGGCAGGGGATCAGTAGGTAGAAAAACTCCCATTGAGGAGACCATCCTGACCTCCCCATCACTATGGCAAAGCTGAAAGACCTGCTGGATGTGTTTTCCAGCTGTAGATCCATCCGGGCTGAAAGCATCGTCCCTCCGTAAGCCATCGATGGAGGTAACGAGCTACAAGCAGCGGAGATGCCTGATGCTGATTAATCACGCACCTCCAGCAGGCATTAATCACAGCCCAGGACAGGGCCAGAAGCTCTTCCAGCCCACTGGGCTGGATGGGCTTCATCCATCCCCATCCTTACAGATTAGGTGAATATTTGACATCTGGGTGTTTCATGGTTTTAAGTATTGGCAGCGCTTTGTAGGAAGTTGGAGGCGTTGGGATGTGGTGGGGTTGGCGGTGGATCCCCTCATGACCTGAATGTGTTCTCTTGTTGCCCCCCTGGCATCACCCAGCACGGGGCGGGGGGACCACCAGCCTGCTGCCACCTCAAAATACCAATGGCCCCGTAAACAACCAGTGGCCGATTTCAGGCTAATCCGCAGCATTTTGCTCTAATTAAAACCAGGCGGTGGCTTTCAGACAGTTTAATTAGAGCTGGTGGGGGAAAGGAAGGGGAGGGAGGGGGGTGGATGCGTGCAAAGCAGCTGAGCAGCTCAGCAGATGCCAGGCTGCTTTTCATCATGAGTTTTGGGCTCAGAAAGTGGGATGCTGGGGCCAGGACTGGAGCTGGGGGTGAGGGAGATGCTGCGTCTCCCCTTGCACGTGTGCTCCGTGAGTGCTGGAAGCCCTGTGCTGGGGAACCCCATCTCACCCCACAGGCAAAGCGAGCCCTGAAGCCTGCCAGCGGGCTCTCTGCCTTGGAGGGGGTGCGAGCTCCCTGTCTCACCAGCAGCATCCCCAGAGGATGTGGGTCCCTCAGCACCGCAGCATCAGCGTGTAGGAAAGGGGTGGGGGGCAGAGAAGCTCTCTGGGGGTGCTGGACTGCAGGATGAGGCACCCGTGTCTCCTGAGAAGCAGCAGCCGTGTTTGCTTCACTGCTGGAAACCCCCAGGGCTCGGCACCAGCAAGGAGAGGAATGGAAAGGGCTCGTTAACAGGAGGTGACAGCCTCAATTAGCATTGGGAGGTGGTGGACTGGGTTTCCCACACTGGCTGTTAGGGTTGGCCCTTTGCTGGGGCCAGCAGACTCCACCACTGCAGACCCTGGTTCCCACCAGCAAGAAACCCACCCCGACGTGGGCCACCGTGCGTGTAGCACCCAGTCCATGGGGTGGCAGCACCAGGGACCTCCTGGGGGATTGCTCCCAGCTTGGGTCAAACCCCGCCTGGGGCCAATCCTGACCGTGCCGTGAGTGTGCCGGAGGGCTGGCAGTAAAATGCCCTGGGAAAGCAGCATCTCACGTACATCCACCCACCGTGACTTCCAAGGGGCAGCCTCCTCCCACACGCAGGTCCATCTGCCCTGCGCCGTGCCCCCGCAGCCCTCCCCACCCCACAGCTCCCTCCTGGGGTGCTCTCCGAAGGGCTGGCCCCGGCCGCTGCCTCTCACCTGTAGATCCTGTACCTGGTGGTGAAACCCTGCCGATAGCGCTCCATGAAATCCACGTACTCCTGGGCTCGGTAGAAGGGTCCCCGGTCGGTGAGGAGCCAGTCGAGGGGCGCCCGGCCAGAGGAAGAGGAGGATGAGGAGGAGGAGGAAGGGGTCGCGGGGGCAGCATGCTGCTGGGGCACCGTGCCACTTGCCCCGCCAGCCACCCCCAAGCAGCAACACGCGCTCAGGGCCAGCAGGGCCAGCGGCCACGGGAGCATCGGCGGGGACTCGTCAGTGCGCGGGAGGTCCTGCTGCCCCATCCTGCTGCCGCTCAGCTGGCTTCTTCATTCTCTCACCCCGTGGTGATCCTCCGGGACAGCCCCGTCCTGCAACGGCACCGCACAAAGCGGAGAGCCCGTGAGAACAGCGGCACAACGTGAACTACATAAACCAGGTACAACCACAAGGGAAGGGAGGGTCTGCTTCGGGGAGGCTCCTGGGATGGGGAGAGCCATGCGTTGGGCACAGACCAGTTGTGTCGCAGGAAGTAGGAGTTTATGGGGTTTGGGTTACTGGTTGTGGAGAAGATAAAACAAAATCCTGACTAGTTGGAAACCTTTCTGGATGTTTCTTTAGGTTTTTCTTGCTTGATGCTTCTTTTCTTGCTACGGGGTACCCATGTGGTGGGGACAGTGGGCTGTCTCTGCACCCTGCTCTTTGGGGAAGCCCATCATGAGCACATGCAGCTTGTTTTAGGGGCGCTAAAAAAGTTATAAGTATAGGGAACTGGTAAAAATGAGCCTGCTCTAGGGATGGGTTGAGCTGCATGCGGTTGGTGTTAGACTTCCCTTTGCGTCCTGCTGGTGGCTGACATGATGGATGGATGGACGATGGGTGGATGATGGATGAATGGATGCCCACCCAAGGCTGGCTGGGCTGATCACAGTGGTGTTTTGAACTCAATCAGCATTTAGCTCAAGACATGCCTGTCCAGTCTCAGCTCAGTGCAGCGCTGTCTGTTGGGAGCACAGAGGGAGCTTTGCTCGGAGCAGTGGAGCCAGAGCCTGAATTTGCAAGTAAAGGTGGAGAACAGGGAGCTGCAAGGTCTGGCAGAGCCAGAGTGAGGAGAGGTGTCCTGCGTTTGTCTAAAATAGGGACACCATCACTGCAGTGCTATCAGGGAGGTGGGTTTACCCCCCAGGCGGTGGGGAGGGTGGCTGGTGGGTGAAGGGAGCCCGAACCCTCACCCCAGCCGGGTGCGCTCCGTTCAGGGCTCTGCCAGATGAATCATCGTGCTTTAACATGTATTATTATTTTTTTAACTTTTTTTTTTCTCTCTCCTTCTCTTCTATTTTTAAACCCCTAAGGGTGCGCTTCGATTACTCTTTCTCAGCTTCTCGCTCAGACCTCGAGGTCGGGGCCCTGTTAATTTTAAACAGAAGCTGTGATTTTCGCATCACCAGCTCGGCGGGGCCGGGGCAGCAGGGTGGGCAGGAGCAGCAGGCAGGGTTTTTCTGTACCCCCTGCACGCTGTCTTTCCACGCATCACCCTGGTTTCTCCCAGCCTTGCCAGCAGCTGCGTAGCGCCCTGGTTGTTGCCTCCACCTCTCGGCACGTGGATTCCCCTTGGGCAAATCCTGGTGTGAACCAATGCCTGAATCCATATCGGGAAGGGCAGAGGGGTGGGAATTGGCAGCATCATGCCGGTTTCCTCGCTTCGCACCTCAAGGGCTGGAGGAAGGCTCCCACCCCAAAATGTGGCAGGACCCGATGCCTGTTCATGGAGCTGCTGGTGCGCTGCCACGTCTGGGGGATGGCTGAGCAGCCGAAGCATCTCAGCTGCTCTGAAATCCTCCCTCCTGCTTCCCTGCCTGCAACCAAAGCTGGGCCGGGGGGAGCAGGCAGCCAGGATGCCGTGGCTGTCCAAAGCAGGCAAGCATCTTGCTCTTCTCCCAAAGAATGACTGCAGATGAAACTAATATTGAGGTGGCCGAAGGGGCACTCAAGGCTCAGGATGAAGCCCTCCCCGCCTCCCGCTGCCCTGCAGCCTGTGGGTCCTGTGGCTGTGATGTATGGGGTGACCCGGGACAAGCTGTTGTGCCATGGTGGGAGCCGGGGTCTGGCAGCAAACCCTATGGACAATTTAGATGTTGACCATGGGTTAAACCCCTCTGTGACAGAGAGGAAAACTCCTGAAGCAAGAACGCTCCTTTGAGCAGCATCTTTTGAAACCTTGCTTATGGAGATGCTCTGCTTGTAGCATTAAATATGGCTGTGCCAGCAAAACCCCTTGCTGAAATGGAGCGTGCGCTGGGTATCCTGCCTGTTGCAGCTCGCGTGGGAGCAGCACAGCTTGGCCTCTGTCATCACCTGTGGCTCTTAGGTGGCTCCTGACCCCCTTTGCTCTCCCTCTGCCTGTACAGCCAAGGGGATGGTTTTCCACACGCCCTGTGTGAGACTGACCTTGTCCATCTCCACCACATGCTGGTGTGGACAGTCACTCTGCTGCCTTCCCTGGTGTAAATCAGGAGGACACGGAAGCTCCCTTCCTTTGATTTGAAAGCATGGAAGGGATTTTTTTTAAGGGAGGAATCAGGCAGAACACTGTTACTTCCAGCAAACCATCCTGGGTGCTGTCAGCGTTCCACCGCCACCGCACAGGGTACCTCCACGTGCCTTCCCCGAGAGGGTCTCCTTGTGGACCCTTCACCTCCAAAGCCCCTCTCCCACCTCCCCGCCTGCATCTCAAGGCACCAAACCTCTTCTGGGTCACCATTGTGGGGACAGATACTGGACAGATATTAGGGATGGAGCCACCCTGGGCCACCTCTTCCCTTGGGCTGCTGCCCCCAGACCTAGAAACCATTTCAGCCCGCTCTGCCACCGTCCCCAGAGAGCTCCTTCTGAGAGTCAAGGCTGAGCATGGGATGTTTCCTTGTGGCCATCTCATGTTTTACTGCAGAGCAGCAAAAATAGTCAGAATCTGTTCTTTCCAGCGCTTGGCTGATGCAAATCCAGTAAAGGTCCTCTCCTGGTGTACAGAGTCTCTTAAAGCATCAAACTTTCCAGCCTTGCTAAACGAGCTCTTATTTCCACCTGCCTCTATTTACATCGCATGTGCTGGCACCTCTGAGCCAGGCTCTTGCCTGGGGACGGGCGCTGACGCACGCGAGCATCCTTGCCGACAGAAACTCGAAGCCCCAAGCCGGGCAGAGTGAGCGAGCCGTCACGGGCAGGAGAGCACGAGGGCTGCGCTGAGTTACGCACCGAGTTTATCCCCGAGGAGCAGCCTTCCTGCACCATCGTTAGCTGGGCTAGTTTATTTCCCCTGTGGATTGGGGGTTATAGAAAATAAGGATATGCAGAAATTGCTCCAGCTCCATACAGTCCTCGGTCCACACAGCTGCATGTTGGGGAGCTCTGGCTTTGCTGGGGGGCTGCTGCTGTCGCTCCACAAGGCTGGGGCAAAGCTTTTTGGGGTGCACCTCCATCTGCTCACCCCAGCATGCTCCTGGGGTGCTGGGGAGGGCAAAGCTCTCTGGAAACCAGTAACCCGCTTGACCTTACTACTAGAGCTGGAAATAACTTTCTAATCACTTCTCCTTGATCCAAAAGAATGAAGATTTGATGAGAAGCATCTGACTACTCATTTTTATTTTGATTTAGGGTGTTGCATCACACAAGCTGGAAGACTTCCAGCTTGTTAATTTTCTTTTTTCCTTCCCCCTTCTATAAAAACCTTAAAGCAAAGGAAGAAGAATGCCAATGCAAATATTCTTGGCAAACTTTCCCAGGATCACAACCTTCTTCCTGGCCAAGTCTTCCTGATCTTGTTGCAGCCCTCTGTGTCCCTGTTGCCTGCAGCAGAATGCCCCGGTGTCCCTCCAGTCACAGCCAATGCACAGCCCAGATCGTCACTCATCATGAGCTGCATCTTAAAAATAGCTTCTTGCAATTTCAAGAGGTGCCCTCCCACCCTTGAGATGGCAGCCGGGTTGCTTCTGCGGTGGATATCTTCATCCATCCTTGCAGATGGGGGCTGCCAAAGATGGTCAGAGGGCTGGAGCACCTCTGCTCTGAGGACAGGGTGGGAGTTGGGGTTGTTCACACTGAAGAAGAGAGGGCTACAAGGAGATCTTAGAGCAGCCTCCAGTGCTTGAAAAGGGCTGCAGGAAAGCTGGGGAGGGACTTTTTACAAGGGCATGGAGTGATAGGACAGGGGGAATGGCTTTAAATCAGAAGGGGGAAGATACAGGAAGAAATTAGGAAGAATTTCTTCACTATGAGGTTGCAGAGGCCCTGGCCCAGGTTGCCCAGAGAAGTCGTGGCTGCCCCATCCCTGGAGGTGTTCAAGGCCAGGTTGGATGGGGCTTGGAGCAGCCTGGTCCCATAGGAGGTGTCGCTGCCCATGGCAAGGGGTTGGAACTGGACAATCTTTAATGTCCCTTCTAGCCCAAACCATTCTATAATTCAAAATGGCTCAAGAGACTGTGGAGGATGGTGTGAGGTGTGGACGGGGGATGCTCGAGTGCCTGGCGAGCTGCTTGGTTGAACTGCAAAAGCCATTCTCTACTGCCCTTGGAGACGATGGCAACAGCAGCAACATCCTGCAGAGTTATGCTCAGGTCCTGCTTGCTACCATGCCGACGGCATATCCGGAGCATCACACTCCACCACTAATCAGGCCAAGTTCGATAATTAAGATGTTAGCTAATTGTCAGGGACATTAACATTGATTTCTGCCCTTTCATGCTGCAGGAGTGGATCTAGAGATACATAAACCGCAAAGCGTGTGCAGGAGAGAAGCTGTGGTGGTATTTGCTGGGTGCTGTGGGGAAGCACAGGGCTCTGGACAAACTCTAGCACTGCTCCCATAAATACTGAGCTGAAACCTGGAGAAAAAGCAGCACTTGATGCCCGATACCCATTTGTAGGAGAGCTGTGGGACATGCCCAGACACAGAAGGCTGTCCTTGGGGCACAGCAGGAGCACAGGTGCTTCCGTGCAGGAGCAAGAAGTGATGGGGATGGATCTTGCGCTCCCTGTGGATGTCTTTTAGTGGGAATGAATGTTAAACTTCGCGACTGAGTCACCTTCTCATTAAACGTGGAAAAGCTTTATCAAATTAAGGCCACTTAAAAGAGTCTGGGCAGAGGCTAAGTGCAGTTGAGTTTCTGAAGTGGATTGACTCAGCTGAGCCGTGCTTGTGTGAATTCACGCAGGCACTGGGGGCATCTCTTGCTCTGCCACTTGCCCCCCCCTTCCCTCCTGGGACATAAAATCCCAAAGGGCACAATCCCACAGGATGCTCAGCCCCTTGCTCCGGAGCCACCAGCCTCGCTTGGGGCGTGAAGGGCCCCAGCTCCGTTGCTGACTCCTCTGCCCCCCTGCTCTGTGGTGGTTTGCACGGAGGAGCTCTCGGCTCAGTGCATCGTGCCGCCGGACTCGCATCCGTACGCTTCCAAGGAAGCACCAGGGCCTCATCGATCTGCTGGGGTAATTAAGAGCGCGAGCCAGGCACCGCCGGAGCGACAGCAGCACAGTAATCGCTGGCAAAGTGGGCACGGCGGGGTGCTGTCAGCCGCCTGGCACCAGCCAGGGCTCTGGGCAGCAAGAACGAGGACAGCCACCTCGGAGCCTTCCAGCCCTGCCCGAGCAGCAGCGTGAAAGGCAATGGCAGTGCCTGCAAACACATTCTCACAAGGCTCCTGCAAACCCCTCCATAGCCCATTCAGTCGCTATTGCCAAGTGACTGCAAGTCGCTGCCTTCCCCTCCAGCTCACAAAACTGGTTTAAAAACCTGCAAGACTTGATGAATTGGGTTCCTTTTATTAGCTTTTCTTCACATCCTTAAAAGCAAGACACTTGAAGATGAGAGTAAAGGAAAATAGCAGAAAATCCCAGGACTCGGGAAGCTAAGGATTTGCATAAGACATCAAATGTGATGAAGCCTGGGTTGCCATCAGGGGAGACAGCAGCTGTGTGCTCTGTGTCGCACCAGTGCCATGTGTTCTGCCCTCTGGCTTTGCTCACCCGAGACCTTCACACCCACAGGCAGAAAGCCTCTTATAAGAGCAATGTGCAAAATACATCTCTCCCCAGCGCGGCGGTGGCAGCAGGAGTGCCGGCTTCCCCTTCTCCCCGAGATCTCAGCCTCAAGCAGCCCTGCAGGGGGTGTCTGGGGACAAAGGTGAGGAGCATCCCTGCACCTGAGAGCCCAAGGCAAGGAGCACCCCTGCCTGCCAGAGCCCAAGGCGAGGAGCACCCCTGCACCCAAGAGCCCAAGGCGAGGAGCACCCCTGCACCTGAGAGCCCAAGGCGAGGAGCACCCCTGCACCCGAGAGCCAAAGGCGAGGAGCACCCCTGCACCCGAGAGCCAAAGGCGAGGAGCACCCCTGCACCAGAGAGCCCAAGGCGAGGAGCACCCCTGCACCCGAGACCCCAAGGTGAGCTTCCCTTCAGCTCTCTCCCTGGAGACGATGGCTCCTTCTGCCCCAAGGGACCCCGCAGCTGAGTAGGGGCCTCGTGCCAGAGCTGGAGGCAGTGCAGGGTGGGGATTGCTCCGTACCATCTCGCCTTCGCACGGGTCACACGCGTCACGGGTGGGCAGCGATGCACGGCGGCAGCTCAGTGTTAGCTGCGCAAGGTAGATAAGTTGGGGAGGTTTGGGGGGTGTTGAGCAGAGAAGCAGGAGGGACTCGGGGTATGAGAGCGGGGCTGCCCCTTCCCCGTGCCCCGGGTCTCGAATCTGTCCCTGAACCCCCACGAAAGCCGGCTTCGCTCGGGGAGAAAAAGTGCTCCTTCTAACATCCCGGGATGCGTATGGACCTCCTGGCTGCCGACTAGAGAGGGGACACTGACACCTGCCGGCGGGTCCCACCCGGCCCCGGGGGCGCAGCGGGGACAGCGCGGAGCCCGCAGCCCCCGCCGGGGGGTCCCCGAGGGACAGGACGGGGCGGGGGGGCGTCCCGGGGCTGATGCTCTCAGGCTCCGTGATCCGGTGTTCCGCCTGCTCGAGGAGGGGTCGGGGGCTCGCAGGCGGCCACCCCGCTGCGCCCGGGCTGCTGCTGCCCTTCGGGGGCAGCAAACCCCTTCTGCCGGGTCCCCGCGGCTCCCGGGACATCGCTCCTGTTGATATGCCCGTGCTCGGCAGCGAGGGATGCGTTCGAGCATCTCGGGAGCATCTCCCCGCGGCAGCGGCGCACCCCACGCGAGCACCAGCAGAGTTCCTGCCTCCCGGGCGCCCCCGCACCGGGCCGAGCTCCCCGCCGTCCGTCCCCCCGCACCGCGCCGGGCTCCCCGCCGTCCGTCCCCCCCGCACCGCGCCGGGCTCCCCGCCGTCCGTCCCCCCCGCACCGCGCCGGGCTCCCCGCCGTCGGTCCGTCCCCGCACCGCACCGGGACGGGCGAGGGGGCAGCTCGGCGAAGGTCACGGCGCCCGGGCCGCCCCCACCCCGCACACTCACCGCCGCCTCCGGGCTCAGCGGCCCCTCCGCCGCCCCACGGCCGGGCGGGCACCATCCAGCACCCGCCGGGTCTCGCCGCGCTCCGCGGGCTCCGCCGCCTCACCGGGATATATGGAGCAGCGGCGGCCAATGAGCGGCGGCGCCGGCCCCTCCGCGCCCTCCCATTGGCGGAGCCGTGCCGCCGCCGGCCCTCCCGCCCCGAGCCGCCGCTCGAGGCCCCGGTGGCCGCCGCGCTTCGGAGGGGTCCTGGTTGTGCCGAGTGACGCCGATAAGCGATTGGCGCGGCTCGGGGTGCCGTGCGGAGCGGGGGATGCTCGGTGATCCCTGGAGGGGGAGGGGCGCCTCATCGCCCCCTGCGGCCGCCTGGAAGGGCTGTGGGGAGGTGGGAGCTGCGCTCTTCCAAGGGACAGGAGCAGAGGGAATGGCCTCAAGCTGCACCAGGGCAGCTTCAGATTGGACACCAGGAAAAAATTCCTCACCGAAAGCGTTCTCGGTCTCTGGCAGAGGCTGCCCAGGGAGGGGGTGGAGCCCCCGTCCCTGGAGGGGTTTAAAAGATGGACAGATGAAGTGCTCAGGGATGCGGTTTAGTCACGGACTCTGTGAACTCAAAGGTCTTTTCCAACCAAACAATCCTATGATTCTCTGCTGTCTTCCTTTTCCGTGTTTCACCGGTCTGTGTGCATCGTTCCCGCCTCCTGCACAGCCCCTGCGCGCAGCGTTAGGTGTTACAGCAGCTCCGCTCTCGGGAACGCGCCCCGTTTCCAAACGGGGTGAAGGAACCGTGGTGGTGACCCCTTCTGAATGAGACAATAGCAACTTTTTTTTTTTTCTCCCTCCCCCCTCCTTTGTAACGAGTTTGTGTCCCCTGGTTAAAGGAGAGCATCCGAAGGGCCTGGGAGAGACCCTCCAAGGGGGTTTCCTTGTTCCCCCAAAGGGAGGCCCATCCTACAAACCACCTCTGCTCATTTTCTCTGTTTTTTCCTGTTTTTTTCATTGTTTCTGCCAGCAGCTGCCCCGGCCGGTGCTGGGAGAAGGGTTGGTGCTGCCGAACCCCTGACTGACTTCTGAAACCACCCTCACTGCAGCGTGTTTAGCTCATCACTCAGCTCTGGTTCTGATGAGGCTCTCGTTGAAAATGGGGGGGGAGGTGTCCCTGCCCATAGCCGGGCTTTAAGGTCCTTTCCAACCCAAAACATTCTGTGATTCTCCAAAACGTGGTGGGAGGGTGGTTATAAATCAGACACAGGACTAGGGAAAAGGTCCCACTGCAGCTCTCCTCAGCGCGTTTGGGGCACAGCAATGTCCCCATCGCAATGTCCACGCCGGGGACTTGTTCAACCTCTGCAGCAGAGGGGAAGTTTGGGGAAATCCCTGCAGCTGCTGCAAGGGAAAATCTCTGAAAAAAACCAACAAACCACCAACCCAATTGGGATGTTTTTTAGGTAGCGGGTACCTGCTGTGTGGGGCTTTCTTTAGAGGCATCAGGCAAGGAAGGAGCCGTGCCCTGCGCGTGGAGATGCATTGGTGGGAGCTCCACTTCCAGGGCAGCGATGCCTCTGCTCGGCGGGTGTCAGCAGGCAGGAGCTTCCAGGGGGAAACCAAACCAGCGTGGCCGTGTGTTCCTGCTGCTCCCAGGTACTGGGGTGGGTCCTGGGTCTTTTGCCCCGCCCTGGGAGAGGAGAGCATTTCCCAGCAGAACACTTGGGCTGCAGAAGCACAGGTGTTTCTGGAGGCTGGGCGAGCCCTTAGTACTGCTCGGAGCTCATCAAGGGTGAAAACAAGAGGCACCTGGTGCCAAAAGAACCCGCAGCTTCGGGGCTGCCCTTGCGCTCCACACAGGTGTGGAGACTTTAGAGGTCTGGGGTTTGGGAGTTCTGGAACTTTCCCCGGGGCTTTGGGGTCCATGACTTCTGAGATTTTGGAGGTTTGTGACCTCTCCTGGGAGTCTGGAGGTCTGGGACTTCTCCTGTGATTTTGGAGGTATGTGACTTCTTCTGGGGCTTTGGAGGGCCGTGATTTCTCCTGGGATTTTGAAGGTTTGAGATTTTGGAGGTCTGTGGCTTCTGGGATTTGGGAGGCTCGTCGTTTCTCCTGGGATTTTGGAGGTCTGGGATTTGGGAGGCTCCTGGTTTCTCCTGTGGTTTTGAAGGTCTGTGACTTTGGTTGGGATTTTGGAGGTCTACAACTTCAGAGCTCTGTGGTTTCTCCTGAGTGGGTACCTGTAAGTTGTTCTCAGTACAGAAGGAGGCAAGGGCAGCCAGGCTGGGCCAGGCAGCTCGGGCACAGCTCTGCTCCGCAGCACCCCTGGGGTTCCAGGGATGTGGGGAAAAAGCAGGGAGAGGGGGAGGCAGGGGCCGCAGGGCCGAGGAAATCGTGCTGAGCCGAGCTGAGACAAGTCATGGTGTCAAGCTGTCCTGCTGAGCCCAGCAGAACAAAGCCCCCTCCCAGGCCAAGCCATGCTGTGCTGAGCTGGATCGTGCTGTTCCATGCCAAGCTGAGCTGTTGTGCTGAGTATGTCGTGCTGTGCTGAGCCAAGCCATTCCATGCAAAGCCCTGCTGTTCAGAGATAAGCTGTCGTGCTGTGCCAAGTCGTTCCAAACCCAGCCATGCCGAGCCCAGGAGAGCTGAGCCTCCCTGAGCCATGCCAAGCTCGGTCAAGCCCTGCTGAGCCCAGGGGAGCGGAGCCTCCCTGGGCTGTGCCGTTCTGTTCTGTGCTGAGCTGAGCTCTTGTGCCGAGTCTCCTCGGATGGAGCTGAGCAATTCTGAGCTGAACTAAGTTGTGTTGAGCCAAGCTGAGCTGTTCTGTTCTGAGCCGAGCTAAACCATGTTCAGCCAAACAGAGCCATTCTGTTCCAAGCTGAGCTAAGCTGTGTCGAGCTAAGCTGCTCCATTCTGTTCTGAGCCGAGCTAAGCAGTGTTGAGCCAAATCGAGCTGTGCTGTTCTGTTCTGAACTGAGTCAAGCCATGGTGAGCTGTTCCGTTCCATGCCAAGCTGTTCCGAGCTGGGTTAAGCTGTGTCGAGCGAAGTTGAGCCATTCTGTTCTGAGCTCAGCTGTTCCGTTCCATTCTGAGCCGAGCTAAGCTGTGTTGAGCCAAACCAACCTGTTCTGTTCTGAGCCGAGCTAAGCTGTATTGAGCCAAACTGAGCTGTTCTGTTCGTTCTGAGCTGAGCTAAGCTAAGATGTGTTGAGCGGTTCTGTTCCATGACAAGCCGTTCTGAGCTGAGCTAAGCTGTGTTGAGCTAAACCGAGCCGTTCTGTTCCGTGCTAAGCTGCGTTGAGCCAAGCTGAGCCGTGCTGAGCTGAACTGAGCCGTGCCATTCCATGCCAAGCCCAGTGGAGCGGAGCATCCCTGAGTTGTTCTGTTCCATTCCCTCTGTGTGGGGAGGTGCCATTCCGTTCTGAGCTGTGTCGAGCCAAACCGAGCCGTTCTGTTCCATTCTGAGATGAGCTAAGCCGTGCCAAGCTGTCTTGCTGTGCTGTTCCGAGCGGAGCTAAACTGTGTCGAGCCAAACCGAGCCGTTCTGAGCCGTGCCAAGCTCCCGTTTGGAGCGGAGCCTCCCTGATCCGCTCTGCTCCAGCCGCTCCCGGCGGGAGGCGCCGCTCCAGCCGCTCCGTTCCGTCCGCACCGCGCGGGGAGGCGCCGTTCCGTTCCATCCCGAGCCGCCCGTGCCGGGGAGGCGCCGTTCGGAGCTGCTGCGGGAGGCGCGGGGCAGGATGGCCGCGGCCGCGCTGTGCGCGCTGCTCGCCGGGTGCTGCGCGGCGGTGGCGGCGGGCGGCGGCCCCGCCGAGGCGGAGGCGGCGGCCAAGGAGCTGGAGTGCAAGCTGAAGAGCATCACGGTGTCGGCGCTGCCCTTCCTGCGCGAGAACGACCTCAGCATCATGCACGGCCCCTCGGCCGCGGAGCCCAAGCTGCTCTTCTCCGTGCGCAACGACTTCCCCGGGGAGATGGTGGTGGTGGACGACCTGGAGAACACGGAGCTGCCGTACTTCGTGCTGGGTGAGCCTCCGGGGGCGCGGCGGGCCCTTTCCCCGAGCGGCCCCGGCCGCGGGGCTCCTCCCTGCGGCACCGCCGGGCGGATTCCCTGCAGCAACAGCATCCCTGCCCGGATCCGGGTGCTCCGGCTGCAGCATCCCTGCCCGGATCCGGGTGCTCCGGCTGCAGCATCCCTGTCCCCGGGGCCGGTTCACCCCGTGCAGCATTTCCATTTCGATGCTCGTTCACCCACCACAGCATCCCTGGCCCAGTGCCGGTTCCTCTCGCTGCAGCAGCTCTGCTCTGGTACCAGTTCCCCACTCGGCCTCCCTGCCCCAGGGCCGGTTCCCCCGCACGGGCTCCTGCGCCGGCTGCAGCTCCAGGCTGGGTGCTGTGGGGACGCTGCAGGCCTGGGGTGCTCAGTGCATCCCTGGTTGTCACCCATGGGGCTTGTCTCCAACTGGGTGCATGGTCACCGGTGGTGTGTGCTGGAGGCCTGCAGTCTGCTTCCAGCGTGGCTGGCTGGAGGCAAGGGTTTCTGCTTTGTGTGCCCCTGAGAAGAGTCACCTTTCCTGCAGCCAGGTGGAAAAATGCTTTGATTCCAAACACTTTCCCTCCCAGCGGTGTGTGCATCCTCCAGCGTTCCTACCCCAGTGCAGTGCTTTGGCCAGCTCACACGGTCCAGGTGATTCCCACCTGCTCTAGCCACGTTTTCTTCCACCAAAAAAAAAGCCAAACAATTTGCTCCGGTGGGATCCGAGGAAGGCCTTTGCTATTTGTATGGCGGGACTTGCTTCCCTCCCCGCCACCTGGAGCAAGTCACCAAAGGTTTTCATTTTCAGTGACCCTGGGGCAGGGTACCACATTCCCACTGCTGCCTGCACCTAATCCCCCGCCCCAGCCAGTGCCACCATCGCGTCCCAAGCAGCTCCGCGGGACTGTGCACACCTCCTGCAAGCCCTGTCCATCCCTTGCTCTCCTTAGGCCCCCTGTGAAGTTATAAATTCCCACCTTTGTCTGGACATTGGCCTGAAAATGAGGCAGCGGTGCATTGCTTTGTGTGGCGTTGCCCCTCAGCACCGCCTTTGTGTGTGGGAAGAACGTAGCAGTGGCCCCAGCTTGGGTTTTCTCCCCAGTGCTTCATCACCTTCGTGGCCCCTGGACCCCTCTGTGTGCAAAAAAGCCCCCGGTCCCGAGTGCTCCGTGGGCTCGGGGCAGCGCTCGCGGCTGTGTGGGGATCCTGTTCTCCCATGAAGGGGGCTGTTGATGCCCCGGGCGGTGTGGGGACACCCAGGGAGGGTTTTCTGAAGGGCAGGGGCTGTGTGGGAAGGGGGGAGCAGGCTGTGCATCCCCCCCTTCCAAGCCCTATGCTGCGGGATGCTGCAGCGAGGCCGGAGAGCGTTGCTGTGGCAACGGGGCAGCAGCATGGTGGATGCAGGGAGATGTGCAGGCATGGCTGCCAGCCCTGCGTCGCCTTGACGCCCCAAACGCACGCCAGGCGCTTGTCCCTTGCCCTTCTCGGGCCCGTTCCCAGGGAGCTGGATCCCGATGGGTTCCGGGGCCTGGGATGCTGCCAGCGGGGAGCGTCTGGGTGGGGTGTGTGGCCTTGATCAGGTTGGGGGGCCCAGAGCATGGCATCTGGCTGGCACCGCAGGGTTTTTCCCCTGGGATATCCCAAATCCATGAGATGCCACATGTTGGAAAAGGACGCACCCACCCTGACGGCCCCCGCTGCCCCCAGGGCTTGCACTGATGGTGCTGGACGGGGTTTGCCTTCCTCGCATCATTTTTATTGCTACTGGGCAAACACGAGGATGGCTGGGCATCCCGTGCATCCCCACGTCCTGCTGGTGGCTGGGCTCTCTTAGGCATTACTGACCGGGGCATCAGAACCCCGAGAGCCTGTGGGTGCGCAGGGCTGCACTGGCCCCTGGCCCACAAAGATTTGGACTGTGGGAATACAGAAACGGTCCCAGCACAAGTGTCCCTGCCCGGAATGTTGGTGCTGGGCTGGCAGGACAGGACACCTTGCAGACTCCCTGTTTGCCAGAGGTTGGACTTGGTGACTCCTGGGAACCTGCTGTGAGAGAAGGGTGTTCTTTGAAGCTGGCACGGCCACCTTGCCATGTAGGGGTATTGTTATTGTTGTTGTTGGGCTGCTTTGCCATGTGGGGGTGTTGCAGTTGTTATTGCAATTATTGTTATTATTGTTGTTGATATTGTTATTATCATTATCATAATTATTATTATCATCCCGGGCACTGGTTTTGCATGGCAGAAGCCCTGGAGCATATCAAGGTCTTGTAAGACCCAGACTTGGTACCTCAAAGGCAGCATCCTCTGGACCCTGAGAGCCCCCAGCCCGAGAAACCCATGGGCAGAGAACATCAGAGCTGGTGCCAAGCACTCAGTGGGGATGCGACCACATCAGGGCGATGCATGGAGCTGGTGTCACCAGCTGTTTGTGTTTCCACAAACAGACTAGAGGGTGTGTTTGAGCATCTTTCCAAGGAACTTGGCTTTGCACAGAGCTGATTGTACCTTTCTGGCAACCCCCAGACCCATTAATTGTGCCCACCTTGTTATGTGTGAGCAGACAATAACGTTGCAGAGTGGTGGATAATCCCCACGCTCAGCCCTGGGCTGGGGGCTGGTACTGGATGGGCTTTTAAAGTCCCTTCCAACCCAAACCATTCTAGGATTCTGTGATTCCGTAACTTTCTGAGAAGTGTGGAGGTTGTGAGCATCCCCTCCTGCTGGTGGGTGGCGTGGCTGGGACTTTGATGGATTCCCCCAAACCAAACTCTGCCAGGGCTCACATTGGCTAGCGGGGGTGCTGGGAACCTGGGTGCTGTCTGGGATCTGCAGGGTGCGGTGGGAAGAGTCCGGGATGGGGACTGGCATCCGCTCTCCTGCGGCTTTAGCTTTGTGTTTATCTTTACCCTAGGGGGTGAGGCAGCGCTTGTTGCCTGCTCTGCATGTGCCAGTTCTGGGTCTCCTCCCCCACCATGGTCACCCCGGAGCCAGAGCTGGGTGTGTTGAGTGCGTCGGTGCTCAGCTGTCCCAAACCTGGGGGGCTCCCACGTTCCTCTGAAAGCGGAGGGGTTTGTGGGCTTATTACTCCCAGTTCATGGTGAGGGGATGCACTTGGGCAGGGCTTTCAGCTCCTTCGTAGCACCTTTGCTAACGAACTGAGCATGTTTTAATTGTACTGGCTGCCTTCTAGTGCGCGTGCTGCCCGGGTGTGCTCCGGCACACCTCGGCGCTCGCTGTCCCCACGTGCGCTGCCTTTCATGCTTATACTCATAAAATCCCACACAGTTTTTATATCCGTGTCCTCAAAGGGACCCAACACCACCTCCCCTGTTTATGCTGCGGGGCTTTTTCCCACCCCATGAATTTTCAGGAAGCGGGAAGGGCGTGGGAGCAGGGATGGAGCTGCTCGCTGTGCGCGTTTAAAAGCACCCGGTTTCATCCTGTTTTAAATCAAGGAAACCTCCATTTGAAAGGGTCTCCTTTCATCTCGTTTTGTGTTTGTTGCATTAGTTGTGCTTTTTCCTGGAGGGAGCCCGAGTCCGCTGGTCGGTGGCCATTAAGAAATGCTAATTAGCGGTTCAATATTCCGTGTCTGCTAACCTTCAGACTCCCTTCTTCCTTGCTGCTTGGCATGGCAGCATCCAGCAGCATTTGATATGTCATTAACGGGATTCACACTCCTGCGGGCTGCTAATTTTTTTGGGCCCCATCCTTTGCAGGTTATAAACCAGCAGGCAAGGTATTTATTAGCGTCCTTGCTTCCTGCAGCCCCCCCGGGGCTCGGTGGAGATTTGCGATGCAATTAAAAAAGTGTGCGAAAGGCAACCTCTCTGACTCCTTCGCCCTAGTCCTGCCCTGGGCATTTGAAAAGTGAAGTCTTGAAGTGCTTTTTGTGTGTAAAACAGGCGTAAGGAATGAGAAAGCGGAGCTGATGGGTGCTTTCTGGATGCCGGATATTTCAAGATCTTGAAATACTGTGCACCTTCTTGTGTCTTGCTTCTTTTTTCCTGAGTATGGAGGAGATGAAGGAACTTTTTCTACCTCTCTGGTTTTCAGCCCCGCTGCCGTGCGCAGCCCCTCAGCCCCTGACTCCCCCACCACCCCCGCAGGAGCCTCAGCGGCAGAGGATGAGAGAAGGTTCTTAACTTCAATGACTTTAATAGATTATCATAAACTCCAGCCTTAATACAAGCTGTCATGATTTCAAATTATCTTACTTTTAAATTAAATAGATTCCTTTTTAAATACAAAATCAATTCTAATTTTTTAGAGGGGTGAGATTTTTCAAAGGCACCGATGAGTTGGGCATATTTAACTGCTCTTGAATATCTCCCCGAAATATCTAATCAATTTTTTTTTGTTAAATCCCAGCTAAGCCCTTGGCTCTGCTGGAGGATACTCTAGCCGTGACTTCTCTGGGTTAATAGTAGGGGGATAGCAGGGGAGGTCGTGGGGATGTGAGACGGACCGCCGAGGGGATGTGGGCTGCCGCTAATCAGGGTGACGGGCCGCTGGCGCGCCTGCCTGCACCGGCTCTCCTTCCAGGCTGCACGGGGAGGCAGCGAGATGTGACACCTGTCAGCTCTCATCCTCATCCCACGTATCTCCCCGCTGCTACGGATTGCAGGAGTTGGTGTTTCCCTGCTGTCTGCCCTCCACCCCAGGCTCCCAGATGGCCGTGAAGGAGGGAAGCAGGAGCCAAGAGGCTGCAGGGTTGTGTTATCCCTTTTATATTTCACTTTGATGGAATCGTAGAATAGTTTGGGTTGGAAGAGACCTCGAAGCCCATCCAGCCGCACCCCCTGCCATGGGCAGGGACACCTCCCACTGGATCAGGAGCTCCAAGTCCCATCCAGCCTGGCCTTGAGCCCCTGCAGGGATGGGGCAGCCACCACTGCTCTGGGTAGTCAAGCGAGAAGAGCGTCCCGTTGGGTTTTGGTTGGGGGTTGCTTGGTCCTGCGCCTCTCACCTGCATCGGGGTGCTGGTTGTGGTTCCTAAAGCTGATGGTGCACAGGGCAGCTCTTTGGTCCTAGCTCTCTGTGGTGGGAAAGCAGGTCTTGGGGTTTTGTGGCGCTGATCCCCAGCTTAATTTAATTTCCAGAGGAGGCAGTGGCACCCTGGCGTCACTGCTGGAGCTCCCCTTCCCCATCCTGCAGGGCCAGGGCACGGCAGAGGGCTGCTCTGAGACTGGTCCCACTGTGGGACCCACAGCATCGCTCTGGTGCGAACCTTGCACCTGGAAATAGGTGTAATAGTGAAATAATGGAGCAAATATTAAGAAATTCTTAAGTACCTAGAGAATAACTGAGTTAAATTATACCAGAGGAGCTCAATTGCCTTGCTTAGATTGATTGAATTACTAAATGAGCCTGACTAATGGAATGAAGTGGATATATCGGACTTTTACTCAAGATCCTGAAATAATTTCTCTAATAAGATTGTGAGCCATTAATTGAACTTGGCTTTGATCCTGGACACTGTCGCATACAGTGGAACCCGGTGGTGTGATCTATGGTCCTGTGCGCCCAGCTGAGGGGATGGCCACCGGCATCTCCCTGCTGTCTGGCTGGGAAAATGGCCAGGGGGTTTGCTGGGGGCTCCCAACTCATCCATGCCAGAACCTAGGGTGGGGAAAGGAACCCAAAATGCCCCATCTTGGCAGCCTTTTCCTCCCCCTTGGCAAAACCCACCCTGGCAGTGGGATGCACTTAATTCCCGTCTGCTGCCAACAACTGATTGTCTGGCTGGAGTCCTAATCCCAGTTCCCATTGCTATGGGGTGAATTTGAGGTTGGATGCTTTGGAGTTTATATCTGCCAATCCAGGGGTGCCACGTTCTTCCTGTGTCCTTCTGGAGTGGTTGCTGCTGGTGATGGGACGGTGTCTGTAGCATAGAGTGCTGCTGCGTGCCTGGTCTGCTCTGCGGGGTGATTGCCACCAAGGCTTGGGGGCTTTCAGAGCTTCCAGCAAAGCAGAGAGGTACCTGCTGAGGGGTATATCCTGTTCTGGACCTGCCCTGGACATCTGGTGGAACACAACAGGCTCATCTGCTTGGGTTTGGGTGCAAACTGCTGGCAGGACCCTCTTCTTGCCCTTGCTCTTGGCCACACGACGTAAACCTGACCTCTCTGTATCCCTTTTCCAGCTGAAGGATGGGGCCAGAGTGGGCGAGGTGACCTGCTCAGAGCCACCAAATCACCGAGCACACTTCCATGCCAGGTCACACGTCCTTCTCCAGGCGATATAGCCCAGCACCGACCTCAGCCATGAGCAAGGACAGCCCTTAAAGCCCAGTGGCTGGAGCAGAAAATGCTGCAGGGAAGTGGGCAGCATCCCTGGCAGGAGCATGGGCTCCCCGTGGCCAAACCGGGGGTGACCGAGGTTCGGGAGGGAGGCACAGATAGCACATCCCCATCCTTATGGACCCCTTGCCCCTATCACTGACCCACTCTCTCACTGGAGTGGAGGTTTCGGTGGTGCGGCCGATGTAGAGGACCTCTTGTATATTTTTTCTTAACCAAGACAAAAAAAGAAGAAATTGGGATTTCATCTCTGGGAACCCGTTGCCACAGCAACCACGCATCCAGCCGGCTCCAGCGGCTGCGGGCAGGGAGGGGATCTCGCTGACCCAGAAACAGCGTGGGGAGCAGGCTGAGGGGCCGCTTGGCGATTGGCCGGTGGGTTTCGGGGTCTGGCAGAGCGGGCAGGGCCCCCGGCCTTGGCTGGGCACACAGAGCCATGCTCCTGGCTTTCTTTAATCACTTGCAGCCTTCCTTTCGCAGACTGCATCCAGCAGGGATGCTCAGGCTCGCTCCTGTTCCCACCCTGAGACCTATCCCAGTTTTGGGGGCCAGACTGTCCACACGGGCACTCCTCAAAGACCCCCAAAGCTTTGTGGCACCTTTAATGCCCCCGAAACTGCCTTTGGTCCCAGTGGTGGAGGGGACCCTCAGGCAGCTACAGACTTCCCTGATGCCACTATCTCACCTCTGTACTTCTCTCCACACATCAGCAGCATTTACTCTTGAGCTGCATCCCATTTCCTGTCCCTTTGCCCCTCTGTCCCTTTCCCCCCTCTGCCCCTTTCCTTTTTCCTTCCTTATTCTCTTTTATTCTATTTTCTTTTATTTCTTTCTTTTATTTCTTTATATTTATTTTAATTTTCCTTTCTTGGCTGGTTACTTTCTGGCTCTGAAATCATCTCTCTCGGAGTCTTGCTGCAGAGCAGTCCTTCAAATGAAGGAATTTTTGCCTAATGGGATTAAGGAGGCATCTGGATGGTGATGACTCTGTCATTTAAGGCTGGTTGTCCTTTTACTTGCGAAGCGCCGGGCACTTTCCGGGCAGCCAGCCTGGCCGAGGGCAGCTGCTCACCCCGAGCAGTGCTTGGGAGGCTGAGGATTTGTCTCGGTACGGCAAGATTTTTGATTGCCAGGTTCTGGCTGCACTGAGAAAGCATCTGGAGGAGACCATCCTCCGCTCTCGCCCGTGTGTTGGTGTTTCTGATCCTGCTTTGCTGCCCTGCAGCCGAAGGACGCTCGGGGTGGGCGCTCCTCCTGCAGTGCTGGCGCGGGGCTCTTTGGGGTCTGGTTTGGGATGTGGTTTGTGTGGACCCCACGCTTTGCTTTGCTGCAGGGCCTTGTTTGACGGTGATGGGCGCGGGCAGTGGTCTGAGCCTGTCCCCTTCATCGTGTCCTGTCTGCAGAGCCTGAGATCCGCTGGGGAACGGGTCAGGGGCTTCTTTGACTGTTTATAGCTGGAGAGGGGCAAAGGGTCCTCGAGAGACCCTCCAGCTGGTGATGGCATATTAGTTACAGAAGTTTGGGGTCTGCATCTTGGATGCAGGAGAAGTCGTGGTCCCTTTCCTGGCTGACTCTGAAGCATTTCAGTAATTAGGATGACTAACAAGCGGAGCAGAGCAAGCAGCTACGGGGGATGCAGAGAGCTGGCTTTGCTCCCGCAGGGAGCTGATCCAGCTGAAAACTAACCTGGTGGAGGAGAGAAGTTGGAGAGAGGTTGGAGAAGGAGGCAGGAGATGTTAAGGAGACCTTGCCCATGTCCTTGTGTGGGCGCATCGCTTCTACTTGTGCCAGCGAGGGCTGTGTTGCCTTGGGAGCGCTCCCCAATTGTGTCTGCAGTCCAACTGAAGCCGTCACCCGGCTGCCGGAGCCTTTGGGATGGAGGTCTGCCTGTCAGGGGAAATTGGGTGCAGGCAGGACCTTGACCTTGGTTTTTAGGACCATCACCTCCCGCTCCTCTCTCCCGCACCCCTACCTTCCTCCCCTGCCAAAAACCCAGCCGTGTTGTCACCGTCACAACACAGTGGCTGCCTGGGAAAGCAGATATTAGCAACCTCGAAATATCCCAGGGAAAGGCTCTTGTGTGATGGGAGACAGTTACCATGGAAACCTCCTTCAAATAAAAAAAAAAAAAGAAAGGAAAAAACCTGAAATTTAAAGCAGCCCTTGTAGCTCAGAGGAACTGTAGACCTTATTATGGATTTTGGCAACCCCCCTTTTTTTCTTTTATTTGCTCCAGCTAAAAGCTCCAGTAGACAAGGAAATTAATTGCAACATCCCAAGGGGAGCGAGAGAGGGAGGGCACGGTGCTGGGAAGCCACTGGCTGGGCTGGTGAACTCCCAGTACTTCTCGGTGCTGCTGCCCCACAGCCACCAAAAGCTCCCCCATAATGGGGTTTCTCCAACACGGAGGAAGAAGGAGGGTTTTATTTTGGAATAGGTGGCTTAAGGGTTAAAATGCCCCTTCCTAGTTCTGTAGGTGGAGGTTTTGTCGGGGTGGTTGGTGTGAGCAAGGGTTTAGGGTGCTGCAGGAGGAGTGAGGACATGACAAAGGACTCCAGGGCAGAGCTCAGCGTGGAGGTGGGTGGCTCAGTGCAGGTCAGGGTGATTTCACAGAACCATAGAATGTCCTGAGTTGGAAGGGACCTATAAAGATCGTCAAGTCCAGCTCCTACCCCTGCATCAGACAACCCAAACATTTACACCGTGTGTTGCTGTATGGTGTGTTGTCCAAGTGCTTCTGGAATATTGTCCGGCTTGGAGCCATGACTCCTTCCCTGGGAGCTGTTCCAGGGCTCCACCACCCTATGGGGAAGAACCTATTCCTGATGTCCAACCTAACCCTCTCCTGGTGTGTCTTCCTGCCATTCCCTGGGGTCCTGTCATTGGTCACCAGAGAGAAGAGCTCAGCCCCTGCTCTTCCTCCTCCTGTAGTGAGGAAGCTGTAGATTGGGGTGGGGTCTCCCCTCAGACTCCTCATCAGGAGGTAGCACCCCTTCTCCTGCCGAGAAGGGCAGCATCATGACAGCAGGGCTCCTGCAGGAATCGATGGAGCTGGTCAGCTTCAGTGAGCGAGTGGAGATGCCTGGGAGAGGAGACATTGCCCTCACAAATTTTCTTGCCAGGGTCTCCTTTGCAGCCATGGCCACAGGGTCCCGGGGGGCTCTAAGTCTGGCTCAGTACAGACATTAAATTGCTGCAGTGTTCTCGGCCCGTCCTCTCTTCTAATGATGTCCCCTGTGTCCAGAGCCACTGAGAAATCTCCTGGAAACGTCAGGTTTGGACAGAAGAGCCGTCTGTGCCTCCCACTGCCCTGGGCTGGCCTCAGGCTCCTCTGGGTGCTGCTTTCCCTGGGGCTGCCGTGCCGGCTGTTTTCCATTCCCGAGCTGCATCTCTCCAACCTTTCCTCTGTTGCTCGGCCAGAAATAGCCGGGCTCTGGCTTTTGCTGCTTCAGGAGAGCTCTGGAGAGGAGCAGTGGTGGGGCTCGAGCTGTTGTGCTGCCAGGGAGCTGCTGGCTTTTTTGCTGACAAAAGGGACAAGAAAGGGAGTTTGTCCTTCCAGAAATGACACGTGTGGCCCAGGTATTTGGAGGGGAATAGAAATGTTTCTGCTGGCTCAGGGATGAGTGGAAAGCTGCAAGGGTCTCATCCCAGCTTGTGCCAAGGCATGGCTTTAGCTGGGCTGGGATGTGTGTCCAAGCATCCACAAGCAAGAGAGTGCCTGAAACATCCTTCCAGGGAAAAATCAAACTAATTTTATTAGCTTTTCTGCAGGAGCTGCTCTCTTCCCAGGTGTGCTGTGCTCTTGGCACGCTACCTGGTGGGCAGCCCCTGTGGTGGATGGTGGGCACGCTTGTGAGCCAGGAAGGGGAGGTGTTCAAGGCCAAGTTGGTCGAGGCTTTGAGTAACCTGATTTAGTGGAAGGTGTCCCTGCCCATGCAGGGGAGGCGGAACTGGGTGGTCTTTAAGGTCTCTTCTGACCCAAACCATTCGATGATGATAATGCATCAAGCCTGCTTAGTCAGTCTGGGACCTGGGCTGGATTCTGCAGCCTTTTATTATCACATTTCCTCCTTTTCTTGCTTGGGGAGTGAGGCACGTCAGTGGTTAACTGCTGGAGGACTTCTTCAAGCTGCAGCCCCAAGCATCTCCCCCAGAGGCTCCTGACACCTGCTGGGACAAACTGTGGAGAAGGGATGTCCCACAGATGCTGCAGCTGTGGGGTCAGCGAAGGATGTGGAGGTTCCCGAGATGGATGTGGTACACGTCTGCCCACGGGACAGCAGTGGTGTGGTCAGTCTGGTCTGGATCCACTTGTCCCCATGTAATTAAAGCTCAGCACCAGGGAAGAAGGGTTTTTCACATGCCATGGGGTGAAAGGCAGCGTGTGTGAGAAATGCAGCTGTGCCAGCAGTGGGAAAACGTCGGGAGGATGGAGGGAGGGCAGGAAAGGAAGGATCACGAGGTAGGAGGAGAGGCACAATGTCAGGAGGTAGAGGATGACTGGAGGGACTGTGCAAAAGCCAAGGGGCATTAGGAGCAGTGGTGGAGGGTACTGGCGGAGTCACTCGCTGAAGGCGTAAGCCGTGGCACCTCTGGTGGCTTCTTGAAGCTGCTGTGCATGGAGCCCAGTAAAGCTCCCTTTGGAGCTAATCGCTGCAGAAATTAATGATGGGTTTCACACCGGATGGCAGCATCTGCGTGCTGGGAATAGCACTGCGGAGGCCACGGCTGTGCGTTCAGCAGGTTCCTGGCCGAGGAAAGGAGGAGGTGGCAGGCTGGCCTGCTGAGCCCTGGTCATGGCAACAGCCAGAGCGTGTGCGGATAGAGAAAAGATGTGGCCATAAATGCAGGAGTTTGCAGTTACCCAGTGCTTGGATTCTGGCAGGGCTTTTTGTTCTTGAGATACCAAAAATGCAGCTCACTCCTTGCCTTGATTTGATTTTGTTTGCTTACAGAAATGCTGCTTATTTGCTAACGTGGGATGCTGCTTCGCTTTGGTGCAGGAGGAGCAAGAGGCAGCAGCCCCTTGCTCAGAAACTCCCTGATCAAGGGTTGCTGTCCTGGCCAGGGTGACCTTCGGCATTTCACTGGGCTGGAGCATCCCAGCTCCATGCCCTTTTTTTCTGTCCATCCCAGATTTCAGCCCTAGAATAAGGAAATAAGTCGATTTTTCTCTGGTTTTGCTTCCCGCTTATGCAAATGTGAGAGAACATTTTGCCTTCGGTTATGACATTGGAGTTTCCTTTCCCTGCCAAGAGCGTGAGCCCTGCCTGCAAAGACAGGCAGGTAAATACGGGCAGGGCCGTACGTGCCGTCACGTTAAAGCTGAGGGGTGCTGAAACCAAAGAGCGGCGTTACATAATTTGGACTGCAATGCAGAAGCGCTCGCTTAATTTTTAATTATCCCATTGCTGCATGTACGTAGCACTCGACCTGGGAAGCAGGGTCGGCCCGTGGGCACGTGCGGGGAGACTTGACTGGCAGAAATGATGGGAAGACCTTCCCTCATGTTCCCGGCACGGCGGGAAGAAATGTGTCCCTGTGGCAGTGGTGTGGACAGCAGGAGCAGGGCTGAGCCACGGCAGCTGGGAAGGATGCTCTGCGGCAGAGGGGTTACCGAGGGGTGTCCCGTTGAGCAGTGGGAGAAGGGATGTGGGTCTGCAAGGGTCTCTGAAGGTTCTCTGGGTCACAGTGTTAGATAAATGGAAGATGCTGTGGTTGCTTTGCATCCAAATTTCTGGTAGCTGCTGCTAAAAGAGCCCTAAGCCTGCCGGGATGGGTTTGTTGGAATGCGGGAGAAATGGGGAAGGAGCTGCCGTAGACCTCAGCTGTGAAGCACCGTTTCTTCTCCTCTGTGCTCTCCCCCTCTTTCAAATCCTCACTCAACACTTTCTGTCCTTCCTACAAAGGCAGCCACCTCGGAGCAGCTTAGGCTTCAAAGTTCCCAAAATAACAAAGGTTAAAATAAATTAAAAAAAGAAGAGTTACTGCAAGATCGAGTCAGTGCCCCACTTGCATCCGGGCTTGGAGCTTCAAAGTGGCTGCAAAGAGCCTCCCGTGATGTCTGTGGTTGGGCGTCTCGGTGCTTGGGGGCCTGTCTTCATTCTTCTGAAATCACAGGTAATTTGGCAGTAGTGAGGATGAGGCCGTGGGTAATTGCATCCATTGAAAGTGGCATCGGGGCCCATGGGGGCAACCTGGAGGAGGTCTCGCGTGGAGGAGAGGGTTGTGGTGGCTGTGGCGTCCATGCGGGTGAGATAGGTGTCCCCAGGGCTGTGTCCTGTATTTGCCAGTTCTGTCCCCTGGCCAGGCAGGTGGGCAAACAGCTCCTCGCGGGGAGGCTCCGTGCTCAGCACGGTGCTTTGTGCCTCTGCTGGCTGTGCTGATTTATATAGATCATCAATATGACAATTATATACACCTGCAGATTTAATTACCTCCATTTTCGTCAGGCGGCGACAGATTTATGCCTCTATTCTGTTCCCGTAAATCTGAAACAAGCTTGACTAGACCCAAAAGTCCTCCCATTGATCACCACGCACTGGCTGGTCTCTGGCCCTCTTGACAAGCTCTTCTCTCAAGAGTGATAAATTCAAGATGCACAGTCAACTTTTTCCCCTTCTACATCTTTCTTCCTTCCTTCTTCTTTTTTTTTTTTTCCCTTTCTTTCCCTCTCCTCATTATCTTTCAAAGCCTCCTCAGAAATTTGAAAACAGAGCTTGGAGTTGGGTAAAGCTCCCAAGTGCCGAAGGTATAACACTAGGCCTGCCTTCCCCATCCTGATATGGGGCCACCGGTGAGGGTTTGTCCTGCTTCCGAGACCAGCATCGGTCTCTCCAGGGCAGGTGGGAGGAACGGGAGGATCACTCTTGGAAAACCTCTTGGTCCCACTGTTAGAAGGAGAGTGGACAGGATTGTTTTGGTCCTGTGTCACCCCTGGGAGGGCTACTTCATCTCTCCCATGCCCCAGAGGACATGCAGGCCCCGGCTCTTCCCACAGGAGATGAGGAACGAGCAGCTTGCGCTTGTTTCCTGTGCCGGGCATGAGAATGCTGAAGTAACGTCTAATTTGCCCCAGCCTCTTGGCCGTGGTGCAAAGAGCACTTAAACAAATCAGTCTGAAGGAGGGCGTTGAAGTTTATCCTTGAAGTGAAGTCCACATCATCGCTGTCATGCATCCCCTCGCCCCTCCCGCCTGTCCCACCACCGCTGCTGACTGACCTCGCCTGTACGACATGCTCCAGTGTCTTGCTAAGTGCCTGGCAGATGGGCTGGATCGGCCGGCCTGCCAGCCCGTGAGGGATATAAATACTTCTTTGCCTTCCAGTGAAAACTGTTGGCTGGCTTGGAAAGCTGAAGGTAATCTTGGCGGGCCTCTTGGGTCAGTAGGGTCTGATGGCACAGAGCTGGGCTTTGGAAACAGGGAACTGCTGGCTGAGGAGCAAAAGGCTGTCTCAGTCAGAGGGAGCTGCCTTGGGGTCTCCTTCTCCTGGTAAGGCAGTGCCTGGAGGAGCAAAAGGTCTCAGTCACTGCCCAAGGGACACGTTGATCATAGAATCAAAGAATGGTTTGGATTGGAGGGGACCTTAGAGATCATCCAGTTCCACACTTGGGCAGGGACATCTTCCCCCGCATCAGTGTGCTCAAAGTCCATCCAACCTGGCCTTGAATCCCTCCAGGGATGGGGCAGCCACCACTGCTCTGGGCAACCTGGGCCAGGGCCTCTCCACCCTCACAGCAAAACATTTATCCCCAAGACATCATCTCGATCTCCCCTTTTTCAGCTTGAAAACTGTTCCCCCTCATCCCGTCCCTGCACTCCCTGATCCAGAGCCCCTCCACAGCTTTCCTTGAGCCCTTTTCCATACTGGAAACTGCTCTAAGATCTCCCCAGAACGCTCTCTTTTCCAACCCAAGCTGTCTCCGCTTGTCCTCATACAGGAGGAGCTCTAGCCTTTGGGTCATCTCCGTGGCCTCCTCTGGAGCCACTCCAACAGATCCATGTCCTTCCTGTACTGAGGATTTCAGAGCTAAACACAGGACTCAGGTGAGGTCTCACGAGGGCAGAGTAGAGGGGCAGAATTCCCTCCCTTGCCTTGCTGGTCACACTGGATGCAGCCCAGGGCACGGTTGGCTTCCTGGGCTGCAAGCGCACGTTGGCTGTTCATGTTGAGCTTCTCATCCACCAGCACCCCAAGTCCTTCTCTTCAGGGCTGCTCTCAATGCTTTCTCCACCTACCCTGTAATTGTACTTGGGATTGCCCCGACCCAGCGTCCTCCAAGGCTGCTCTGGGCAGCCCCTCGCTGGCTTTGCAGCCACCTTCCATCCCCAGGACTCTGGGCTTTGCCAGGGACAGCAGGTTGGTGGTCGCAGGCATCTCCAGACATGGCAAACAGCTGATACTTGGGGGGAAATGTGAAAAACACAGCATATGTTGCGTGCCCCTTTCCCTACTGCTGAGTGCTGTGCTGCAGGGATTTCTGAAGCTGGGATTTGCCTCTGGCTCGATAGCTGCAGGTCTCTGAATTCAGTTCCTTTCTTAGTGCTTTCGTACTTATGGTAGATGAAACAGAGCCTTTTGTTGGTTTTTACCCACCTAATTCTTGCAAAGTGAGAAATAGTGAATAATTATTGTCTTTCCCGCTGCTCCATTGATTTCATCATTTTATAGACTTTTACCACATCCCTGCTCAGCTTTTGTTTTCCTTGCTAAGGGATCCTAACACAGTTGGTTTCTTCTCTCCAGAAAGCCATTTGTGACATCTTGTCTTCTTTGTACCCTTCTTTCAAATCTTCCAGCCCTGCCTCCTCCGTTACGAGGTGGCTGACCTGAATATCGCTTGCAGGATTTGAGATCGACTTGCTTTCACCAAAGTTGAATTTCACCTGCCCACTTTCTTGCCCACTTTTCTCCAGCACTTTGCAGCTTTAGCCTTGTGGAGACTAAATTTAGCGTTGGTGACCAACTTTGTCATTCGCCTCCTCTTCCAGAGTGTTTCTGAACAGCCGAGATCCTGACAAAGATCTCTGTGGGGCTTCTTGGTAACCTCCTTTCATTGTGAAAACTAACCTCTTATTCCTCCCCCACCTGGTGGGCTTCAAGAGGACTTTCCCTCTTATCCCAACCCCGATTCAGCACTGTGGAAAACTTTGAGCGTGGATGTTGACAAGGACTCCTTGAAATGGGTCCAACCAATCTGGATCACCCTTATCTACTGACTTACGGTGTTGAGCGACCCATATTAACCCACCCACCTACCGGTTCCTCTAACAAACTGTCCAGGGCAGAAGTAGGATTTACTGGTCTGTAATTTCCATGATGCACAAGAGCTTTTTTAAAGGATTGAGGTCTCCTCTGCCAAGTTTTGTTCCTCTGGTTGCTCACACTTTGAGTGATAGCTGGTGTGTGCGTGGAGTTCGGCAGCTGTCCTCTTCTCCTGCTTGTAGGTGAGCACCATCTGGGCTGAGGGGTTCATGCTCTCCACCTCACCATTTTGCTGGGAGGTGATTTTACCAGGGCAGTACTTTTCCATGGCTGATGGGGAGCTTCTCTGTCATTTGGGCTCTTCCTGTGGAGACTTAGGCTTCCTTCTGGAAGAGGTGGTGTGATAACATTTCAGAGTAGGATATCAAATAGAAGTGTGGTCCTTTCTGTGATTTAAATATCAACCTTGCGCCTCATAAGCTGTTGTCACACATCCTCTTTATTTTGCTTTTGCTCACTTTCGTGGTGTGGGGCTTTGGGTTTTTTTTACATGACCATGTGTTGGTCCAGAACGTGGATTTGTCTCTCTTCCCACATCTCCTCTGTAGTTCATGGTTATGGCAGATGGGACCAAACTAACAAAACAAGAGTGAGAATCAACCAACGTCCCAACCTGCTCCTTGAAGCCACGTTCATTGAGGGCTACAAAGATGATCAGAGGGCTGGAGCACCTCTGCTATGAGGACATCTGAGAGACCTGGGGTTGTTCAGCCTGGAGAAGAGAAGGCTCTGGGAGACCTTAGAGCAGCTTCCAGAACCTGAAGGGGCTACAAGAAAGCTGGGGAGGGACTTTTACAAAGGCTTGAGTGATAAGACAAGGGGCAATGGGGGTAAACTGGAGAGGGGCAGATTTGCACTAGGTATAAGGAGGAATTTCTTCACAATGCCCTGGCTCAGGCTGCCCAGGGAAGCTGTGGCTGCCCCATCCCTGGCAGTGTTCAAGGCCAGGTTGGATGGACCTTGGGCAGCCTGATCCAGCGGGAGGTGTCCCTGCCCATGGCAGGGGGGTTGAAACTAGATGATCTTTAAGATCCCTTCCAACCCAAACCATTCCATGATTCTATGGTTAGCTGTGTTTTTCCTAGTTTTTGGTCCAAATTGACAAATGCAGTGGAAAAATAACCTCAGAGGGGACGTTGCACAGGTGCGATTGGCACATCCTTGGGTCCGCTGGGAGGAGCGGGGCAATGGGGCGCGTCGCATTGTAAGGTCGGCAGCTGCAGAGCAAAACCGCTGGACTCACACCCGTTAATGATGAATTGGTGTCCTTCACTCTGCAAATGGCCGCACGGCACAATGTCACTCCCAGAGTGATGGAGGGTTTTGTTTTTAAAGAAAGGGAGGAATTAGGACCATGGCATATTCAAGACAAAAATGCCAGTTCAAGGATAAAGCGTGGCTACAACTTTGAAATGTAATTCCCTGATGACCTTGCCAAAAGCAAAAGCACCCAGCGATTCAAGGAGAAACCTGGTTCGCTGTCAGCCTTGTTATGACATCTAATATCTTCGTGTGTACCAGCCCCACGTGCAGACGTCACGGTGGGGTGATATCTCTGACCTAGCCAGAGAGCGACTGCAGATACAGCAGGTGCCTTTTCCTTGAGCCTTCAGGTTCTGCCGTGTCCATGGGTCCTTTGGAAACATTGCCCAAGTTGCCCTCTCCTGGAAAGCAGGTTCCTGATAGATAAAGTGAGGTTTGTGTTTGCTGGTATGGAAAAGCTGGATGGTCTTGAAAAGGCCGAATGACCTCTGGAATGAGCTGGTTTTCCTTCCTGAGACTGGAGACAGGAGAGAAAAAAAAAAAAAGGCAAATAAAATACAGGCAGTGATGAATGTGAATTTTTTAACAGGCTCATAAAAACATGAATATTATCTCATGAAAGATGTGTCACTAAAAGCTCGGAAGTAAAAACGAATTAAATATCAGGATATGCATTTTGACACCTGAATTGATGGGAATCAAGTTCTGAGGTCCCAACACAGAGTGTGAGTGGCTTTTGGTGGAAAGGTCTCTTGAGTTACTTGAGACGCTGGAGAACCTTTGAGGAGTGGAACGCCAGGCTTGTGATAGCTGAGTGAAAGCCCTTTTAAAGGAAACACTCAGCTAATGGGGAACTTAAATAAAAGTTCAGGTTCTGAGTGAAAAACAAGCCAGATTTAAACGTTAACGAGGAAATATAAGTCCAAGTTAAAATCTGCACTTGGCTGTTTGGAATGGGTCTGCAGAGACTGGCATTATGGCAGAGTTCATTTGACTAATCAGGGGTGTCTATTAGTGCAAAATGCTTCCAAATAGAAAGGAAAATTGTTTTTTCTGGTTTTTTTTTTCCACCATGTTGGCGTGTGGTTTTAAGGAGAATTGCTCTCATTGTGTGTTTTTCCTCCTCCCACGCTCCCAGGTCTCAGTTGGGGTTGAGGACACAGGAATGGGACCGTACAGACGTTGGGCTTGGGGGCTGCTGTTCCGATGTTGCACCAGCTCAGATGCCAAACTAGGCTGCGAGGGAGATGTTGCCTCCTAAAACTGGGACATGCGGAGGTATTGCCTCCGGAAGGACTGGGTTTGCTCTGGGTTGGACAGCCGTCCGTGGGAGATTGGGTCATTTGGGATGATGGAGTAATGAAGCGGGTGTAAATCCACCCACCTGCAGCAACTTCATCCGGACTTTCTCCTCTCCTCAGTTTGCTCCTCTACAACCTTTCCTTTCCCCCTCCTTCCCCTCGCAGATGGTCTGGGAGTGGAGCAGCCACGGCCGTTATGCTGAGAGCATCAGCCAGGGTCTTTGGAGGCTGCTGCTCCTGTAGATCTGAAGGGCCTGGGCCGCGTTTGATACCAGGTGAATGAGGTGTAGCCTAATTAGCGGTCTCCTCCTGTTATTAACCCCTGACTCAGGCAGGCTATTTTTTAACAGAGGAGCAAGAAGTTAATACTGGTACTAATGGCTTCATAGCCAAAGCCTTAATGAAAGCTGTATGGGGACCAGGTCTATCATCAATATCTTTCAAACTTTGAACTTGAAATGATCCCTTTTTTTTGGCCTTCTGCCCACCCTTCCACCTCCCCCGGGGTTTCGTGGTAGGAGCTGGCTGGGAGGGTTGGCATCTGTCAGCCCCATAGCAGAGCTGAGCCCCCACAGCACCCGGATAGATGGCCCTGGTTGGCTACGTGGGTGGCTGCAGCATCTCCCATCGGGGGATAAGATGTCTGCTTGGAGAAGGAGACGAAGATAAAAGTGGAGTGCATTGGATGGGGAGAAGAGAGAGCAAAGAGGTGCTGTGTTAGGGAGGAGGCTTGGTCTTGATCTTGTCTTGGTCTTGTTTAAACCAAACTCCAGGAGAACTTCACGGATGCAGGAAAGCATTTATATATATAACTTTTTCACAGAGTGGCTTAGGAGCGGCTGGAGTGTTGCTAAGATCCTCGAGAAGAGGAGGAGGAAGTCCAAGGATGAAGCTCTCTCATGCAGGTCCTGCCTCAAGAGCTTTTGCCCAGGCAGGAGCAGAGGCAATGAAGCAGTGGAGTGATGGAGGGTTCTTAGGCTGCAGGTTTGGTGTGAGGGCGGTTGATTCCTGGGGCGTTTTCCTCTGTTTCCAGCGCTTTGGGTTGTGAATGATGCAGCCGCAGGGTCGTGTCATGATGTCTGCTGGGAGAGGATAACGCACTCGGGCTCGGTGGCTGGATTGCACTCTTTTAGAACAAGAACCCATTGAAATATTGAAATATATTTTTCATTTTAAGAATACGCCTGTTTAAATAAATTTGAAATTATGACAACCCATTTTAAGGCTTAAATTTACTATAATCTATTAATCATTTAAATAACTTCCATCAAGGAGTCCTCCTCAAAGATTAATGAAGTGCAGGGTGCTGCTTTTAGATGATATGTTAGATCAGGGGAAAACATCTTTAACTCTAGCTTTCTAAATGTCACAATGTCATATACTTAGTATCTATTATTTTCACTCTTTACAATGGAGCGAATGCTGGTATTTACATTTTTCCAAATGTCAGTATGTTGAGTTCCTGTTGTGCATAAAAGCTCTTGCCTTAATTATTTCTAATTTCATGTTAGCAGGCAGGTGCGGGGAGAATATTTTCTTCCATTTGAGCTGGTTCATTTGAAGTTGAGAAGCCGTGGGGAGCTGGGGAAGCAGAAAACCTTGTTTTCCCCTTTCAGCCCATGAATAAAGACCAGGTGGGAGAGGAGGAGATCTGCTATTTCAAACTCTCGTGGCTCCCGGGACCCACTTTTCAAAGGGGATCCGCGTGCCTGAACTCGCAGCTCAGCGGACAGAGGGAATTTCAAAACTGCTTGTGGCTTCCTAGGTGCTTGAGCTCCTCTCGGTTTTGCTTCCCGGTGGCATCCAGGAGAGCTCAGCATCTCTGCTTGGGACACTTGTGCACTGATTACCGCCAGAAATACGGCACTTACTGAGAAAAAACAATCTGCCAATTCGCTCGCTGCGGCTAAATGTTTCTTTTGATTAATCAAATCAGTTTGGGAGGACAAACGTGGTTCTCGATGCATTCACCCCCCTGCCCCGGTAGCTGGCTCACTTAAGGCAGCCTAATGAAATTAATTAACAGTAAATTTAAAATGTTGCTTTTTGCACTGTAATTGAATTCAAGTTTTCGTTTGAAGGCAGCATGAAGCAATCAAAATAAAGATGGTCATTAGCAAAGGGAGACGGGCTCTTTCCCTTTGCCATCAAAACACCCTCTACAAACGGGACGGAGCAGACAAGTCTGGCCAGGCTGTTCCCACGGGGCAGAGGCAGGAGGGAAGCCTGCGCTTCCCTGAGAAGTTCATCACATGTTCAATGGTCATTCCAACAAGTGCAACCGAAGCTGATATTTTCAGGAAAAATGGCAAGGCTCGAGCTGCTGGCTGAGAACAGGGTGATCTGGTCTGAGATGGAGGTGGTGGTTAAAACTGTGCCCATCTCTCCTCGGGATGCGCTGGTGTCACCCTCTCTTTTGCTCAGACCCAGCCATAGGATGTCGCTGGTACTTTGGAGTCAGACAGGTGAATTTGGTTTGATTTGGCATTTAGCATCCTGCAGCGCATGTCACATCCCCATCCTCGGCTGCTTCTCCTTCTTGGGTGTCCGTCCTCTGCTGCTGTCGCTCCTCAGCCCAGGTCTGTCCTTCTGTCCCACTGCCCCCAAACCCTCCAGTTAAAGGTGGCTCCTATGTGGGGAGCTGAACAAACGGTTGAAGTCCTAAAACCTCTGAATGCACCTCAGTCAGAGCCAGAGCTGCAGGTGCAATCGCAGCCACGTGCGCGTTTCTCCAATGGGAAATATTTTCTATCCGCAATAATTTGCGACACGGTCCCAATGATCCCATTAGTGCCGCTGAGACGTTGTTTGATATCCGCCGCTCCCCATGCCGGAGCTGTGTTTAACATGAAGCACGTGGGTGAAACCCATCCAAATTGCAGCTGGAAGGATGCTGCTGGGTTCCCTGGCTCCGGCCTGAGGTGCTGTCAATAAGCGCTCTGTCCCTGCGCCACATTTGGATTTTTGAGGGGCTCATATCTGGATTTTACCCAGAAATACGATTTTATTCTGCTTTAACCCATCAGGTTGTGGGTTGTGTACGGGCAGCTGTGGTGCTGGCAGGAGGTGACCAGAGGGATCCTGCCATGTGTTCCTCTGCCCGTTTTTGGGGAAGAGGCCACTGTCCCCCATCATCCCTCTCCTTCACATTTTCCATGTGACTGACCTTGCTTTTGCAGAGATCTCGGGCAACACAGATGACATCCCGCTGGTGCGCTGGCGGCAGCAGTGGCTGGAGAATGGCACGTTGCTCTTCCACATCCACCACCAAGATGGAGCCCCCAACCTGCCTGGCTTCGACCCCACGGATGAGCCACAGACTGAGTCGGCAGAGGAGGAGTTGAGGATCCTCCACATCTCTGTCATGGTACGTGGTGGGAAAGCAGCCTCCGTTTAGGTGTTCGGGAACCTGTGGAAAATAGAGGGGCTTTTGAAAAGCCATATATTTCCCTATCTGGCTTCGTCTGCCCTGGGATCCGGAGCTCAGCTGAGCTTTAGCGGCTGGTTAAGATGTCCTGAGTGCCTCTCTGGACGATGCTGCATGCCAGGTGCCTGCTTTCATCTTCTCCCTTAGTTTGCATCGCTTTGCAAGTGTGTTTGTAGGGGTGCCTTTATTCCCAGAGGGTGCTGGGCTTTGAAGGTCTCAACCGCCTTAACTTCGAGTTAATTCACATTGACTTTGTCAGGAGCCTCGTGCCCTGTGGGTGGTGCCCAGTGACGGCTGCTCTGGCACGCGGTGGGTGTCACAGCGCCACCGGGCAGTGTCACCAACGCTTTATCAGCACGGCAGCCCCGTAGCCGTGATTTTGCAGCGTGCGGAAGGCAAGAGCATCCCGTGCGCAGAGGCTGCCCAGCTTTCTTCCTCCCTGCAGAAAGACCAGAACAAGGTTTTGGTGGCAGAGAAAGGAGAGCGAGACAGAGATCAGTGTGTTGGAGCTGGATCTGTGGAGTGTTGGTTGGTTTTTTTTCCTTATGTAGGAAAAAAATCTAAAGAATCTGACAGTTGTTGTGCCACTGGAAGATAATTAGCTGGAGACAATGTGTTGCCGAGGCTGCAGACAGGCTGTTTAATGGTCCCTACCCTAATGAGAGCCTCAGTAGCTCTTCCAGATTGCAGCCCCAGGCCAGGTTTCTCCTCCATCATTTGTGCTTGATTAGTCTCGAGGAAAAAAAATAATCACTGGCAAAGCCACCCACAAAAAAACATTTCAGACAGTCTCCTTTTTTTATATCATCTGTTTCCAAGAGGGTGCATCACCTCGGGAGAGGCTGGCTCCGCTCGGCCACCCTGGCCTTGGTTTTCACGGGTGCTGCTCAATGCTGAGATGGACACGGGCGCACCTGAAACAAGGCTTATTATCGAGCTGATGAGAACAGTGTCTGCAGCTCATTGGTCCCGTACCAAAATATGTAAATACAGATTGAATCTTCCCTTTCCCTGTTTTCCGCATCGCTCCCAGCTCCTCTCCAGTGACATCCTTACGCCCCGACAAACAGAGGCTGGCTTCTGTGCCGGGAGTCGGGATCACGTGGCGTTTTCAAGGCTGATTTTCTTTCTTTTCTGAGTGGTTGCCAAGAGAAGAAGTGTGAGCAAGAGGCTGTATCCACCGTGACAGCGGTCTGCACGTGGACTGTGTGAGGAGCGCTCCCGTGCCTGCCCAGCACAGGGCTCCTCTCGCAGCCGCTATTCAAGGGCCACGTGGGGAGGGGTGAAGGCAGAATGGGATTTCTCTGCTCCAGTGGAGAAGAACCCGGTCTCTGAGGTGGTGCCCTGACCCCCTTCAGTAAGCACAGAGTGGAGGGGACTCCAGTGCTGGTTTTCACCCTCCCTTGGGAGCCTCTTGAAATCTGAAGTGGCCACAGGCGGCTTTTCTGTGGGGATCGTAGATTCATAGAATGTCCTGAGTTGGAAGGGACCCACGAGGAGCATCGAGTCCAGCTCCTGACCCTGCACAGGACACCCCTGACATTCACACAGTGTTTCCGAGGGTGATGTCCAAAGGCTTTTGGAATATTGTCAGGCTCAGTGCCATGACTGCTTCCCTGGGAGCTGCTCCAGTGCTTCACCACCCTCTTGGGGAAGAACCTTCTGCTGATGTCCAGCCTAACCCTCCCCTGGCATCTTCCTGCCATTCCCTGGGGTCCTGTTATTGGTCACCAGAGAGAGGAGCTCAGCGCCTGCTCCTCCTGCCCTTGTGAGGAAGCTGCAGACCACGATGAGGTCTCCCCTCAGCCTCCCCTTCCCCAGGCTGAACAGACCAAGTGACTTCAGCCGCTCCTTGTACAGCTTTCCCTTTAAACCCTTCACCAACTTTGTGGCCTCCTCTGGACACCCTTCGGGAGCTTTAGATCCTTTTATCCTGTGGTGCCTGGAGTGATGGGGAGCCCTGACATGGAAGGCCATCCCTGGTGGGGATGGGGGTAGACCCCACTTATTTATGGATCAGAGGAACTCAAAGGGATTGGAACGTGGTAGAGAATTGGCCCCTGACTTTACCACTAAAAAACTGAGATTGAGCACAGCCAGGCAGGAATCTGGTGCCCATTTCCAGCCCCAGAGAGACATTTCCAGTCCTCCCAGCTGCAGGCTCCTGGGCTGAGGAGCCGTGCCAGCCCACCCCCCTCCTCTGCTGGACTGCTCATCTCCTTCCTCACTGGAGTTTCTTTGGGTTTTCATTCTTTTCTTTTAAAGAAAGTTTGGAAGGAGGCTGGGAGGGTGCATCGCAGCTCCATTATCCTGGGAATGAAAGAGAGTTAAACTGTAATGGCCATTAGAGCTCCTTTCCCAGCTACCTCTCTGCTTCTCATTCAATAATTCCCTTAATGTTTTGTCCTAATGGAGCAGATTATTACTATTATTTTATTTTATCAAGATCACTTATTGCATAGGAAAGAGGAGGAGGACCAGAGCCGTGGATGGACGCGGGGCTCTTAGCTGGCTCCATATCTGTTGTTATTATTATTGTTGTTGTTATTATTTTTGTCAGACTGGACATAAAGGGCCAGTGTGGGCTTTCATCTCACCGCCTCTCTGTGTGTGCAGTGACGATATCTCCGTGGGAGGGTGACCTTGGGGGGGTGGGGAGCTGGCAAGGCTGGGCGCAGTTTCAGGATCCTTCCCTCCAGGACAGGAGCTTTTTCAGTCTCTTTCCCTGCAGGGGTTCCCCAAACAACACGTTGGTCATCGGGCTGTCTCAGGCCTTGATCTCCTTTAATCTGTGCTGTAATTTCTGCAGGATACCCTGAGAAAATCTCCCTAGATTGAGAGTGACAGCACTGAAACGGGTTGGAAATGGGTCAGAAAAAGTTGCCCGTAGGAGCGTTTGCCTGGAATAAATCTGGTCTCTGCTTTCAAAGAGGTGTTGCGGGAGAGTGAAACAAAACACACTCTGCTTGAAACGCTGCTTTTTAGTGCCTCGGCAGTGGCTTCAAAGCTGGTCCAGCTTGAAGCAGGCTTCAGCTGGGAGTGCCTGACCAGCGCCAGCACCCCCTGCTCAGCCTGACTGGGCTCCTCTCACCACTGTCTTTGCTTTGGCCACCTTGGAGCATCCCCAGGGAACTTGCATCCCCAAGGTGGCTGGTGCTGGTCGCCAGCTGAGCCCCACTCGTGTTTGTTCCCGCAGGGAGGAATGATCGCCCTGCTGCTCTCCATCCTCTGCCTGGTAATGATCCTCTACACCCGCCGGCGGTGGTGCAAGCGGCGCCGTGTGCCGCAGCCCCAGAAGAGCGCCAGCGCCGAGGCGGCCAACGAGATCCACTACATCCCCTCGGTGCTGATCGGGGGCCACGGGCGGGAGAGCCTGCGCAACGCCCGCGTGCAGGGCCACAACTCCAGCGGGACGCTCAGCATCCGTGAGACCCCCATCCTGGACGGCTACGAGTACGACATCACTGACCTGCGGCACCACCTCCAGCGCGAGTGCATGAACGGTGGAGAGGACTTTGCTAGCCAGGTCACCCGCACCCTGGACTCGCTGCAGGGATGCAATGAGAAGTCCAGCCTGGACCTCACGCCAGGTGGGGATGGGGCAGGGGGGCATAGGCTGAGCAGGATCCTTTCCACCTCATCTTCTCTCCATCATTCCATGTTTTTCCTTGGGCATTTTCCCCGTTTCTCTGTGGTTTTGTTGTGTGTGACATGTTGGTGGCGCTATGAAGGCCCTTCCGTTGCTGGGAGACCCTGTAGCTGGTTAACTTTGCAGTAGCTGCTCTTGAGTGGAATGTGGCTGGAACTCCAAGGGGAAGGGCTGTGGTTCCCATGGCCTGGTGGGGAGCCAGGATGGTGTCCCCTCTGAGAGACCCCTGTGGTGACCCTCAAAATTCCATTCCCTATGACAGGTTTTCTGGTGTCTTCTTCAGCTGATGTTTTTAGTAGCAAAATTGCACTTGCTATCAGTATGATTCAAAGTTAACGCTGTCTTCTGATCACCAGCAGAGATTCTTTGAAGCTTGTAGCACAGATACTTGTTGGCCATATTACTAACTGAGCCATCTAACTGGAGCCTTCTCGACTGAGATATGGTTTGGGAAGACCATTGTGTGGTTCCTAAAGCTCTCCGGGGCTTTTCTTTACACATCTGCGTATGCAGAGGTGCCCTGAGAGGCTGAGTATTAGATCTCGGCTTTTTTCCGCTCGATGGAGATGCCTTTCAGGCTTTGAGGAGCTCTTGAGGGTGCAGTTTGGTCCATTGCCAGTGGCACCTTGGTTGCCTCATGCAGATGCTGGAGATGGATCCAAGGAAATCTCTTTCTTTCTCACCTCCCTCCTTTTAAGAAATCTTTGTCCATGAAAGATTTTGCTTTCAATTTTTCCTGCTCAGGGAGTGATAATGCCAAGCTGTCCCTGATGAACAAGTACAAGGACAACATCATCGCCACTAGCCCCGTTGACTCGAACCACCAGCAGGCCACGCTGCTGTCCCACACTTCCAGCAGCCAGCGCAAGCGCATCAACAACAAAGCACGAGGTAGGGTGATCCTCAAGGCAGATGGAATGGGTTGGGCTTCCACCGATGTACTGCTCCAGCCACTCGCCTGGATGGAGAAATAGGGCTGGCTTTGGGTGAGAATGTGGAAATGAGGATTTCGGTGGGGATAAATGGAAAAAGCGGTGTCTGCAAGGATGCGACTGATGTTGGTTTGGTTGGTTGCACAGATGTTATTGCCCCTGGAAAATATTTCATATACCAGTGAGGCCATGGGGAAAAGTTGCAAGGTACTGGGAGCTGGAGCAGGGCTCTGCGTGGTGGGAAGGGGAGAAGACGCTCTCCCCGCTGCACCTGGCAGACAGGGCTCCGTGTCTTCAAGGCAAGGGGTGATGTAGGATGTGGCTACTTGGGGTGGCGTGGTGCCAGCCTGGCTGTGACCACACTCGCTGTCCCCTGCAGCCGGATCAGCATTTCTCAACCCTGAGGGGGACTCGGGGACGGAGGCAGACACTGATCCCCAGCTGACCTTCTACACAGACCCCTCACGGAGCCGGAGGCGCAGCCGAGGTGGGTGTGGGTGCGGAGGCGGGTGGTGAGCGTGGCCCCTCTTGCCTTGTTTGCCGTCGCCTGGCTGAGTTTGAAGACTTTCCATCAGGAAAAGATGGAAACGCAGGCAGGATCTGGGCTGCCGTGGGCAGGCGCTGGTCCCGGCTCGCACAGCGGGCTGCTGCTGTTCTCCGGTGGAGCTTCTCAGCAAAGGATGGAATATATTCTGATTTTTGCTGGAGGCTTCTGCTAGGCTTTGGTGTGTATTAATGAGTAACACACTTCAAAGGCTGGTCCATGAGCTCCTGTGCTGCTGCTCAGCACAGCAGTGCTGCAGGTTGGCTCTGGCACCGAGCTGAATGTGCGATGGAGGATGGAGACAGGCTCAGTCCCTGGGCAGGAGTCTCGCCCTGCATCATCTCTTTGGGAGGTCTCTTGCCCTGGGGAGGAGAGATCCTGCCCGTTTTCCCTCCTTCTCTGCACAGTGCCTTGTTTTTCTGGGGCCTTGAAGACATCTTCACCGCCAGCACCCATGCTGGATGCTGGGAGGCCAATTCAGGCTTTGTCTCCTCAGGGGATGGCTCAGCTCCTAGCTGGCTTTTTTTCCACTCAACTTCTTCAGCTGAGAGATGAAAAGTCAAAGACCTGCACGCCCTGAGCCATTAGGGCTCTCAGGTGCTTTTTCAAAGGCAGCCAGGAGGCTGTTGTCATGGCAAAGTTAACCCAAGAGAAGGGCTGAGAAGAAGGAGGGGAAAAAAAGAAAAGGATATTGCATTTACCTTTCTTCTCCTCGATGTCTTTGCTCTGCTTTAAAGTCCTGCTGCTCAAAGGTCTCGGTGCGCGGTGGTGCAGGGGTGCGGGAGAGCCCAGGCTGCGGGAGCCACAGCTGTGGGATAGGCACGCTGCTGCGGCAAAGGTTGCTTCATGTTCTTGAAAATCCAAAGTGACTTCACTTGACTGGATTGATGCTGGATTTCCAGGGAGCTGGGCAGGATCTCTGCACTCCAGAATCCTCTGGCTGCACCCCAAGATCTTCCTGGGTGCCTTGGGTCTCAGGTTTGGCTGTGTTTTCGTGTTTTGCAGTGGGCTCCCCCCGGAGCCCTGTGAACAAGACCACTCTGACCCTCATCAGTGTGACGAGCTGTGTCATCAGCCTGGTGTGCTCCTCCCACATGAACTGCCCTCTTGTTGTCAAGATCACTCTCCATGTCCCTGAGCACCTCATTGCCGATGGTGAGCACCCTGCCGTCCTACCCCTTTCTCCTGCCCTGCTCTGAAAGCTGCAGCGGAGGGAAGGAGGGGGTGATGGAGAAGGTGGATGTGGGATGGGTGCGGGGCAGAGGAATAGGCATGGGATGGAGGACATCGGTGTGGTACAGAGGGTTGGAAGAGGACAGGCTGGATTGGAGATGGCTGTTGTGGGACAGAGAGGGTGGGTGCAAGATGGAGGGGATGGGGATGGGATAGAGAGTGCTGGTGTGGAAAAGGGGGGGTGGGCAGAGGATAGAGAGTGCTGTCATGGGGTGGCAGAGACAAGCACTGGATGGAGGAGGCCAGTGCAGGTCAGAGGGAATGGACGTGGGACAGAGGGATTCATAGTGGGACAGAGGGTACCATCTCGAGATGGAAGGGATGGACACGAAATGGAGGGGACCATCATGAGATGGAGGGATCCATCACTGGATGGAGAGGACCATCATGGGATGGAGGGGACAGCAGTGGGTCACTGCCGCTGACTGCCCTCTCGGTGGCAGGGAGCCGGTTCATCCTGCTGGAGGGGAGCCAGCTGGACGCCAGCGACTGGCTGAACCCGGCGCAGGTCGTCCTCTTCTCCCAGCAAAATTCCAGCGGGCCCTGGGCCCTGGACCTCTGCGCTCGGCGCCTCCTCGACCCCTGCGAGCACCAGTGTGACCCCGAGACTGGTAGGCAGGAGGTGGGGGTGGTTTGGAAGCTTTTTGTCTGGGTTAGCGGCTCCCTGGCTGGCACCGCTCCCTTCCTGGGGTGTGGACTGGGCATCTGTGTGTTGCAACCCCTGTTTCTTACTCAGAGCAGCCTGAAGTGAGTGTCTGTGTGTCTGGATCAGGATATTTTCCTAGTGAGTTTTAGGGTCTCTTGTGCTTTTGACCAAAGTGAGTTGGCTTTGGCTGCTCCACGTTTAAGTCCCCCCCCCTGCCTCGCTGCCCTGGCCTGGTGCCAGTGTCATGATGAGCATCATCAACACACAGTTCATTTTGGGAGCAGAGCATTTTAAACGCACCCTTCGTGCTCTATGCCGGAGTCGTCCCACAGCAGCCTTTATGCTTAAGCATGAGCTCAGATCTGGAGCACTTTCTACATGTTAGTTAAGCAGGAGCCGAGCTCACCTCCGCCCGCTCAGCCTGGCCTTGGTGGGGAGGCACCGGGTGGCTGCAGGCTGGGTGTGACAGGGGTGCGTGTGGAAAGGCCTTATCCCCTCATGCCCCTCCTTCTCTCCGTAGGTGAGTGTCTCTGCTACGAAGGTTACATGAAGGACCCTGTGCACAAGCACCTCTGCATCCGGAACGAGTGGGGAACGAACCAGGGGTGAGTGCGCCTGTGGCAGTGTGTCCTGTCTTTGCGTGAGCTGCTGGGCTTCAGCAAGGCTGTGGTGAATCCTCTTGGGCAAAAGAGTTAGAGGCATCTCCATGAATCGTAAGGCCAGGGCACAGCTGGGCTCTGCGGCAGGTCTGCGGGAGGTGAGGGTTTTGGTTCTTTGAAATAATAGGAGGTGATGTAGAAGAGGCCGTTGTTCAGTTCCAGCGTAAACACCCCCTGGAGAGGATCGGGGCTGCGCCTCTTCCACTTGTGTGCACTCTTTTGGCATCCTGCGCTTCATGGGCTTTTCAGTTTGGGTGTGCGAGGTGTCAGGAGGAGGTCTGGGGTCAGGCTGTCCCCGGCAGAGGAGCAAGGCTGTGGGGTGGGGTTGCCTCATTGAAAATTGGGAAAAGTAGATGCTTTGATGCCATGGTCTGAGGGAACAGAGCAGTTGCTGTCTGCTCCAATCTTTACACCCCTGGAAATGCAAAGGGAATGTTTTTTTGATGTTTTGGCATCAATTTGGTGGGGTTGTGCAACATTCCCATCTCTCCAGGACCCTCGAGGGATGCTCCATCTGCCCCTTGACACTTGTGGGTCTCTGACCTGCAGACAGGGACTCCCATGGGCGTTGGTAGTGTGCAGAAAGCCAAGACACCCTCAAAACTTAGAGGCCCCATGTGCACTGGCACCTCCAACCGCCTTTTTCCTCCCCTCATCTCCTTGTGCCTCAGCTGGATCCACAGCACCAGCGTCCCCGTGCGTGGCAGGACGCCCTCTCTGAAGTCATTAGTCTTCACAGCGGGAAGAGAAAAGTCGAAGGCTGGGCTTGGCGGCGCCCCTGCCGTGCCGCTGCTTCGGAGGATGGCAGCTGCGGGGGGCTGCCTGCACCAGCCGGTCCCAGCTGCGTCCCTTTGAACTGGGGCCCGGGGAGAGCCCCGCTGCTTTATCTCCAGCCTCCGATCTGTTTTTTTCTCATTTTAAAAGCAATTTAGCGATTAAAACCCAGTGTGGAGCGCAGGCTGTGAGAGACAAGGACAGCTGTCATTGGGAGTGTCCTGAGCCAGGCTGGGGATGTGACACATCCCTGTGCTGGGGGTGTGGTGAGCGGTGTTGTCAGGGTCCCCCAGACCACCGCGAGGGTGAGAAAATGCAGGCAGAAATACAGCTCCCTGCCCCGTTCATCCCCAAGGGACAAGTGTCCCACAGGGATGGCCCCAGCTCCCCTGTGCCCATCAGCGCCCAAGAGGCACAGAGCAATGGAGAATGGGGTGTGCGAGGCCAGCGTATTCCCTTTGCCAGGGACTTGCCTGGGACGTTTTGGGTTTAGGAGCATCTCACTGTGGGTTGGAAAGATCTCACAGCCACCCACAAGCATCTGTGGCTTTGGTGCCAGCTGGTGCCTCGGTTGGAGCTACCAGCAGTGTGCTGGACCCACCACCCTGCAAAAAGCAAGGGGGCAAATTGCTTTTCCCATCGAGGCAGGTAGGGAGAATGGATAAGTACAGGTGAAGAGACATTTACTCCTTTTCCTCTCTGCTTTTCTGTTGCTCTTGGGTGTGGCACTGCGGCTTCACATTTTCCTCCCATGCTCATTGCTCTTCTCTAGTTTATTCCTGCTCTTGCTGCTCCATATTCTGAAGGGAAAGAGGGGGAAGAAGCTCCTTACAGCCGAACCTGGAAAGAATATGGATAATAATAAGCAGGAGAGAAGCCAAGGGCAGGAAGGGCAAATCCATTCCTGTAGCCCTCTGGGCCTCCTTGCAGCTCTGGATGCAGCTTTGGCCTCAGCAACACCAAGCTGAAAGGTACTCAGGACCTGCTTCGTTTCTGCAGGGGATTTGGGGCTGCTTTTCAGCTCCAGTTCCAGCCTGATGTCCCCATGGGAACCTTCTTCATGCTCATGCACGAGCCTCTGCCTTTCCCCCTGCAGCACTGTTCACACCTGGCCAGTATACGTGTCTTCTTTGGTCTCTTCTTACATACCAAAATTATCTGTGACAAATTATATGCAGCATTTCCAACATATTTTCCTGTTTAGAGTGGAGAAACCTAGCAGGTCTCTTTCCCCAAGGTGCAACGCAGCCCTAGATCATGGTGGGGCTGTCAAAGTCCTCTGAGCCCTTGAGAAGGTTCCAGTGCTGCAGCGTTGGGGCTTTTTCAGCACCAGCCTTTCAGAGCTCCTCTCTCGAACTGCTTGAAACCAAGGTCATTTTTTGTTTCTTCCGTGAACTTGCAGATTTTTGTTTCAGAAAATAGTAGCAGCTGAAACCACGCTTAACTCAACCATCCCTGCCTGCGGCCTCCGCTGTTTGTAGGGGCTCTTGAAAGCACGTCCACGCTAAGCATCGTGGTGCCCAGGTTAGCTTGATGTTGAATGGGGATTTTTTTTCTGTACTGCAATGTGGTTTAGTAGTGGGCTGGTTTGGTTAGACTTGATGACCTCAAGGGTCTTTTCCAACCTATTCTATGTCCAGGTGCCTCTTGGTGCAACTCTGCCTGCAAGGGCTTGTGGTGGCGGAGGTCTCCTCTGCCTGTCCGAGGCGTGCCCTGTGATTCCTTGGCCTTCACAGGGTCATGTCTGTGGTCCAGCAGAACCATCAGAGCCCTTTTAACTGAGTAACTTGTAACTTTAACCTGGTGTTTAGGGTTTGGGGGGGCAGAGGTTGAGCTGCCAGGCCACACTGTCTTCTGTCGCGCTCATCAGCTCGCTCCCAGCTCTAGCCTAGCAAGGTTGCCCACAGGCTCACCCGGAAGAGCTATCTGCAAATCCTCTACTCTCTGCCCCCTTCCCAAGGTGACATTAACTGTACCTGAATAACTTCTGACCATTGTTTGTCTAATAAGCTCCTAACCCCTGCAATATTGGAGCGATGTGCTGCAGCCTTGGGTGGCACAAGCCAGGTGGCGAGTCCTGGAGAAGCCAGGTCTGCTCCTAGCAAAGGGAAGCTCAGCAAAGCTTTTTTAAAACAACCTTTGTTTTACATAGGTTTGCCATCAGTTTGTTTTTATTGGTAGTGATTATGGGTTGACTTGGTGTCTGTTCACTCAGCAGCATCTAATTTTACTCGTAAAGGCGAGCTCACCTTTGAACTTTATTGGTGATGGCAGTGAGGCTTTGTGTGTTGTGTGTATTGTGGGTACCATGCTGAGCCCCTTGCCGCCCTGGTACATCTTTTACCCAACCCAACCAATCACTAAATCTTCATCAGTTTTTCAGAAAAATAAGATGTTTTTGATCACGGGCAGCAGATACATTTGATCAACTGGGTTTTTTTTGTGCCACTCTTCAGCTATTTTAAACAAATCTGGCTGGTGCTGTTTGTGTGTTCACAGTCTGGCTTTGATATGCATTGTTAATTAGCTGCTTTTCAGCTCTTACTCTAACGTTTCTCTGTTAGGATGCAGTTCCGGCAATCCAACCAACACTGCCTCCTCTTTGCTCATCAAACCAAATTCCTGCGGTTGCTTCATGGTATGAACAGAATAAGAGTCAGAGCAGCTCATTCTGCCTTTAGTTAATAAACTGTTACCTGCTCACATTTGTACTTCTTCATCTCGGCCCTTAGATCCCTCTGCAATGGCCGATGGCTTTCCCATCCCCAGGTGCTGCTCTTGTCTGAGTGCCCTTTCCAGACCCCCCAAGGAGATTTAAGAGGGCCTGCGTTTAAGGGGTCTATTACAATGTGCCCTTTCAACGTGTAATGGGCTTCACCCAGCACGGGGAGGTTTTAGGCCAGTTTAAGGTAATTTGGCGAATGTGCCTGGCTGGGTATCATCTTCTTCTAGACAGAGGGAAGCAGGGACCGCCCCAGCCCCACTCCCATACAGGCCAAGCTGCCCCTTTCTCCACCCTTTTTTCCAGCACAGGACCCGAACTAGTGCAACAGGCTGTGCCCTGCTCACCTCCCTCCCCACGGTGCCGCTTCTCTTCTGCATCCAGTTATCCCCTCCCTGACTGTACAGCGACTTCTGCCGTCCCATCCCCATGCACCATCCACTCCCCACCCCCCAGAGGAGCTGGGATGCGCTAAAGTCCAAGGACAGCACTTTTTCTGCTTAAAGATTTTTTTCCCTCTGTTTTTCTGTTTTTTCTTTCCCCCCCCACTCCTTTTTCTCTCTTTTTTTCCCCCCCTGCCTCTCTCCATCCCCTGCTGTGTGCCTCAGCTTTGCGAGCTTGAAGGACAGCCAGATAAAAAGCTCCTCTTTCTTTCAGATCCTTTCACCAAACCACCCATCCGCCTCCTCCTCCCGCCCCATTCTCCTCGCAGATTTACAGGCAGCCCAGGGAGAAAGTGCAGGCATTAGCATTTTTAATAAAGAGCTGCTTGGAAAGGATGGCAGGGGGTGGGGAGATGGGAAGGGGAGAGGCATCGGCAGCTGAAGCCCAGGGAAAGCCATCACAAAGTAAAGCAAAGTTGAGGAGGAGCTAGGATGGGCATCACTGGCAGGAGAAGTTGGCAGCTCAGTGCTGGTGTCACACTGGTTTTCTGCTCGCTCCCATCAGGATGATGTTGAGTCTTTATGGGTTCCCACTCTGGTTATCGTGGGCAGAGGGGGTCCTGGCCCTGCAGGAGGGATTTAGGCGCTCTGGGGATTTTTCTGATCCGTTCACAGTGAGCTTGAGCTCCTGAGCCACCAGTGAACGGATGCAGTGAGCGCCTTTGTCTGTGCCACTGGCTTCCAGTATACACTTGGAGCTGGTGCTGTGCTGCCATGATAGCGTTTGTCACCGCTGTCCTTGTGCTGCTTGGTGGGTAGAAACCCCCAGGAGCCCTGGGGACCGTGACGTTACCTCTTTGAATGTGTGACAGCCGATCGCCTTCTCCTCGAGTGGCATTTCGGCCACTCTGGCGTGAAGCCATTTCTCAGTGCCCTCGGTGAACCCCCTCCCCTGCAGCCCCTGTGTCCTCCCCGCCGGCCACTCAAACCAGCTGCCCCCAGTTGGCTCATCACTGCCGCATCCTGCGGGCACCAGGCCTTGATTCCTCATCCCCACATCTTGTATAGTGGGGAGCAAGGGCGGGCGGGAGTGCGGTTCTCGATGCTGGAAGTCAGTCTGACCTCATCCGGTTGCGACTGCCATTCGAGCGTGGCCGAGGTTGTGCTGAGGTGGGTCAGAGCATCACCAGCAGCACCAGGTCTGCAGGGCTTAGCTGGTATTTCAGGAGCTTTCACTCAAGCCCAGAGCTGGCACAAAGCATAGCTGATTGTCCAGCTGGAAAAAGCGAAAAGGCCTGAAGATCATCCCTGGGATGCACTGGCACCGCTTTGGCCGTGGGAACTTGCTGACTGAATGCGAGGAGTTTGCTGGTTCTCAGCTGTCCTGCTGACCCCCCGTTTTGTTGCTTTAGACGCCCGCCTGAGTGCCAAGGCTTGCAGGGAGCCAAGAGCTGTCATTTCTGGCCCAGTGATCCAACCTGATCAGCCACAGAGCTGCCTCTGATCAGTCCTGCTTTCTTTTATGAGCTCTGAAGACCATGTAACCGAAGTACCTGCCAAGAGCAACAAAAACCAGAGCAGTGAGGTGCCTCCAGTGATCACAGAAAGCAGGGAGGAAGACAGCCGTGTGGACACAATGCTCTTGTGCACAGGAGAGGAAGGAGGGGGCAGAGGCAAAAGGCAGCACTGCAGGAGATTAGATGTGCCTCAGGGAGGACATCTCACTCCATCCTCTGCAGCAGCAGGCACAAGTCAGCAAGGATGTGTGGGTGGAAATATCGATGCTATGCTCCTGGAGAGCTTCCTTGTAGATGAGGATGGAGAAGTGCCTCTCGCTGAGCTGTAGGTCTTCTATGGAGGCTGTCCTGGGGTCTCCCTGCAGAAGGTACTGCATCCTCACAGACTCGGTGATGCCGGGCAGCATTGGTTGTCCCCTGCCGTGCAGGCACGTAGCTAAAGGGTAAACCTTGCTTTTGATGGGCCTTTTTTGACTCTAAGTAGAGGCACAGTGGGGCAGGTTGGTGCCAAATGGCGCATTTTCCAGTGACCTTTTCCCCAGCTCAAAGCCATCATCACATTAATTTGAGCCACTGTTGAAAATTGCACCCTAGGTGGATGTGGTGTGGCCTGGGCAGCGGTTTCCATCTCCTAGGCAGGTCCGAGCCCCCTGTCTGCGTGTCCTGGACGTGTCAGCATCCCTGGCTTGCCAGACCTGCTGTCTGGTCGTCTGGCCGCAGCGCCTGCCCTGGGGTTGAGCTCTGCTGCACGCCAAGGGGGTCTTCACAACCTCTTTTCCACCTGAGTCGATGGGAAACAATACCTTGCCTCTGCTTTTGTTCCCTACCCTGCGTCGTCCTGAAAAGCGAGAATAAAACCCATCTGCGGGAGCGCTGGAAGGCGGAGGCGGGGAGCATTCAAGGCGTGGTGAGATGCAAGGAGCGCATCGCTTTCTGGCCGAAGCTGACCTCATTCAGGACAATCCGATCTGTGGGCTGAATGTAATCCCCCACTCCCAGCCGACTGGCTGGGAACACGGCATTGTATCCCAGCGAGGAAATGAGATGGCGTGCTGTAATCCTGCAATCAGAGCTTTCTTGTGGTTTTTTTTGTTTGTCCTTGCTGAAATAACTTCAGATTAGAAATTAAAGTGCTTGGGCAGGAGAGCTGTAATTGCCTCTGGAGAAAATCCTCGGGCTTGGCGGCGGCACCTGATGCTCCCACTCTGAATTTTAACAGCAGTGATGCGACAGGATAGAAAATCCCTTTCTCTCCCCAGCTCCGAGCTCTTGCAAGAGGGATTTGGAGCTTTCGGATTTGGGAGTGGGGTTCGTGTTGTCTGATTCAAAGCCCATCGCAGTCGGGTCTCTGTGCCTCCTCTTGCTCGGCTTTGTCAGCGCCGCTCTGCAGGCGATACTCCGCCAGCAGGGCTGTGCTGCAGGGGCTGCGCATCCCAAGGTGTTGTGGCCATGGCCATCCCACTGACGGGCACCGGCCACCAAGTTGTGATGGTTGCACATCACTCTCTGCTGTCTAGAGCAGCAGGGGTGGAGGAGGTGGGGCCGTCAGCTCTCCAGCCACCCCCTTGGCTCCAAATTACCAACTTGTCTTCCAGACCATTTTGCAAAGTCCTGCAGGGCCTGAGGCTTCCTGAGATCCCCTTCCGAGACAGTGATGCCCAAGGGGATTAAGGCACGTGGTGAAGCTGTGGCCCTGGACCTGACATGCTTCCTTGCAAAAGCCTCACAGAGAGAGAGTTCAGCTGTTTTGGGTTTTTTTTTCTTTTTGCAATTCAGGGGCTCTGACGCAAATGCCTATAACAGGAGCTGGGCAGGTGTTACCTAAGCTTGCAGAAGCTTGAAGATGCCAGGTGGGTGGGTGGGACTGGAGCACGTCATACCTGAAAAGGAAGGACACAACATGCCACCGACCTGTTGGCAGGCTGGGCTTGGGGTGAGGACCTTATGTGGTAGGAATCCCAAAATTAAGATCTTGGATGTGGGGCTGTTTTACAACCTTATGCTGGCTTGCTTTGAGCCGTCTCGTCCCCAGCCCACTGGGGGCGAAGTGGGGGAAGTGTCTTGGGCTGTGAGATGAAGTGGGATTGTGATGCCAGCACGATGCTCTTGAGTTTCTCTTCCAGGCCTTGGCCGTACACCATCTTCCAGCGCGGCTTTGACTTGGTGCTGGGCGAGCAGCCATCTGACAAGATTTTTCGGTAAGAAGTAAAGAGTAAAGGCAACCTGGTCAGGACATTTTGCGGTTCAAAAATATGACTCAGGCCATACGGACAGGCTGATCCTCCAGCTGGCAGGGGCTGTGTGGCTGTCCTGTGCCACCTTCTGGGGATGTGCAAGCATGGCTGGGAAGGTCTTATCACAGCTGCCGTGCGTGATGCTGGATGCTCATCAGCCAGTTCCTGCTCTCCATCCATGATAACAGCAAGGTTTAGACTTACCTAATTACCTAAATTAATTACCTAAATTATGTTTCCTTTTTGGGCATCATTTGGGCGCATTCAGAGAGGCCACCATGCTTCACCCTCCCGCTCTGCCTTTGCTCAAGCAGCCATCCCTGCAGAGCAAGAGGGGATCCCAGGGCTTGGGTTTGGGCAGGAGCAGCCCTCTGGGCTCAGCGTTTCCCTTCATACTAACCCCCACTGCTCCCCCTGGCAGGTTCACCTACACCCTGGGAGAAGGCATGTGGCTGCCACTGAGCAAGAGCTTCGTCATCCCCCCGGCCGAGCTGGCCATCAACCCCTCGGCCAAGTGCAAGACCGACATGACAGTGATGGAGGATGCGGTGGAGGTCAGGTAGGTGCGATGGTGGGGTGAGGGCATTTAGGAGGCAAATATACTGGTGGAGCATCCCTAGAGTAAGAGGACCAACCCCAAAGCACATGGAGATTGATGAGAGCTGGGACCTTCACCCCACTTTTTGCAGGTGGAGATTCATGTCCATTAACCTGCCTCACTTCAGTGCCTGCAAAGCTGGGCTTTCAGAGGTAGCTCTCATTGTTTCAGTGTCTCCTCCACTTCTCCAAAAGCTTGGCTGCTGTTCAGTTCACTATCAGCCGAAGGGAAACCTGAGCTCTGGAAATACCTATGTGGCAGTCACAGTCATGCATGCGTTCGTGCTGTCCCATCAGAGCAGTGACACACCTCCTCCTCCTCCTCGCAGGGAAGAGCTGATGACCTCCTCCTCCTTCGACAGCCTAGAGGTCCTCCTTGACTCCTTCGGCCCCGTTCGTGACTGCTCCCGGGACAACGGGGGCTGCAGCAAGAACTTCCGCTGCATCTCAGACCGCAAGTTGGACTCAACAGGCTGCGTGGTGCGTGGGGACCTGCAAATGTCCCCAGGGGGATGGTGGAGGAGGGAAGGGCTATACCTTTCATCCCTTTCCATCGCCTCAGGGTGGTTACTTTGGGGTTGGTTTTACAGCAGGAAGAGATGTTTAGGGGCTGGCAGCTCCTCTGACCCTGTCCTTGCTGCACATGTGCTTGAGGGAGCAAGCGCCCATCTGCTTACTGGCTCTCTAGGAGGTCCCACATCACTCACATGTGTCCCTTGTCACCGCCACAGCTGCTTTGCTGTGGGAGGGAAAGGGTGTGCTCCTGAGCGTTGCTCAGGTTGTGGTTTCCAATGGAGAGTGGTACCTAGAGCCCTCCCCTCCATCTCACCCTTCAGGGCCAGATTTCTTCCTTGGGGCCTCACCTCTTGCTTTCCCCCCGCAGTGTCCAACAGGACTGAGCCCCATGAAGGATGGCACGGGCTGCTATGACCGTCACGTTGGTGTGGACTGCTCGGATGGGTTCAACGGGGGCTGCGAGCAGCTGTGCCTGCAGCAGATGGTCCCTCTGCCTGAGGACCCCCTGCTCTACAACATCCTCATGTTCTGCGGGTGAGTTCCTCATCACCACCCCTGCTGTGAGGACACCCCCAAGGTGCTGCTGTAGCTTGCTGATGCCTCCCTGAGCTTGTAGGGTTGGGAGGGAGGATCTCCTCTGTTCCCAGTGTCCTTGCTGGGGTGGCCTAGTGGCCCCAGTCCATGCTGGTAGTGGCTTCAGATGATGATGGACCCTATGCTGGTTTCCCAGGTGCATTGAGGACTACAAGCTGGGCACAGATGGGCGGTCATGCCAACTCATCTCGGAGTCGTGCCCCGAGGCAGGGGCCTGTGGTGAGCCCCGTGAGCTGCCCATGAACCAGACACTGTTTGGGGAGATCTTCTATGGCTACAACAACCACTCCAAGGAGGTGGCCACGGGTCAAGTGCTCAAAGGGACATTCAGGTGAGTTTGGGATGTGGAGAGGTCACCTCAGCAGGGTCAGACTTTGCTGTCCTCTCTAAGAAGGCGTGGGAAACAGCCTGGAGCTAGACCTTAACAGACAGCCTAGTCCATCCACATCTGGCCAAGCTTTTCAGGAGATGGAGGGGCTGGTGGGGAGGATGCATCTGAAACTTTCCATCAGGAGTAGACATCCTTGTAACCTGTGCCCAAAGGAAAGATGTGGTCCTTTCTCAGATGGCTCACCGGCTGGTGGGGTTGGTCCCAGGCACTTCTCCTGTCCTCCAGCCCTGCCCTCCTCTCTGCACTTAACTTCCAGGCAGAACAACTTTGCCCGAGGCCTGGAGCAGCAGCTGCCGGATGGGCTGGTGGTGGCCACAGTGCCCCTGGAGAACCAGTGCCAAGAGGAGCTCTCTGAACCCACACCTGACCCCGAGTTCCTCACTGGTGAGTGAGCCCAACTGGCCCTGTGCCCCTCGCAGGGGGGCAGCTGCCAGCATGCCCGGCTGCAGCACCGACCCCTCCCGGGACGTATCTACTGTGGGACGTATCTAGTCTGGCTGTACCACCCCGCACTCACCTGCAGCAGCAGGAGGAGGAAGATGTTAACAATTAAGGAGAGGAAGAGGCTATATATTAATTTTGTGGCATAAAAGCTCAAGAGTTCATTGAATATTTGGGATATTTGCTAAAAGAAATTCTTTTAATTCAAGGTAGAAATGTTTTCCAAACACCTTTCATTTGGTTTCTAAATCAGAAACCCTTTGCCAGCGTAATGCAGCATTCAAAACCTGCCACAACCAAACGAAAATGTTTCTGTTTGTCCTACCAGAGCATCATAGTCCATGAGTGATGGGGTTGCAGGGATTCCTAGACAACCTTCAAGGATTTACCCTTCCTCTACCAAGTTGCAGGCACCCCTAAATAGTGTTTGTTTCCTTGGTGCTTGCTGCTGTTGGCTGAAATGGCCAAGGACACCAGGGAGGTGGATGGGAGAGTGTTTTGGAAGGTGTCTGCATGGTGCTCCCAGACAGGACGTTATGCGTTCACCCCAGTACCTGAAGGGGCTACAGGAAAGCTGGAGAGGGACCTAAGGCTTGTAGTGATAGGATGAGGGGCAATGGGTATAAACTGGAGAGGGGCAGATTTAGACTGGACAGAAGGAGGAATTTCTTCACAATGAGAGTGGTGAGGCCCTGGCCCAGGTTGCTCAGAGCAGTGGTGACTGCTCCATCCCTGGGATTCAAGGCCAGTTTGGATGGGGTTTGGAGCCCCTGATCCAGTGGGAGGTGTCCCTGCCCATGGCAGGGTTTGGAACTGGATGGGCTTTAAGGTCCCTTCCAACCCAAACTGTTCTAGGATTCGTTTGGCAGAGTTCCCAGGAGGGTTTTGAGGAGCACCCGTGGGCTACTCTGGGTGCTGGTTGCCCTGACGGGGTGCATGGCGGGGACGGGCTGTGTGCAGGCAGGAGGGGGGTGCCAGCAGCTCCTAGCACGGCCAAGTTCCCTTTGGTGAACCACATCAGTGGGTCTCTCCTGCAGCCATGGGGATGCTCAGCCTTGTCTGGAGGTCACCTGCCTCCCAGTGTCCGCCCCCCTGCGTTGATGCAGTTAGATGGAGGTAAGGAAAGTGGTGTCTCTGTGGCCTCAGCATCGCGGCAGGGTCGGTGAGGCTGAGGCTCTGCTGGCAATTATGCTGGAGAGGCAGAAGCCAGTAAATTATCCTCTTCACTTCCCACCGCTCCGCTGGCTCTTTGTGGCTGATTAAAGCCAAAAAAAAAAAAAAAAAAAGAAAATTAAATGGAAAAGCAGTAAAATCTTCTGTGCTTGTCAGTAAGCAGGTCTGGAGATGGCTGTGAATCCACGAGAGGCAGAGCTGCTGAGTAAGGAAGGGCTGGTTTTGCATAAACACTTTGCAGGGAAGAGCGAGGCTTTGAAGCTCTTGGTAGCAGCCGGCACTGAAGGGACAGGCACTGGAAGCCAAAGGATCTTATCCTCCTTATTTTCCACCTTCATTTCTTGTTACAGAGAGGGATGCCTGTTGTTATCCTCCTGAACTCCTGCTGCGTGTCTGTTTAGCAGGAGTTTGCCTTTTTGCTGCTGAGCGGAGGCGTGCCGCGTTGGCGCTACAGCAGCGGAGCTGCAAGGGAGGTGGCTGTGCCTCGGTACCCTGGTGCTGCACACCAAGGGGTGCTCCGATCACCAAACTCGGAGCCATGAGCACCCTTCAAATGACTTTTTGAGGCTCAGCAGCCTCTCTGTCCCCCTGTTTATGGAAGCTGAGGTGCTATGTGCCTTGGCTCATGCCTTGGACAAGACGAAGTGGCCATCCAGCCTTGGTCTCCACAGATTTCTGGCTTCCGTGATGCAGTTAGATGGCTGGAGAATAGGATGTCTTTACCTGAAGAGGGAGAAACCCAAGGCCCTGCACAGCTCCAGTGTTGTCATAACGTCCCAAGGGAGCAGGAGCATCAGCAGATGTGTCCCCCTCATATGCGTGTCCCACTTGGCTCGGTCCTGGTTGGCTGCACCCAGGCACGCGTGGCGTGACGGTGACCATTCCCAGGCTAGCAAAAAGCTCATTAAAAGCGCAGCTCTCATTAGTGAAATAATTAGCACACCTGGGCGTATCTTGGGAGCAGAAGTGGAGAAGGAAGCAGGAGGAGGCTCGTTATCTTCTGATGCAGAGCCTGGAACCACAGGATGAAACTAATGCACGTGTTTTCTTTCAAAGCCATGATTTTAATTGCCAGGGAGCAGCTGACCTGTAGCTCCAAATGCCTCCCTCCCTGCCTGGGGGGTTGTGGGCCGTGTCCTTTCACCCAGCATGGTTCCGCCCTGCTGGCTGTTTTGCCCCAGGCACAGCCCAGGGGCATCCGCACTGCCAGGCGTCCCTGAGCAGTGGTGCTGAGCCCCCATCTCCTTTCTCTGGCAGGGATGGTGAACTTCAGCGAGGTGTCCGGGTACCCCCTCTTGCAGCACTGGAAGGTACAGTCCGTCATGTACCACGTCCGACTCAACCAGCTGACCATCTCCCAGTGTAAGCGCACGGGGCTGGGGGTGAGCAGGGAAGGGGCTACGGGGGAGCTGGGGAGGGGTGTTTTACAAGGGCATGGAGTGATAGGATATGGGGAACGGCTTTAGATTGGAAGGGGGAAGATTTAGATGAGACATTACGAAGAAATTCTTCGGGATGAGGGTGGGGAGGCCCTGGCCCAGGCTGCCCAGAGCAGGGGTGGCTGCCCCATCCCTGGAGGGGTTCCAGGCCAGGTTGGATGGGGCTCGGAGCCCCTGATCCAGTGGGAGGTGTCCCTGCCATGGCAGAGGGTGGGACTGGGTGGGCTTTAGGGTCCCTTTCAACCCAAACCATTCCATGATTCTAAGAGGACATACAGCCTTCTTCTGGCAGGTGATTGGCTCAGAGGTTGGTTGCCCATTGCAAGTGTGTTGGAGGGGTGGCAAGGGCTCAGGGTTCCCTGGGATTTGAGCACCTTCTCCTGTCTCCTTCTCAGCCTTCAGCAATGCTCTTCACTCTCTGGATGGGGCCACCTCCCGTGGAGATTTTGTAGCACTGCTGGACCAGTTTGGCAACCACTACATCCAGGAAGCAGTGTATGGCTTTGAGCAGTCCTGCTCCATCTGGTATCCCAACAGACAGGTCCAGCGGCAGCTCTGGCTGGAGTATGAGGACATCAGCAAAGGTAGGATCCCCACTCACCTACCAGGAAGGGTCCCCAGAGCCGCCCCAGGGGAGTGGGAAGTTGAGTTTGGTTTTGGCAAAGCAGAGAAAGTGCCCAGCCTGTGCCAGGGCTGTGTCTCATCTTGTTTTTATTTACACCCTGCTCTCTCACCCTCTGAAGGCAGCTGAAGGACTCCTGTGGAATACAGCAGGCGTTAGGCTGGGCCAGAAGGGAAAATGAATACCCACATCCCCAGGGAGATGAAAGATGAACGCGCTAATCCCACCAAGCTGTCCTGCCTGATTCTGGACTTAACTGTTATTTGTCTTTAATCCTGTTCCTTCCTTCCTTTTGTCTCCACCATATCTGCTCTTTTCCACTCTCATCCCGCGGCCAGACTTTTCTCCCTCTAATGTATTTTCTTCCCCTGGGCTGTCGCACTGTGCTTTTAATGTCTGGAGCCCAGTTACAGACTGGGAAGTTCACCAGAGGGCATCCGGCACCGCTGCCTCCCCTCCGGACCCCTGTGGAAGGGGTTTTGCAGGGAGGTGGTGATGGCTGGTTTGGACACAAGCCTTCCAAAAGCAGAGGCAGCCTAACGCCTGCCGGCTGTGCCCAGGACCGCAGGGTCTCCTCTTGTGCTGGCCTTTGCAAAGCTGCCCGAGGGCATTCTGCTCCCTGTGCTCGGGACGTTGGGTTGCACCACCCGCATTTTGGCAGCAAGAGCCACCTCTCAAGCCTGGATACGGGGGATGCTGAGCAGAGCTGCTGCTTTTTAGGTGATCTTGGTTTGCTGTCCCTTGCCCGGGAGCTCCTGGATGCAGGCAGCTTGAGCTTGGAGCTCACAGGCACTGTGACTACCGTATCATTTCCATCGTGGAGCTTCAGAATTGTCAGGATGGGCACCAGGCTGCGGTGCTGCTCTGGCTCTGCCCTGGATGAGGAGACATTTGTTTTCTCTCCAGGACTCTTGTGTGGGAAAAGCTTCTTTCTGAGCATGAATCTGGATCCTGCAGGCTCAGACCTCCTGTAGCCTGGATTTTTTCCCAAGCCCACCTGCGAGAGTACATCCCCGTTCCTGGTTAGCTGTGGGCTGTCTCCAGATGTAGCATCTTTTGATTGCAAGTACTTTTTTTTTCCCCTGCAATTTCCTCCTCTTTGATTTCCCTGCTTGGAGGCTTTTCAGGTCTGGCAGTCTCTTTCCACCCACAATATCACATTTCGGATTCACTCTGGCACCTGCCACTTTCCCTCCTTTGCTTTTTGTTTGCAAACGTCAGGAGCTGGATATCGATTGAGAAATTGCAAGAGACAAATCATTCCCTGACTCCTCTGCTTTCTCTCGGCGCCTGCTAAGCTGCAATTCGCAGCCAGCCCAAAGCGATCCATCTCCAGCTCGCTGGGGGGGTGCAGCGATGCTCTCGTGTCCCAGGGTTTGTTTAACAGCTTTGTTCCTTCGCTGGAGTCTCGAGGACAGGGTAGCGCCGGTCTGTTTCTCAGCAAACCCTTGCAATAGGAATATCTATCTTCCTGTTGAGCAGTGGATGTGTTCTCTGATGGTTTCTCATGGCAGCAGTGCCTTGAACCTGCCCCAGGGGCATGGCTTTGGGCAGCCTTTGGCTTCTTCCAACCCCACCTCGACCATCATCAGTGGTCCCACTGGGTCCCATTTTCTTTGGTGTCGGACCTTTTGTATCACAAGGTCATGGAGTGATAGGACAAGGGGGATGGCTATAAATTTAGTATGATTTAGTAGTGGACAGGTACTTGAGGATCTCAAAGGTCTTTTCCAACCTACGGATTCTGTGATTCTATGAAATGGGAGAGGGGAAGATCTAGACTAGATGTTGGGAAGAAATTCTTCATGATGAGGGCGGGGAGGCCCTGGCCCAGGTTGCCCAGAGCAGTGGTGGCTGCCCCATCCCTGGAGGGGTTCCAGGCCAGGTTGGATGGGGCTTGGAGCCCCTGAGCCAGTGGGAGGCGTCCCTGCCCATGGCAGGGGGTGGCACTGGATGGGCTTTAGAATCCCTTCCAAGTGAAACTATTCCATGATTCCATGAAAAGCACCATGCCCCTGCATGACGAGGTGATGCCAGTCGGGGCATGGCAGTGACAGGTGGATCCTACCTTCTTGACTGCTGTGCCAGGACTTTTCCCTTTGGGTCAAAGGATTTCCTTCTATGGAGGGCTGGAGAGAAGGCCACCAAGGGCAGGGTCTGGCTCTGCCCCATGCCGTGGGGACACAGTGGCATCGAGCACCTTTGTGCAGAGCTGGGAAGAGTGTAGCAGTGCTTTCCTGCTGGAAATCTTTTTTTTCCAAGCCTGTTGGGTTGCAGGGTTGCCTGAGGGCTGGCAGGGTAGGATCTGAGCAATTCCCTTGTGTGCAGGAGGTGAATGAGCCTTCAGCCTCACCTTGGTCCGGCTGAGGGTCTGTGGTCCCACTGAGCAAATCTGCCTCCATCTCACCATTTTCTTTGGATGGAGCTCTGTAAGCCGAGCTTTTAGAGAAAGACTTTATTTCCCCCTCCCCCAGATACAACTTTGCTCACCTCCAACATCCCGTGTGACAGCGTGAAGAGACAGGAGGCGCCAGGCTTGAGCCACCTCCTGAAAGGGAGCCGCTCCCCATCTCCTTTCTCCTGAGTGGGCACTGAGTGCAAATGGGGTGGAGGGGCTGGAGATTAATGTGGTGGCTTTGTAGCCATCTCAGGAGCTTTCTGGGCATTGTGAGGCACTGACAAGTCTTCCTTGCATATTCTGAGCTCTTTGGTGCTGCTGACTGCAGATCTTTGGTGAGGGGAAGCAAGTCAGCATAGTTGCTGTGCAGCTCAGTCGGACGCCCATCGTTCCTCTCTGGTCTCCAGCATGCTTTGTCACATCAGATTTGATGGGGGTTCTTGGGAACCGAGGGACTTGAGCCAATCAACCTGTTGTTGGGTCAGGAGGGCTTTTGCAGCAGGACGGTTTGGCAGGGGGCTTTGGAAAGGCATCATCATGGGGTGGAGTTGTCCGGGGAGTCCTTCATGAGCCTCCAGTTGCAAGAAGAAGGCTCCCTCTCGTGGGGATCTTCTGCAAGAGTGTCCTGTCCCAGTGCCAGGCAAAGGGCTGGGACAACTGAGTCACAGGGAGACAGAAGCACCTGCCATGGCAGAGGCCAGGGTGGACTTTACAGTCCTGATTCCTGCTCTCAAGACCAGGGAATGTTTCATCTCTACAGAGCATGAGGAGAACTCTAAGGGGTTCTCCTGGGCACAAGGCAGGGCTCTGCCCCCCTTACATCCCCTTAGTGATGGCTCGGAGCCCACCCTGGTGCCTCTATTCCCCCTTCATCAGGCAATTCCCCCTCGGATGAGTCAGAGGAACGAGAGCGGGACCCCAAGGTTCTCACCTTCCCCGAGTACATCGCCAGCCTCTCCGAGTCCGGCACCAAGCGCATGGCAGCCGGCGTGCGGATGGAGTGCCAGACCCGCGGGCGCTGCCCCTCCTCCTGCCCACTCTGCCACGTCACCTCTGGTCCAGATGCACCATCTGAGCCCATCCTGCTGGAGGTCACCAAAGCGGCCCCCATCTATGAGCTGGTCACCAACAACCAGACGCAGCGGGTGAGGAGCCCCTGGCTGGGAGTGGTGGGGTGGGCGTTAGGGGTGGCGGAACAGCACCCGGGTGGTGTTTGCCGGCAGCTTACTCTGGTAACGTCATGTAAAGCCATGGCAGACCTTGCTCTTTGGCCAGCCCTGCTCTCCAGGGTGGATGAACTGTGCCAAACCCACCAGGGCATGGATGAACACTGACTCAAGTTGTGTCAGGAAGGGAGATCGCGTGTCCAATGCTAACCCCCTTCTCCTTTCTCCCAGCTCTTGCAGGAGGCCACCATGAGCTCGCTGTGGTGCTCGGGCAGCGGGGACGTCATTGAGGACTGGTGTCGCTGTGACTCTAGTGCCTTTGGTGCCGATGGGCTGCCCACCTGCGCACCTCTTCCACACCCCATGTAGGTGTCATGCATGCTCAGCCTGACCTTTTGGGCCTGGGAGGAGGTGGTGATGGCCAGCGTCATGGTCGCAGGAGGTGGTGGGGCTGAGGTGGCTTTATATGGCAGGTTTGCAAGCTGACAGGGGAAGGGGGTGCAGAGATGCAGTGCCTTTTCTAAATTCACCAGAGGATTGGGGGGCTGGTTTTATATCCATCCTGGCAGAGCAACCACAGGGAAGGAGCCCTTGGGACCAGCATGCCCAGAGACAGGGGGGGTGGGAGGGGGGCAGTCACATCTGTCCTGCTCTTGCTTTCTCTCATGCATTAATGGCTTTGAAGCCCTCTTGATGTGAGAAGGTCATGCAAAAACTGTCCCTGGGTCCTGCGTTATAGAAACCAACTCATTTCTGGTGCGTTTGCGTGTGGCCTGCACAGCAGAGCGAGTGATGCTAGCGAGCATGGGCAGGACACACTTGTACTGTCTTCTGCACCAGCCGTGGGGACCAGCTGGAGGACTTGTCCTCAGCAGCTCTCCCACACATCAGCCTGGTGGTTTTGCTGCCTTTTTATGGTGTGGGGAAGCAACAACGTGGTGGTAGACGTGGGTGAGGGTGAGCGTGGGTGGGCAGTGGGGGTGGCTGCTGGACCTTGCCCTCCCAAGATGCTGACCCGCTGGCATTGCCCGCAGCCTGCGGCTCTCCACTGTTCATGAGCCCAGCAGCACGCTGGTGGTGCTGGAGTGGGAACACTCAGAGCCCCCCATCGGGGTGCAGATTGTCGACTACCTCCTCCGTCAAGAGAAAGTCACTGATCGGATGGACCACTCCAAGGTGGAGACCGGTGAGTGGGGACTCCACTGATTCTTCGTTAGTGGGGTGGGGTGGAGATGTTGGAGGAGAACTTGTCTCCCTTTTTACAAGGGAGCAACGTATCGCTTTTATCCCGTGAAGAGAAAGCAGCCCTTCCCCTGCCCACCATGCTGCAGAAGCGGTGTCTTCACAGCACGGTGATGAGGCTTTCTGGAAAAGCAGTAGGTCTGCTCTGTGCCGGCCTCGTGCATGAGCCTTGGTCCCTGTCGGCCCCAGGCAGCACGGTAACGTCACAGACCTCGGCAGCTCTGGGGAGCCCCGGCATCATCACCTGCAGAATGTCTTCCCCTCTCTCCCTAGAGACGGTGCTGAGCTTTGTGGATGACATCATCTCAGGTGCCAAGTCGCCCTGTGCCATGCCGGCCCAAGTGCCTGACAGACTCTCCTCCACCATCTCCCTCATCATTCGCTGCCTGGAGCCTGACACCACCTACATGTGAGTCACTCCGCCGTGCTGTGCCCGTGGCAGCACCGTCGCCCTCAGCGTGGTGCTCCTGCCCAATGCTGCCTGTGTTTGCCCGAGGGCTTGTGCTCCAGAGCATCACCTCTTTCCTTCTTGGCCAGGTTCACGCTCTGGGGGGTCGATAACACAGGAAGACGCTCAAGATCCAGTGATGTTACGGTGAAGACCCCCTGCCCCGTGGTAGATGATGTGAAAGCTCAAGGTGAGATGGAGGGAGCTGCTGGACTGTGATACTTGGGGCCAGCAATGGGGAGTTCCCCCTTCCAGCATGTCCTCCCAAATGTCTTGTGTCCTGTCTGTAACATCTCCTTCATTCATGGTGGCCCAGGTGCTGCCACGTGGAGTTGAGGATTGGCATGGAAGGCAGCAGGCACCATGTGCTGGTGGGAGAATGAGTGGAGGGCCGAGCACTCAGGATGTACTAAAATAGCCAGGAAGGACCTGCCTGTCCTGCCCAGAAAGGAACTGATAGCATAGGTGGTGTCTGTGCTCGGGATCCCCAGTTGTGTGCCTTCTCATAAATAAATGATATTTCAGTAAAGATACCTGGTGACACCACCTGTTTCTCTTCCTAATTGGTCCAAACTGTGAGAACCTAACCTGGACTGAGTCTGGGGAATGCTATCTACTCTGCTGTTCCTCCACTGGGACCTTGTCTCGATTTGACGTAAATCGTAACCCAAGGGACAAATCTTCGCTCCGGCCTTGGTTTCCTTAGAGCTGAGCTTTAGCGTGATAGGCTTTGTTCATGCTTTTCTGTGCACCTCACTGAATAACCCGTGTCCTTCTGCCCAGAAATAGCAGACAAGATCTACAACCTCTTCAACGGCTACACCAGCGGCAAGGAGCAGCAAACGGCCTACAACACTCTGCTGGACCTGGGCTCCCCTAGCCTGCACCGAGTCCTTTACCACTACAACCAGCACTACGAGAGCTTTGGGGAGTTCACTTGGCGCTGTGAAGATGAGCTGGGACCCAGGTAGGCTTGGGAGCTGGATTGGTGAGGCAGGCAGGCTTGCCCACCAACATACTTATCCCTCATAGATGTTGGTCACCAGGAAGGTGGCACTCTGGCAAATCTCATGAATTGGTTTGATTATGGAGCTTAGTGTCTTCCAGCAGGGTTCCTGTTTTGGTGGATGCTGTGCATGTTTGGGGTCCGGCCTTCTCTGCTGAAGGACCGTGAACACAGAACAAGTTGGAAGATGATAGACCATTGTCAACCTATCATCTTTCTCCATCCCACCAGGCCTTTACTGACTCTCATGCCATGCAGGGTGGGAAGGGATTCTCTTTTCCGTCAGTAGCTGCCACCTCAGGCAAAAAGGCAAAAGGTCTTGGGAAAAAAATAGCACGCCTTTGAGGAATGGAGGTTGTTGCTGGTGAGAAGGGATGGAGTGTGGTCAGAGCATGTTGCTAGAGAGGGGCCTTGTGCGTGCTGGTGGAGGGAAGAAGGTGCAAGGAGGTGGTTGTAACTGCAAACCTGCTGGAGAAGGTGACACAGGACTTGGTGGTGAAAGCTGCTGGATGAAGTGCGTGCAAACACACGTGCTAGGTCACGCCAAGGCGAGGCTTGGCTTTCTTCCTTTTTCTGGGCTTCAGCTTGAGTGGAATGCGTCTCTTTGCGTTGAACTCAGTGTCACTTATAGTTCAAAGCAGGCAGTGGATTGACCTTGGATTTGAATTGCATATTCCCTCCCTTTTGATCCATGTCTGTGGTTGTGTGGGGTTATGGCAGGGACACGGATGGTTTTGGTGCCCAGGTAGAGCTGAGCTGCCGCAGAAGGTTTTGGAGGAGGTTGCCTTCCAAACTCTTCCTGGCTGAAACAGTTTCTTCATGCCTGAGTGAGCACCTTGTCCTCTCACTGGGCTCCTCCAGGTCATTCCTCCAGCTGCCTGGGGATGGGGTGCCTTGTGTCCTGGCCTTATAGAGGGAGCCAGTTCCCTTCTCCCATCTCCTTTAACGTCTGCTTTTGTCTGCGTCGTTTCCCAGTAACGTGGATGTTGCCATTGAGTTTGGTAAGCTGGGCTGGGAGATTGTGTGGGCTGCAGTGGTGTTTCGTAGCATCTGGTCTCCAAGGAACCAGCGCCTTGAGCCCATCTGGAAATCAGGATTACTTCAAATGTACGTCAGCAGCAGCTCCAATCTGTGAAATGCGTGGTCTCCACCTTACCCTCTGCCCCACGCCTCCTTTTGCTGGTCTCACCACTAGCTGTCTTCTAGTCCTGCTTCTCCAGGTGATCACCTGTAGATTTCTAGCAGAGTATTGGATGTCCTCTGTGTACCTTCTCTGTCCTCCAAACTTCTGTTAGGTGGTCAGGAAGACTCAGCAAATAGCTGGTGGCTGTCTGTCTTGTGCTTAGTGCTTTAGGCCTGTCCCCTAGTTCAGCTTTGGTGGGAAACTCCTAAGAGGTCTTCCACTCTCTGGGGCAAAGCTGGGGCCTCTCCTGTTTCCCCCTTTCCCATTTATGTTCTAAGAAACGTGAACTCTGAGGCACATCTTCAAAGCTCAGCAGCAACATCCCAGCATGTGGAGTCTTGTTAAGGCTGAGGCTCCCACCAGCTCCTCCGCCCAGGGTCGCTTCGTTCCCACGACACTCAATTAGGACCAACAGGCTTGGACTTACATCTTACCTTTGTCTCGAGCCCAGCTGTGGTGATGCCGCTCTGTCTCCATTTCCAGATGTGAAATCCACACCCAGTTTGCCCAGACCATCTGACATCTGCTGTGATGGTTTGCGTGAGATGTACATAAAATTCCCTACATGGCAGACTGGAGTCGTCACCGAGCCACTGTCGTCACCGAGGGTGAGCTCTGCTGTTGCTGTTTGCTGCCTCACTGAGGAGACCAAGGACTAGCGGCGGAAGCTCCTCCTCGAGCCCTACGACGCAGAGGTGCCTCGGCACGGGGCACCCAGAAATGCCACCGAATTGCCCAAACGTTACTGCGTGAATCCGTGAACCAGAGGGTTAATTCCACCCTCTGGAAATGCTGGACTGCTTAGGATGGGATGACGCAAGTTGCTGATGAAGTGTTTGCAGCTCGCGCTGCTTGGAAAGAGACATTTAGGCAGCTGCAGTGGGTTCTGGTGATGACAAATCTTGGAAAGCAGACCTCCTGTTTGATCGTCTGCGAGGGCGAAGCATCCAGACTGGTGGTGACAGGACAAATCACTTGCAGATGACATTATTTAGCCAGCAGACAGAGTGTTCGTTTGACTGTTGCTGATGCTCCTTTGAAGTCCTGGGTGTGGACCCACGCGACTGACTCTACCGTGTCCCTCCTCCTCCGTGCAGCCGTGCCACCTTCTGGCTCTGCTCGCTTGGGGTGCACTCGCTTCCCTTCTCGGCAGCGCTGGCTGCTGGACCGAAGGAAGTGAGGACGCATGCAGATAACTCGTCTGGAGTTAGGAAAGCGATTTGCTCCCTCCCAATCCAAGAAGAGCTGCAGGGAGCCCTGGACTTCACATAAGGAGAAGATATGGAGGGAAATGCAAGTCATTTTCTAGCAAGTAATAAGTGAAGGTGGAATTTGATGTGAAGTCTGGAGGTTTCTACAGGCTTTGAGCAAATATCTGTGAGATCGCGTTCAATGATCCTGTTAGGATACCTGTGATGCTGGAGGAAGAGAGGCAGACATGGCACCTTGCTGATGTGTCTAAGTGTGGGGATCAGGACAAGTGAGAGGTTGGCTGCACCTTCGCCTCTCTTCTGTGCGCTGGATGTGAGCCCTGGGGTTGCAGGTGTTGTGTGGCTTTAGAGCTGGATGATCTCTCTGTGGCTCCAGATCCTTGCAGATGCAGCCACCTCAACGATGGACCTTTTGAGGGTTTCTTCTCCAGAAGAAACAAGATTGGCTCTGGCTGGGCCTGGGGTAAACTAATCCTCTCCAACCAGCTCTCTCAGGATGGAAGGTGCGGAGGGACTTCAGATGTTCCTCAATGGAATGTACACTTGGGTTATCAAACCAGCCACAACACAGCCATGCTCCACACCTAACCTCCACTTATCCAAGCAAGAATGTGACAGAGAGGGTGTTTTTTTTTCCCCTGAGCATCGTGATTTGTGCCTCTGCTGCCTGATCTGTAGTGAACAGGTGCTGAGTTAAAGCTACCAAGGGGATGGGTCTTCTCTTCACTGTCTATACTAATTCACCGGCTGACCTTGAAGGAATAGGCTAGGAAGCCTATTCCAGCTCTTGAGACACTTCAACTTTTGTCTGGGTTTCCATTCACCTTCAAGACGCTTCATTTGAATCCATTACCTCCACATTTACCAGATTCCCTGGACATTCCCCAAAGTGCTAGAGAAGCTGAAAATGAACATAATGTGTTTTAGCTGAACCAACTGTTTTCCTTGATAAAAGTGTTAGCAGCACACTTTTAAGAGGAAAAATATGAAGAGAACACAATTTAGGTCATATTTGGCCAAGATCCTCTGCGTTCTTCCAGTATCTCATCCAGCATGAGAGGATGGTAACTTAGCACTTTCTCACCCGCAGAACAAGCCCACCCTGAGGCTATGTTGCCCTGAGGGTGCTGCAGGTCTGTCTTTCTGCTGAAGATGGATTCCTCTCGGGCATCCTGTCCGTCTGTCACCGGATCTCGTCTCCTGGCTTCCCTGGCTGGGTCGTGGGGCTTTATGAAGCGCTGCTGCCGTGACCTGCCTGTGCTTGTTTTGCTTCCTGCAACTGGGAGATGCAAGCGCACATGCAAAGACCTGAGGAGCTCCACTACATCCCCTGCTCTTCCAGAGCTTTTTGGATCAAACTTGCCTGCCTGTCTTTTCCCTGCCCTGTCTGCCACGTCACCGGAGATGTTCTACACCAAGCCAGGACTGACCAGCACGATTCCCAGAGATGCAAAACATACACTTCATGGAGAGGACACGTGCAGTGATGCTGCCCTGGGTTGCCCGCACCTGTCGTGCCCGGCGTTTCTCCCCGCTGCGGGCAGTGCTGTTATCTCCCATTTTCTCACCCTGTTATATCTGGGGCCCAGTAGCGGCAGCAGGGACTGGTGGTGCTGTTTGAGTCGCTGATGTCCATCGCAAGGGGTGTTGGAGGTTTCACAGCTACACCTGTGATTGTCCCCTCACTAAACCGTCAGCAAACCTGGCCTTGTTGTGGGGGTGGCGCGGAGTGGAAGAAGGAGGAGGGGTAGGGCAGAGAAGCGTAAGGTGCATCCCAAGAGCAGTGCAGCGGGTTCAGCGTCTCTGTGGTGGAAGGGGCATCTGACCAGAGTGTGGGCTGTTCTCGCGTGCATTTAGGATTGCAGTGCTGCCACCGGGCTGCTCTGTCCCCATGGTGACTGTTGTCTCTCTTCATCCTGGCGATGTTGGGCTCTGCTCAGCTGCTGTCCGTGCTGCCCGACTCTTGCATTGTCTCTTCTCCCTCCGGGAGCTCCTGTGGTGTCCTTAACTGTCTTTGCTTTTCTCTCCTCATACGCTCCTCCTGCCCTTCCTGCCATCGTCCCATGTTGTCTCCATCGCCCCCACTGTCCCTCCGCTGCCCACCCCCGGCATCTCCCCATGCCTGCCCTCGCTGCAGGAAGGCTGGCCTCATCCTCTCGCAGCTTGGGGACCTGAGCAGCTGGTGCAACGGCCTCCTGCAAGAGCCCAAGATCAGCCTCCAGCGCTCGTCCCTCAAGTACCTCGCCTGCCGCTACAGCGAGATCAAGCCCTACGGGCTCGACTGGTCGGAGCTCAGCCGGGACCTCAAGAAGACGTGCGAGGAGCAGACTCTGAGCGTCCTTTACAATGACTATGGTGACAAGGACTACTGAGGGTCGCGGGTGCCCGCTCTCACGCTGGCCTTCCGATGGGCGTTTGTGAGGGTTTTATACACAGACCCATGGCGGGGGGAGGGTGTCACTGATGTTTCTGGAGGCAAAAAATTTGGACTGGGGAGAAATAGCGGCTGCTGTGTGCTGGATTGACTGAGTATTAGTTTCTTCTTTGACTTGGCCAAAAGCCTTTCTAGTTAGAAGTCTTGTGGGACCCAGTTTTCTTGGTTTTGTTTTATTCGTTTTGCCAAGAGGTTCCTCAGCATCAGTGGAGAGGGCAGGTTGGGAGGGCATAGCCCTCCTCCTGCCCTATCCCTGCCCCGGCTGCGGGGACTGTCCCTGAGGATGGGGGACACCAGTCACGGGAGAAACACGGTGGCGCAGCCAGGAAGGGAGCGCTGGTGATGCAGATTTGGGAGCGTGGAGGCAGGGCTTGCAGGTTGAGGTGTTACTGGTCATGGCTAAGCAAAACAGCCACTGGGCAACCAAGAGGATTGAGGATGGAGGTTTGCAATCGTAAGGCACGAGGTCTGGATGGGAGCTGGCTGAGCCGCAGTGCCGTTGCAGGGCAGGGCTGGTGTGGTGTCACCACCTGGGGTGAGCAGAGAGGGGAGTTGGTCAGCCCTTCTTCTCGTGTTGTTCTGCCATGATCAAAGCCCACGTCTGCTCCAAGATACAGAGTCGTCCAAAGCAAAGGCAGCTTGGCCTCAGAGACAGTGATCAGAGGGACAGCATGAGCTTTCTTGTGGGACCACGTTCCTAGGAAGTCGACTTAAAACATCCTTTCCATGTTTTTTTTCCACCCACCATAATAAGGACTTTGAAACAATGTCAAACTGCTGCTCTGGAGAGCCTCAGCCAAGACAGCAGCACCCAGACGGCACGGCCGAGCCTGTCTTCTGCACCCCTGCCCTGGGGTGGCCCAGGCTCTGCGTGGGGAGCAGGACATAACGTACCCCAGCGTGGCAGCACAGGGTGATCCCAGGGGTCCCAGAAAGTGCTTGGTGACATGGATGGGCTTCTGAAGGGAGTGTTTGCTTTCCCGCGTTCAGGCTCACACCTCTTACTGGTGACTGTTTCTTTCCAAAACCAGAGAAGTGGGGTTGTCCTGGGACACTGGGCTCAGTACAGAGCAAAATGTTCTCCAAAGCCCTTTTACCACTGACAGTGCCGGAGGCAGCAAACAGCTTCTTTTTAACTTCAGCTTCCAGCCTGGTTTACAGAGGAAGCATCTCTGGACTTGCCAGCTGTGCACTCTTGATCTGGACCAGCCAGGAGCCCTACAGTGGGATTTTTGTGATGCCTCTTCAGAGAGAAATTTCCTTTTCATTTTTTCAGTCTTGGCAGGCACAATCTTCAGCCTGTCTCTTATGATTTTCTGCCTCATTCCTCCTGCTACCTGCCAAGGACATGGCTCGAATAGTTGTGTGGTGCTGAGAGGGAGGCGGCTGTGGTCCCCAGCTGGTCACAGCCGGCAGCACTGCATCACAGTGTTTGCTCAACAGCAGCTCCGTATCTTCCTGCAGGACCACATAGTGCTTTGTTCTTCTCTTCTTGTGGAGAGACTTCTCCAGGAGCATCTGCCCTGGACTGGGGAGCTGCTGGCAGCCGCCACCCACGGTCAGTATTACCTGGGCATAATACTGTGTTGCGTCTGTAAATGGCTGTGTCTGGCAGGGGTCATCGGGCAAACGCCTGCTCTTTGCAAGAAGGATCCTTTTGGCTTTTTCTCACACGTTTCTCCTTACATTTTAATGTTCCTGACACTGCTGAGGGCTTGGGGCCCTCAGGGCAAGACCGGCGCCATCTCCACGCGCAGGTATACGTGGGCAGGTGATCCATCCTAAGCCATTGCTCCTTTTCCTTTCCGCCACCAACAATCTTGCCAAGACACTTTGGTTTATCTTCTTGCTTCTCCCAGCAGATGCTGAGACAACTTTTAACTTCCATCCGGGCAGCCATCCAGGGTTGGGCAGAGGGCACCTCCGCTCAACACCTCCGAGGGATGCTTGAGCGAAGGCTGCTCTGGCCCAGACGCAAGTTGGTTGCTCGCCAAGTAATACCGCTTACGTGGCCTTTATATGAAACGCAGACTGTTTTCCTTTGGGTAGCAGACTCCTCTCTTTTATTGCTTAGTAGGTGCAGCAGCAGGGACGGAGCGGTGCGGGCTGCCAGCCACTCACTGTCACGCTGCCAGGAAAACCTTGGACGCCCTGTGCGTTCACACCTGCCTAGGTTACTTTTTCCTCCGGCCTCAAGGTTTGTGCTGGGGCTCTGCAGATGCTTCTGTTCTGCTCTCAAAGCTCTTGTGTGGTCAGTCAGAACCCTACAGCAGCACCAGCCCCCTGGGCCAGGCTCTGCTCCCTCAGCCTCGGCTTCCCTGTGAACTTAGAGGTGGACGGCGAGGCCGAGGGAGCAGAGTCTGGCCCAGGTGGCTGATGCTGCTGTAAGGTTTTGACATCCCCAACCCGTGATGGACCGTGCAGTCTTTTTGGTGGGGCTGTGCTCCCCGTGGTTGGCAGCCGCGGTGTTGCTGCACCCACTCTGCTGGCAGGTCCTGCCAGCACGGCACGGCTGAGCGGCCGAGTTCGCGATGGCCCTGGCTTTGTGAAGGCTTCCTTCTTGGTTTCCTCTCTCTGGCTTTGAAACTCAGAATTTTGCCCAAACTTGGATTTTCTTTCAAAAATCCCTCTCTTAATCACAGAATCATAAAATAGTTAAGGTTGGAAATGACCTCTAAGATCAGAAAGTTCAACCATCAACACAGTATCAACATGCTCGCTAGACCATGTCCCAGACTGCCACATCCATACACCTTTTGAACACCGCCAAGGATGGAGACTCCACCACTTCCCTGGGCAGCCTGTTCCAATGCTTCACACTCTTTCAGTAAAGAAATTTTCTCTAATATCAAATCTAACACACACACACACACACACCCCTCCCCAGGTGCAACTTGAGGCCATTTCCTCTCATCCTATGACTTCTTACTTGGTTGAAGAGACAGGACCCCCTCGTTCATGAGCGCACCTCAGGCGAGTGCCGCTGCCTCCCATGGGGACTGAGAGCAGAGGAAGGGGCTGCACCGTGGCTGCAGACCTGGCCTTGATGAGATGTGTTGCATGGGCCTTGCTCCCTCAAAACAGCTGTGGGTGAGCCCCAAGGTGTGCCCTTCCCTGCAGAGCCAACACCGTCCCACGTCTGCCTCAGGGTCCTACTATGGGTCCGCGCGGTATTTTCTGTCTTGGACTCCTGGTTCTTCCCATGCTGCCAACATCACAAAAGCTGGAGAAGACACCATCCATTTCTGCAATGTTCCTTGTCCCCCCTGCCCTCTCTTCTTGTTTTATTTCTGAATTATTGATCAATCGTTCACCTGAGATGAACCTCTGGGTCGTTATCTTTTCTTTGCTGCACCCATACCCCCGTAATAGCATTCCTACCTTTTACTTGTTGTGGAGTTATTTAACATATAAAGATGGTTTGGTCCTTTTCTTTACAAAGATGGGTACTATTCATGTTCCTTGATGTTCTATTAAAATTCTAATGTGACGTTTTACTACTGTAGATTGAAAGTAGGGTGCTGTAGGGTGAGATAGCCGTGTGGCAAGAAACACAAAACCCTTCGGGATTACTTTAAAAAAAAAAAGAAAAAGGTTTTAAACGACAGCAACAAAAACGAAATCATTGTAACACTATGTAAAACTCCAGATGATAATTTAACTGACTATTAAACGGAGCTGTTAGTAATCCATGGCTCTGGCAAACTGGGGTGTTTGTTTATAGCTTTGGTCCAGTTGATGTCATCTTTTGGTAGCGGATGAAACACTCGCGGCCGTCGAGCTCGGGTGCGTCTTCACACAAGTTTAGCATTAGCCCGTCTGCCCGCGGGGTTGGCCAAGTCCCAACCCGCTCTGTGCGCGTGGCCAGAGCCATGTCTCGCCTCTCACCTCTCCTACCTGCTCTGCCGGCCACAGGAAGGTGCGGATACCTGCGGGCATCCTCAGGGTTGGGGTGAAGATTGCGTTTACACATCCTTAGCGAGGGACTCTCGCCCCTTGCTTTGCAAACCTGCAAATGTGGAAGAAAAAGCTCCTTTCAGCCTGTTTGTTTTAGTATATGAGGTGGATGGGATGGTGCTGTCTGGTGGTCATTCGCCTCCTGAGAACTTCCTGGTCCCTCTATCAGACTTTTGACAGAGGACGAGCAGCGACAAGAACGTTAACATCCTACAAATGACTTGAAAATCGGTGCCTGAGCAGAGGTGAGAGCTGAACGGGGTGCCTTAAAAGTCCCATAGAGTGCGGAGTTGTGGCTGGTGGTCAGGCCAGCAGCACCGGCAGGGCTGGCGCCTTGGCCCCCCGCGCTGCCGGGGGGGTGAGACCTGGGGAGAGACGGGGATTACTGCGGGCGGGCGGGCAGGGTGCCCGGGAGGACACGGGAGAGGGGGGATTTAGGGGCTATAGCGCACAAATCCATAGGAAACCAGACTTCATTGAGTCTTATGGAACGACTTGATTTTTACTTTTTTCTTTTCCCACTGCTAAATTGCAGGAAAATAAGCTAAAAATACACCCAATACTTTCCTTCTGCTATTTTCCATGCAGTTAAGTGCTGTGGCTGCCACCGGCTCATTGCACAATAACCCATGGCTGTGGAACGAGACACGAGGAGGAGGAGGAGGAGAGGGGCCGTGTGGCAGCGGGGCGCTCAGGCTCTGCTCTGCGGGAAGATCTCATCGCACCTTCACCAGAGTCAAATCTCCTCAGAGGTCAGCTGGCTTGCGAGGGATGGGGTTTGGAGAAAACCGTCCCAAAAAGGGTGAAGTGGGCTGTAAGGAATGAATAATCAGCACAATTTATGAAGGATTTGGTAATGTGGGTGTGAATTGGAAGGGCTGCTGTTGGCCAAGGTTCCCTGCTCATCCTCAGAAAGCAGGTACCAGCTGGGACTGTGTGAACAGTGTGGCGCTGCTGCTGGAGCCCACACGCCGCGCACAGTGTCCCCGCGGTCCTGGTGGCTGACCGGGTTCTTAATGACTGACTGTGTGGTCTCCTCAAGGTTTTCAAATCCAGTTTATGCTGTTGAAAGAGCCATTACCCTGTTCAACCCGTGTGCTCCTCATGTCGGGGGTGCAGGGACTCTTGCCTTGAGGCTGTTTGGCAGAAAGGAGGGGACAGGATGGGAAAAGAGCTCATTTCTTGGGTACTGCCACAGTCAGCTGCCCTTTTTTATTTAAACACAAAACCTGCAACTGTGGACCTGGTTGCTTGGGGCTGTGGAGTGTCTTAGTGCACGGTCCTTCATAGGAGCAAATCTAGATCCAGTGCATGATTTGGGGAGCTTTGCTCTGGGGAGGACATCTGATGTCATCAGGAGATGCTATTCCTTCTTCAGAAAGCGATGAGAGATTCCATGCAAAGCCCAGAAGTGACGGAGAGGCTGGTGGCCATCAGAAATGGCTGTGAGAAGAGGGAGTGGGGTTTAAAGATATGACAAGGGAAATCAAAGATAACAAGGAGGGTGACTTGGGATGAGTTGACTGTCCCCAGCGGGAATACGCTCCCTCTGGCTTTTGGGCGTCTCCATGCTCACCCGGGACGTGGTGCAAGGGCCAGCGCTGGCGCAGCCCTGCCCGCAGCCCCCCCTGCTTGGCACCCCCAGCCGCTCTGGGCGCCCACAGCCAGAGGGAGCAGGGGCTTGCTGGGACCTTTCTTGCTTCCAGCAGCAACACAAACCCAAAGCCCCTCAGCTTGTTTCAATCAGGGCTGAGTCCATGTGGCTCCGGTTGCGGGTGACGCGCAGGGCACCCCAGCTGCGGAGAGGGGGCTGTGCGATGTGCCAGGCGGCCCCAGGGGCACTCGTGTCCCCAGGTGCTCCCTGCTTGCCTGCCTGCCATGGCAGCACTGAGCACCCCATCTGAGGGGCTTTTCCTTCCGTTTTCTCAGCCCATTGCTCCTCTCTGGGGCCTTTGACGTGCGGGATTTCATTGCTTCCCATAGCCTTGGTGTCGCCCCGTGGGGTCCAGCAGCCCCCGACCCACTGCAGGCGTTTGTGTTTTTCAGTCCCTTCCAATCTCGTTGCTTGCTCAGCCGTGACTCACCTTCTCCACCGCTTGCAAGCAAGGCATGTGGCGGAGGAAAGAGAAATAGCTTCTTGTACAGCTTTGGCCTTTCCAAACCTCGCTGCTGAGCTGTGAAACAGCAAAGGGGCTCCTCGAGGGACCATCGTGCACCTGCCTGAGGGGGAAGGAGGCTTGAAATGGCCCCAGAATTGGCCCATCAGAAATGCAGCCTGGATTTTGTCAGCTACTGTTTGCGTTTGCTTGTTCTGCTCCTGGAAACCAACTTGGCTTTTTTCTGGGGCCATTTTATTTGCTCAGTTGGAACTGTCTTGGAAAAGGGGAATAAAAATGTACCCATAAAGTATACACCCAAAAAAAAAACAAAACAAAAGCCCAACGAACTCTTTCCCAAAGCCTTTAAAGATGGTTTATTCCCAATAAACCATCCTGAGGGCCTGGAGACAATGACCACAGGGCAGGCAGGTTCTGTCATGGATGTGACCACAAGCTGTGGCCACTGTGGACCCTTGTGGCTCAGTGACTCCATATCTGACAAGCTGGGAAGCATTGGGAATTGGGAATCGCAGCAGGGAGAGCCTCCCGAGGAGGTGCTGACCCTCAGCCTCGCGCTGTCCCTCCTGGTGCTGCCAGCGTGACAGCCTTCCAGGCTGGGTGTGGAGTGGATACTTCAAACCTGACCAGATGCTCCAGGTGCCCCTGCTCCGGAGGAGATTCCCAGGTATGTCTGCGTGTGTGTGTGTCTTAAATAAAAATAATCTCCAAATCTTTAAGCAACCTTTTAAACTGCCTTTGGCTTCGGCTCTCTTGCCAGGGTGCCACATGCCAGGCCCTTGGGGCTCTAGTGTGAGGCACCTTCTGCTCCCCAACCCCACATTTTCCATGCCTTTAAGGTGGGTTAAGTACAAAAAGTGATCGGCAATAGCTCAGTTTGTGGCATAAGCAGCAGAAGACCATCTACAGAAGGCAGCTGCCTAGGTGGCAGCCTTGGACAGGAAGGACATTAGAGGGGTGTGTATGCGTGTCCCCAACCCAACACCCAAAGAAGCTCTCCCACGGGCTTGGAGGGTGCTGGGAGAGTCTGTAGTGTGGGGCAGAGCAGGGCACGTGGGCTCGAGGGTGCTGGGAGCAGCCAAACCACCTCCCTCCCCCAGCCAGGCCCTGCCTTGGGGTGAAGCAAGGAGGCAAAAGAGGTGGAGGATGAGAAGATTATTTATTTTTCATAGATTTTTATAAAAAATAATTATCAAATACAAAAAAATAAAAATAGCAGCAGCCTCCGTTGTGAATAAAACCCTAAAGGGGACAAAAACCGCTCAGTGTCGCTATAGAAGAACAATATTTTGGTACGTAGAAGCTATCTGTTCATGAGAAGCACAAAGTTCTGTCAGCCAAGCCAGCACCTCCAGCTCCCCCCAGTTCCCCTGTACGTGGGATGTGACCCCTTCTCTGCACCCAAAAGAGTAAAAATTTGGCATCTAAACACAGAGGCATCCAGGTAGCGCTGACACCGGGCAGGGAAGATTGGCATTGCGAGATGCTGGGACCTGAAGTTCTCTCATCTCCCTCTGAGTGTCACCACCATCCTATCTCCGCGCTGGCTGGGCACTGGTGGGGGCCTCCATTCCTCCCCTTAATTTCCTCTTCCCTGCACTGGTGGAGCAGGTTGGGCTGCCCGAGTTGCACCTCTTAGGGAGCATCGGGGCCAGAAGAGCCTCAAAGGGCTTTTTTAAAAGAACGTTCCCTTGTTTGGGGTTTTTTTTTTGATTGGAAAATGGATCGCTGTCAAAAACTCGCAGTGCTCTGCCAAACTGACAGTGCGTTTGGATGAAAACCTCAGGTGGTGTCACCTGCGCTTAATGGGAATCGGAATGTCAGTGTGGTTCTGCTGCAAGATAATGGTCCCTTGTCTGCATCCCTTCCCAGGCCCAGGGCAGGCGGGACATGACCCACCTCGGGGCGACAGGAACACTTGGGATCTAGAAAGAACTTGGAGAAGAACGACACTGATGGGATGTCCAAGTGCCCCTGCGCCTGTTCTCCAGCCAAACGTAAGTTGAGGAGACTAAAAGGGTTGTGGGGGAGTTAGCGAAAGCCAAAGGATGCCTTGAAACTCCCCAGTCTCTCCACACTGTGTCACCCTCTCTCCATCGCTCCTACCCTGCACAAACCCTGGCTGGAGCCTGGCTGCATCCTCCAGGATGGCTTCCTTGGACCCACCCTGGGGCTGCACCGGGGTGTCCTTGCTCCTGCTCTGTGGTCCGTTCTCTCCTCTCCTCTTTCTGTCCCTTTTCTCTGCCTCCTTACAGCACAAAACCAGTAGAAAGCTGGAGCCAGGCACCTTCCCGCCCCACTGCCTCTGCGGGGCTGGGGCCAGGCTGCTGAGTTCAGCTTCTGGGAATTAACTATGGGGGAAAAGTTTCTAGCTGGGCTTCTTTAGGGCTACAAGTGAGTCTGAAGAGTTTCAGTGCCCACAGAAGCAAGAGACTCGTGATAGTCAGCGACTGTCCACTGTGATGGGCTCAGCCACGGAGATGGTTAATAAGGAAAACCTTAGTGGGAGGAGATGGTGCTTACAGCCTCCCGACGGGACATTCGGGTCCTGTCTCTCCTTGCATTACGGGGTCTGGTCTCCTCCAAGAATTGCTGACAACACTGTTGAAGCTCATATTTGGAAAGGAGACGTGGGGAAAGAAAAGAAGGACTACCTCATCATCCTTCATTTAGAGCATCACGGCTACTCTGGGCTGCCCTCGTCTTGTTGGGTGCGCAGTGGGGTGAGGCAGGGAGGGACTGTTGTGCATCTTTGCTCCTCCTGACCACGCAGCAATCCCCACGGACACGTAACCCTTCCCAGAGGGCTCTGAAATCACGGGTCGTGGGTGGCTGTGGTGCCCTTCGGAGCAACAGCGCTCTCCAAATCTGCTGTGCTTGCCAGAGTAATGCAAGGGCACAAAAGCGTTTCTTCTTGACCTCACAATCCTCACCCAGGACCCTAAACAGAGCACACTGGCAAATCCCAAGGGCAAAACATGGTGCCTGCAAGGTGCTGAGAGCACCGTGGGGTCACAGCCTCCACACTGCCTGCCCGGGAGCTGTCTCCTGGCATGGCCTTGGTGTTTGGCTTCTCTCTCTGTCCTCCTTCCAGGTCCTTCTCAGCAAGGGAGGAGAAGTCCCCTGCTCCTCCTGCCCCGACCTGCGCTCTTCCCAATGGTTTGTACTTCACAGCAGCATGGGTGTGTGACAAAGGATACCCTTTCTCAGCTTCATTAAGAGCAAAGAAAATATAATATATTTATATATATATTATATATGTATATATATATAATTAAGTTTAAATATTTGCAGAGGAATCACAACTACCTCGACCTTGCTAAAAGAAGCCTGTACAGCAGAGGGGGGTGAATAGTGACACAATCCAGAGCGCACACACCCAGACTCCAAGCGGGACCAGGACAAGGGTCTGTGGCAGCCCCTGGGCTCTCGGTGTGGAGCTCTGCCCAGCACGTGGCCGAGGTGGTGCTGGAGCACTGGATGAGCCCCTCGGGCATGCACCGGGCCCTCGAGTCCCGGGTGGATTTGGGAAGGAGCTCATGGGGAAGGGCGCAGCGATAGGGAAGGGACCACCATGTGCCTGGTGCTCAGTAGCCTCGAGCCGCCCCCTCCATGCTCAGCCGCCTTCCCCTGCCCAGCTCTTCCTTACACCTCCTGCCCCCTCGCACCCCGCGTTCCCCAGTGGCCCCCGACGCTGCCCCTTCGCTCCTCTGACCGAGAGAGGCTCTTTGTGGTGCCACTACTGGTTCTCCTCGGCCGACGGGTCACGACACGTGCATTCGTCCTGGTCACAGTCGGCAGCAAACGGGATTACCTGGGGGGATGAAGGGAGATGTAAGCCTCTGCATTGAGCTCCCTGGCCTACCAGCACTCCGACACCTCTGCAAGCCGTTTCCACCCCGGCACAGACAGCAGACAGTTGGGGCTGCATCCTGATGTGTTTGCCTTGGGGAGACTGCCCAGCTCCGTGCTTGCTGAGAAATGAGCTCCGGTACAGGGTGCCCCTGGCTGAGTTTTGTTCTCAATGGTTTAATTTTTGTTAACTTGCATTTCACATTTTGCAACCCAGGGACAGCTTGAGTCTTGTACTGTGGGAGAGCTGGAATTTGTAGGGGATGCGAGCTGGGGCTGGGCTTCCTTAAAACTGTGGGACTGAATCACCCAATCTTCTACTGTAAAACTATCCTTTATTTTGGCCAGAGATTGAGATGTCTCAGACCTCCTGAGAGCCATGCCTTGCTCTGAGATGTCATGATATCGCTATGGAGGTTTCACTCATCACTTGGGTGTAAAGCCTTTTCTCTCCTATCTCAACTGGATCTTCCCAGGATTTTATTTCACTTTTTCTCTCTGTGTATGCGTGATGAAAGGAAAAATGATTCAAGCTCCACAACAAAGATGAGAAGATCCAAATTCACATATTTTTGCAGTAAGGAATTATCTCGTGCCTTATGGTTTGTTGGTGTTGGATATTCTTGGGAAGGATGGGCCGCGAGTGCTGGATAATGAGTGAAGTGGGAGGGGAGGTTGTGATGGGAGAGAAAAAAAGGGTCTGTGCAACCCCAATGCTGAGTTGCTCCCTCTAAACTATTCCTCCCTCCTTCCCTCTCCAGGAGAACTGAGAGGGAAAGACCATCCAGAGCAGATGCCAATGGACTATACCAAAAATCACCTGAGACTGCTCAATTATACGACGAGGTGACCTCTATCTCACCACTACATCCCATGGAAGCCACTTCTTTGGGACATGTTTCCCAAAACAAGAGGAAATCCCGTGAACCTCAGCAGGAGCTGGCCTGAGCTTTCAGTCCTGCTGGCCCAGGTCCAAACCCTGCTGTAATCAATGGGATGACGTCTATCAGCTTCAGCTGGCTTTGGTTTAGAAACATGAGTTTGTTCTCAGTTCGTGGGAGAATTACATTGCGGGCTCGGTTCCACAGCCAGCAAAGCCAAAGAGCATGGCTAGCAGTCACCACCTCGTTCTAAATCCTGGCCAGTGCCGCTGAGGATGCTCACTTACCTTCCTGGAGGACAGCGTGGAGGAGCAGCAGTCACCCCCGTCGTACTGGCAGTATGCGCGGTTGTTGATGGTATCACACCAGCCGTCTGCTTGGAAAGGCTAGGCAGAGAAAAGAGTCATTGAAAGGGCTGTGGAAGGTTCTTTCCGAAAGCAGAAGTCCTGGGTACTCAGCGAGGCCCCTGTGCACCTCTGATGAGGGCCAAGGCCCACTTCCACCATACACAACCCCTTTCTTCAAAGCCAAAGGGTACCAGTCTTCTGGTGTGTGTGGAGCAGTGGGTGCCTGGCGGGCAGCAGCTGTCATTCAAGGATCAAGGCATTGTGTCAGGAAGTGAGAAAGCAAATCCGCACTGCTAGAAAGGGCCTCGACCTGAACGCTACAAGTCCCCGTCGCACTTGGTGCTTCTGTACGAGATGCCACTCAACTAGGAGCGAGTTCATCACCCTGTCTGCTCAGCCAACTTCACACACCACTCTCGCCTGTCTCCACCACAGTCCAGCTCTCTGCATCTTCACAGCCTGGGTAGGGCTCTGTAAGAAGCTGACCCAACTCTTCTCTCCAACACCCTCCCCTCTGCGTGGCACAGCGCAGCGCCCTTTGCTGCACCGTGGGGTGCGCCTGGCGGTTCGTAGAGCCCAGCTCACCTTGGTGCAGCTCAGATAAACCCTCCATCATCAAAAAGCCACCTTTCCTTTCAGCTCTACCATGTAAAGAGAAAGCTATTGCAGCAGAAGAGCGTTCTGTCCAGAACCGTCAATGGCACAAGCAGCCATTCAGAAAGCCATTGTATTGTTGTTGAGTTACGTGAGTCATCTGATCAGAGAGGAGAAACGAGCAACTGGGGCTGAGAAACAGCCAACTGGGACTGAGAAACAACTCTGTGCAACTGGTGCAACCAAACAATGTGCATGTGAAGCAGCTGCAATGAAGTGTCAGGAATGGTCTGCGGCCAAGGTTTATTTATCACAGATACACATCAGCACTGCCAAGCAACAACCAAATGTGCTAACAGAACGGAGAGGCCATTCATTAACTGAGTGATTAGTAACGAGATGCTTCTCCTGCTCCAGGCTCTGTGATGGTAGATACTGGCCCAGCAACCATGGCCGACCTTCAGGAGGACTCCTGTCATCAGGAGGGGCTGCCGGTAGAAACCTAGCCTCCCTCCCCCCACTTTGCTCCTGGAAGTCCCAAATGCACTGGTGGCCCTAAATGGCAACTGGGCTTTGGAAAATACCCAGACCCAGCCTTTGGCAGACACTCACCCATAGCACCTCTAAACTGAATAACAGCCAGCTGAGGAATGTCACCACACCAAGATAGCCCTGCATCCACCGTGCTGAAGCCAACACTGGTGATAAAGCCAATAATTTACATGAAAAAGCTATGCCAAAACCAGGGAACTGATGTGGCTTTTTGTCATTGTGACTCACAAGGGACAGACATGGGCTCAGTGCAAGCCAGCGTCACTATAGGAAGTAGCAGCAGGGATTATGGCAAACCACCAAGTCTGTCTGTGCTCTCAATACCACGGTCCCCGAGACACATGCAGGCAGCTAGGGAGAGACTGCCTTTTCCCAGAAGATCAAACAAGAGAAGAACAACAACTGCACCTTCCTACAGGTGGGAAATAATGGCACAGCTGGGTTACATTTAGCTCACCCAAAACCAAGAAGGAATTCGGCTCCCGTCATTGCTGCCACAAACCACTAGAGGAGACCGGGGCGGAATTTCACCAAGGCGATAGGGTTAACGCTCCTCTTCCATTGAAAAGTGGGTCTTGCATGATGGCCATCACAGAAAGTGTCTGAGCCACGAAGCAGTGCTGAGCACTGGGAGGGATGCTGGGTCTGGCTGGTGCAGGGATGCAGGCAGGGGACCGGCCAGCGCCGCTGGCAGGGAAGAGCTCTTCTGGGTGTGATTTGCTTTTGCAGCCTTCCATGTGGTGGAGTTTTTCCTTGAGCTTTGCTCCATGTGTAATGACTCACTGGTAAAAAAACACCCGCCGTTTCGGTAGTTTCCATACAATTATGGGAGGGGGGTGTTGTGCCCATCCCGGCTGCACAGGTCTGAAGCGGTTTCCAGATCTTGCATGCACGGTGGGGGGAGGACAGAAATGGGGACAGGATGGGGAAGGAGAGCCTCTCAGTTTCTCTCTACACCTATTAGGACTAATTGCCCCCTCCTCTCAACCCGCCGGAGCCCGTACCCCACCCTAAACAAATACAGGCTCCTATGGCAACACCTGTTGGGGAAACTTAACAACTCCTGCTCCAAATTACATTGGAAAAACATATGAGGGAAAAATAAAAAATGACTAATTGGACTCCAGAGAGCCAGGCACAGGGTTTGGGGACCGCTGTCCCTGCTGCTCGCCCAGCACCTCAGTCCTGTTGCGTTGCCTGCTCAAGGATTTCCAGCTGGTTTCAACTTTGCAAGTAGAAAGAACAAAGTATGGTGCTGGTGGGTCACCTTTTAGGGCACAGGACCCCTTGTACTTGCATTGGTCTCGTTCTTGTCTTGCAAGAATCACAACAAGGGAGGACACGGGCAATGCAATCTTCTAATAGCAGGTGATGTGAGAGAGGAAACCGGTACAGACTCTGTCCAGCTTGTGCTTGAGCCGCGTGGTTCTACAGAAAGAAGTGCTCATGGTGGGAGATGAGAGGTTTGCCCATGTTGGTGAGTTGCAGATACCTCCAATGATATTTTAGGAAAAAAAATGATACTTTTTTTTTTTATTTATTTAAAATGATATTTTTTACTGTGAGGGTGGGGAGGCCCTGGCCCAGGGTGCCCAGAGCAGTGGTGGCTGCCCCATCCCTGGAGGGTTCAAGGCCGTGTTGGATGGGGCTTGGAGCCCCTGATCCAGTGGGAGGTGTCCCTGCCCAGGGCAGAGGGTGGAACCAGATGGGCTTTGAGGTCCCTTCCAAGCTGAACCATTCTCTGATATTTTAAGGTGCTGGCAAGAAAAGAAAAACACACCAAAGGTCAACCATGATATGTGAGGGCAGTGGATGGGATACAGGGAAATGGCCAGCTGGGTTTTGTTTGCCAGAATATGCATCTACCAGCAAGGGGGGGAAAAGGGGGCTGGTTCAAATGGCTTAATGGGAAAAAAGATAAATAAGATAATTGCCGCAACTGCTCCGCACTGCATTAAGTGATAGGGAGCTGCTTGGCTAGGCAGCAAGCCACCGAGGCAGCTTGCGAGCCGGGCTGTGTCAGCAAATTTCCCCGCTCGCGCCATGCATTTTCCTTGTTTATTCAGACAGGAGCTTCAGCAGGGCATGTGTTAGCATGTGGAGGTGCAGCATCTGGCACCGCTGGGCCAGAGCCCTGCACTGCCAGCATAAAAATAGTAACCGCGAATCAAGTGCTTGGCGATTTAAATAGGCTAAAAAAACCACACGCTTTCAAAGCCGGCAAGAGGCACGAAGGAAAAGAGAAAAAAATCAAGGTTAAAAAAAAAAAAAAAAAAAGAGGGAAAAATATTGCAGGCAAAGAAGTGTGAAAAAAGACTGGTTAGATGTCACTGCATCCCTGCATCTCAGAGGGCTCGGTGGTGCCGTTTCCCTCGAGGCTGACAGGAGATGCAATAGAATCACAGAATCATAGAATAGTTTGGGTTGGAAGGGACCTTAAAGTTCACCCAGTTCCACCCATTGCCATGGGCAGGGACACCTCCCACTGGATCAGGCTGCCCAAGGCCCATCCAACCTGGCCTTGAACCCCTCCAGGGATGGGGCAGCCACCCCTGCTCTGGGCACTCTGGGCCTCCCCACCCTCATAGGGAAGAGGTTCCCAAGGCCAAGCAGGGTCCATCCCTGGAGCCGGCATCCCCCTGGTGAGGCCCCAGTGCCATCGGGGAGGCAGGCGGCATCCAGACTCTTCCAATCTACTGTATATGTAGGTTGAGTCACTGCAAAAGGGCGTGAAAGGGTGTGACAGAGTGGGAGAAAGACGGGGCATGAAGAATAAATCACAGATGCTGTCAGTTATCACACATTTGGCCGCTGGGTCACAGGCGACTGATGAACGTTTTTTTGCCAGGAACGCAGGTTTTGCTCTGGTCGAGCAGACCTGAAGGCCTGGCACCTTGGCTTTTGGCAACAACCCATTCCAGATGCTTCAGAGGAAGGTGGGAAAATGAAAAAAAGAATTCAGCCTGCACCTGGCCAATTGTGTAACCGAAGAGCTGAAAGGCTGTCCTGCTGCTGGGATGGAAAGTGCTTCCAATTTCTATGTGTCCGTGGCCAGAGAGACCCCACACCCCAGTTTCAGGGGATCAAGCCCAGGCTTAAGGAGCAAAATGTTTCCCCTCAGCCTTTAGGAGGCCACACAGGTTTTGGGCTCTGCGACTGTGCTGATCTCCTCTAAGGAGGCTGTGTAGTTTGCTTTTGCACTATTTCAAAGTCAGCACGGATTCCACTGCCCTTTCATCCTTCCCTGTGGGAATCAGCCTTGGACCTTTTGCATGCCGGGATGACCACGTGTGGTCCTGCAGCTGAGGAAGGGCAGGTGTCTTCATCTTCCTCAGCTGTGGCTCTCAAAGCAGCCCCAGAGGAAGAGGGGAACCACCATTTCAGCAGGGGAGGCAGGCAGAGACCAGCCCTGGCAAAGCTGCCGTGCTATCAGACCCACGCCTCGTGCATCAGCTTCACTGCTGTTAGCTCTGCTCTTGTAATGGGTGAGTCATTAGCGATGGAAAGATCGGCTGGAGGAAACAAGAGGGAGATGGAGAGGCAGGGAGATGGGGACAGGGCTGCTGATCAACCTCTGCATCAGCACCAGAAATGAGAAAGCAGCCGTAGCCAGAGCCAGCTTCTCACCTAACCTAGCTGGAAACCCCTGCCCATTTGGCGGCAGGGGGATGTCACCCCGAACCGGAGCTGACAGAGTCACGAGACGCGTAGCTTGAGCTGCCCCAGGGCTGCATGTGGCTGCAGCTTCAGCAGTCTAAGATGCGCAAGAGAAGCCAAGTCCCAGGCAAAAGCCACTGCACGTGGCAGGAGGGAGCAGGCAGGGGTGAGTGGGGAGAGGAGAACATGAAGAGCCTGCAGCAGCTTCTCTCTGCTGGATGCCTTTCCTTTCTTCCTTCCCACCTCAGCCACTAGCCAGGATGTTTCCAAAAGCTCTCAAGGTCCCTAAGAGGACTGGAAGAGTACCCAAAACCTTGTTATAAGTCTAGTTCACTGAAAGCCCCCATGCATCTACCACCTCACCTTGAGTCCCTGCAAATTTTCCCTCCCGTCCCGGTCCACATCACTCCAACATCACTCCAAACCACTGTTTCCTACAGAAGACTGTAGAGAAGAGACTGCTGTGAGTCTCTTCAGCTGCAGACGTGGCAGGAGCTGGTTAAAGCGATGCTATAGCGCAGTGTCCCCAAGACACATCCCTTGCCTTGCACACACACTCGCGCTGGTGAGGCAGAGAGCCCGGCCATTCTTGGCTCCCTGTGCTTGCCCAGGGAAGTTGACTGGGAATGCAGACTGTGGGAGGAAACGACAATGTTCATTGTTTGGATTAAATATTTTTCTTGGCCCTCTCTCTGTTGCAGTGTGTCTTATTTTTTTTTTTTATTTTCTCCCCCCTTCAACACCCCAAGCACATTCACTTTCCCTCTCTCCTTCCTGAGGCTCTCCGGCACGCAAGGAGGAAACCAGCTCTCAAAAACAGAGAGGGACAGAGAGGGAACAGGGCTGGCTTCTGCCCAAAGAGGTTTTTGGGATGCCTCGCTGCCCTGAGCCATTCTGAGCAAGAAGCAAGCGCTACCTGGCCCGTCGTGGGGAGGGAGACGGTGGGAGTACCGCTCAGAGGATGGGAGCTCTAGAACTTTGGCAAGAGGCACCTGGGACCAAGTGGCCTGAAGGAAAGGGAAACAAATCCCTACAAACCCAGCCCTTTGTCCACCACGTTAATGTCTTCTAGTTGGAGTCCCCTGAGCTGCTCCTGAGCTACGGTGGATGTCCCCTGGAGCCACATGCCTGCAGGATGGATTGCTAGGAGACATGGTGGACCTGCCCTATCACCTCGGACACAGCTAGAAAGCAAAAGAGAGAAATGCTGGTGTCCCTGAGCAGTCACTCATCAGCTCAGCACGCAGACTGCTTTCGTCACATCTCTGGTCTTCAGGAGCATTTGCTCCAGCTCCAACACCCTTCTCCTCAAGCCTCACTAAGAAAACAGAGGCTTGTTGCTTGAGAAAGTACTCCACATACTCTAAGGAATGTTTCAAGGAAGGGGTGACAGGCTGGAAGGCGGCGTCCTGCCGTCTGGTTTCGGCCTATGTGCCATCACTTGTACTGCCATGCCCAAGGCAAGCAGTCTTGGTATGCAGCTTTAGGTGTTCTTCAGGACAAAGGAGGTCCTTTGGACACAGCTTCTCTGCAAACATCTGGGCCCTGTTTGAATCAGTCTGCACTGAGTTTGGACAAGATCTGTGCCTGAAGGAGGCTGGAGAGTGCAGAGGTTAGAGTGCTGCTTGGTGTCCAGCCTGAATGCTGCTGTAGACGGCCATACCGGGAGAGCAGCTCCTTGCCTTCATGGTGTCTGAAAGTTCTTCTGTGTCCCAGGCCAGGGTTTGGTTTGGACACACTTCTGCTGCAGAATTATGTGGTACTTTGGGCTCCCGGATGGGGTGCATTTCTTCTCCCCCCTCCTGCTCAGTGCCTTGTTCCTCAGTGACCCCATGGCTCGGCGGACAGTCATCTGGAAAGAGCTTTCCCCGGTTCACAGGGACAAGAGTGAAGAAAGGGATAGGAAGCTGGTGTAGATAAACATCATATCAGGTCTTTGCTTCCATAAAAGATTTCTGTCCGTGATCTAAGTCAAGATCCTTAGCCTCAGCCTTGATCTCAGTGCTTACAGGAGCACCACATCAGCAGTGGTTGGAGACCCAAAGAGCAGCCTCAGCTCCCCCATCCCGTGGCTGTGCAGCACTTGGGATGCCCCGGCCCATGGCTACTTCCCTGCCCTCTCCAGCTCAGGTGCCATCCCTCCATCCCTGTCCATGTTCCACTTTCCCCTCTCCCAGCAGCTACAGTCGTGCGGCCGGTGACACAGACAAAAGGAGTGGAAAGCCACTGAAAGCACCCGCTGAAATAAAAATCAATGAGTCGCTTCTGATAATAAACAAACATCCCCGAGCGTAGCGCTGCCAACTGCTCTTCCAACACGAATATTCATTCCCCTTCATCCCTCGTACATTGTTTTTCTTTCTGTTTAAGATCTGTAACAAGAACTTGGCAGAAACCAGATACAAGTGGGTCAGGAGGCCCTTGTGGTTTTCAGGGCTTGTTTTCCATAACCCGTTCTATCCTGCAACATATTTTGCACAAATGGCTTGGCAGGAGATCTGATCCATGGCAGCAGGCGAGCTGCTGAGGGCAGGACCGCAGGCTGGTGCTCGTGGCATCGGAAGTCTTGGCTTCTCCTGCATGCACAGCACCAGCCCTGGGATGTTGTGGTCCTACCCATGCCAAAATGTCTTTCGGGGCTCTGTAAGCCTGTCCCTGCAGGCAGGAGAACCGTGCCTGTCCTTGCACCATGGAGGTGTGGAATCAATCATTTTTCTTCCCCTCTGTTTGCTTTATCTTTTAAGAATATAAGGTTGCTACAATCACGCTCCATGTGTGCAGGGGACAGGATCTTCTCACAGTTTAGGAAAAGTATGCCTCAACAGAAATTTTTGGAGAAGAAATACATATCTGTGGGCTCATCCCCTGAAAAGCTGTCCCCCACGCTCTGTGGCCTGTGCTGCTCACGCCAAGAGCATGTAGAGAGGTCCCCATCTTGCCTTCCACCTCCCCAACATAAAGGGCTTTGCTGGGCCAGGTCTGATCCAGAAACAACCACTGCCTGCAGTCAGTCCATGCTCCTCGTACACCTCCACATGCAGCGTTAGGCTTGCAGGGAGGTGTAGCCCTGCCTGGTCTTTGCAGTGTCTCTTTGTGGATCTGGTGTCCACTGATTTAATCCCTTTTTCCACTTAGAGCTACTACTCAGCCCTGCAGCCTCACACGGCAGCCTTTTCAGAGTTCAGTGCTCACCAAAAGCACTTTCCCTCACCTGCTTGGAATGAGCCTCTTGACCAGCCTCAGTGCATTCCCCAGTTCTGCATTCACCTCATCCAGCACCTCTGTGGCTTGGCAAACCTCCAGCAGTCTCCTGCTTTCCAAACTCTAGGTTTAGGATCACCTTTGGTTTAGGATCTCCTTGAAGGGCAGCTGTGCCATCCCTTTCATCATTTTGATTGCTTTTTCCAATTCCACCGTGTCCTCTCTGGAGTTGTGGAGGCCAACACGTCGTGCACTATCCAAACTCTGAACGCGGCAGAACCTGGGGCAGCTCATTGAGTGCTTTTTGGCCACCTGGATGACATGGCCTCGTAGGCTTTGGTGAGGGCCCTGAAGGAACAGCGGTCACCAGGTCTGCCTCTTGCCTGCTTCCAAGAACAGCAGCCTCATCCAGCGGGGTGCTCCCCACTTTTTCAAAGCCAGATGGCAGATAGAGGAAGAGTGTGGACTGGAGAAAGGTGCCGTGAAATGCTCCCAAAGGAACAGATGAGCCAATGATGATGTGAGCATCACAAGAGGGCAAGTTTAAATTCAGGCCATGCTCAGACACCTAGTTGCTCTAGGAAGTCTCCTTGAGGAAGCCGGGGTGCCTCAAGTCCTCATCACCTTAGGCCCCAGGAGAGCAGAAGAGGTTCTTTTTCCCAGAGCACAGCATCTCACCAGCATCATGTTTCTGCCTCGTTTCCTGCGCTAAGCTTTGCCATGGTACAAAATCAGAGCTCCCCAGGCTTGGGAGGAGGGACAATTCCAAGACCTCAACCCTATAGATGGTGAGGATCAGAGGCAGTTGCCTGCAGCTGGGCCACAGTTGCAGTGTTTTGCCCAGGGAACGAGTCACATCCTGTCTCCCATCACTCTAAAGCCCAGTAGGACCCTGATTTTTGATAAGATTTCCCACTGTCCCTATTGCCTTTGCCTTCAAAGGGGTTAATTCTGGCTGACAAATGCTGGACAAGAGCCACAGACGTGCTGAGCGAGGAGTTTGTGCACGCTAGTGGGAAGAGCCAAGGATCCATCAGGGTCCTTGACTACCTGTTGGATCGAAATACTCGAGAACAACTTGCAACCACAAATGTACTTCAATCCCTGATTCATAATTTCCACAGTAATAGATCAGAAAAACCACAAAACAGAGAACAGATCAGTGCTTTACGATCATGAAAACATACACAGCAGCACACACAAGGGCAGCGAGACCTTGTCCTCAGGTGGGGAAAACCCAAGAAATTCCCAGTCATGACAGCTTTCTCGTATGGCCCAGAAGACTTCCTTCACCCTGGGAGTGAGGCAGAGACCTTATGCCAAGTCCCTGCATCCCCCAGCGTGTATGCAGCGCAGCTCAGAGCAAAGCGCAGCAGCACCAGTCCCGACCAGAGAAGACACCAAGTCACACCGGGAGGGAATTGCTACCCTGCGTTACAAACCACAGCGTGTAGTAGGTCTTGTCCAGCTCCTACCATACCAGTGTGAGGCTCTGCCTACTGGTCGTCTGTGCAAAGCAAGCTGCCTTGAAATCCCTTTGCTACCTGCACGTGACAATGAAACAGAGCTGGAGGTGGTGTCTCCTCCTCCAAAGTCAACAGCCTCTCTTACTCCTGAGCACAGGAGGAGTGTGGCTGTGGGCCGGTTGGCTTGGGACAACTGCCCCAGATGCTGCAAACCCCTCCTTCCCAGCAGCTAAGAACAACACCAGGAACACAACTGCCACCTCTCAAACCATGGTGGGGAAGAGGGATTTCTCTCCTCCTCCACTCCCCTCTCCATCCAGCCCCAAAGCCCCCTCCTCTTCCCCCCCACCCAATTCTGCCATCTGTTTTTCTACTGATGGCAGGGGATAAGATGTTCCGCTGGCCTTCAAGAGGTGAAGTGCGCTCGGTGCTAACTTGTATTCCTGATGGGCTCCTGGAAGGGTTTGCGTCCCTCCCTCCCTTGCCAAACTACGTGCCTCCCTGCTCTGGGGATGGGGAACTTGGCAAGGTGCAGCGAGAGACCGGGAGGCAGATGGATGACCAGATTAATGGGAAGAGAAGGGAGGTGGGGAGAGGAGCGAGTGGGATAAGCAGCCAGGCTGATCCGCCGTCAGTGTACAATGAAGATGAGTGAGAGTCCCTCTACGGCTGTTGTGTGGTGACCTGAACTTTCCGATGCGAGGTGGGGCTCCAGCTAGGGCAGGGGATGTTGAAGCTTAGCTACTGTGGCCCCAGCCTGAAGCGACTCCACCAGGGAGAGACAGGGCAAGCAGTCAGGTGGCCTGGATTTCTCTTACATAGGGTTGTTCCCCTCGCCGAGGCGTCCAGATGAGCAAGCTTCTTCATCCAACATGCCCTTGGCAGTCAGTGGAGACACAGCAGCATGCCCAGAGGTGAGCCAGACCTGAGGTGACCCGGACTGTCCACTGGAACAGCATTTCACTGCCCAGTGGAGAGCAGACGCTGAGCTCCTAAAGGAGGTGCCTCTAGTGAGGGATTACTGAGAAATGAGGAGGAACTTGGGACTGAGATGTCCCATGGTCAGGTCAAGCTGAACCACACCAGACCTAGCAGGGGCTATGTTCTTCAGGGAAGAACATTTCTCATGCAGGGAAATGAAAGGGAGAACAAGAAAAGGAGATGTGGTGGTGGTGAATCACACAGCAAGGACAGATTAAAGCTTATATTCTGTCGCTACCTGACTTTTGCCATTTGATGTCCCCAAGAGACTGGGTCCAAAGCAAAATGGCCTCCAAGAACTGCAGTGCTTCTTGTCACAAGGACAAAGGTAGAAGAAGAAGGGATATGAGGGTAGAAGTGAGCACAGATGAGGTGGAAGCAACGTTCAGGACACTTTCTGTGGTCAAACAAGGTAACTGGTCCCTTCTTCCCAGTGCTGACCAGCAGCTCCCAGAGCAAGACTCTGAATAAGATACTTTTGGTAAGAGTTACTCTTCATGGCAAGATAATGACTGCTATAAAACACATTAAAAAAAGAGTTATCTAGGAAGGCTTGGCTTATCAGCTCAACCGTAACAATCTGCAGCATCATAGAAGAAAACCCAATGAAAAAAATAATCAGACATGTATGTGAGAAGTGAGGAGGAGGAGAACAGGGAGGGAGTGGATGTGTGCTGAATCAAAAAGGAGAGCACCAGGGTGAAGGAAAACCTGAGGACAAATCTTCATTAGTATTACTGTGAGTGACTGTGACCTTAAAAACAGGCCTGCGCTGACGAAATCTCTAACGAGGAAGAAGGCACTGTTCCACAGAGGAGCATCAGGATATCTGACGAATAGTTAGATGACCCAAAGGACTAGAGAGAGAGAAACAGGATGACATTCACTTGTATAAAACTGAAGGGCAGGCACTCACACTGATAGTAAAACATCTGCTGTTAGCTTGGAGTTCATCAGTTGGAAACAGAGGAGGTAGAGAAAGATCTGGGTGTACTTGCTGACCTCAAGATGTCTCTGAGCTGCCAGACTGATGCAACTGCAGAAGTAACAGATACAGTCCTGGGTCCTATCAAAAGAGACATTTCCAGTACAAGGAAGCTTTGTGCAGGGCTTTGGTGCGATCTCAGCTGGAAGAGTAAGTGCTGCTTGGTCATTCCTGATGAAAGATTAATTGAAAGCAGAAAAGGTATTAAAAGCTCTACAGGATCAATGAAGAGCATGGACTTTCCATCTTCTGGTAGGATACTGCAAGATTTTTACTTGCTTAACCTCCTGTATTCTAAGACTGCTGCTTAGGATTGCTTTCTAAGAGTAGAAGGGAGTGACAAGCATCCAGGAACACAAAGAGGTCCTGTTGGCCGTGAGCATGCTTCTGTGACTCGTGAGAAGCCAGTAGCTGTTACTGTGAGGTGCTGGGATTTCAGACAGTTGGTCCTTATCTCTTTCTCTCTCTCACGCACACAAACAAGCTGCACTTTTCATCATCCTGTATGGGATCTTTTGTTGAAGATATAGACACAAGGTGAGGGGCAGAGGCAGAGAGGAGGAAAAGCTGGGGTAGTTCTGGAGTACCTAAGCCTAAGGGATCATCCTCACATCTGTGTTGGCTTTCTCTCCCCTGAGCTGCAGAGGAAGGGAAGAAGGAGCACTTCAATCCCTCATCTGTTTCTTTTTGGAAGGACTAACTCCCAGAGACCCTTACAAAGAGCACTCCTCCCTTGCTAGCAGAAGAACCGCAGAGAGGATCACCACAACCATCCTCTTCCACATAAGCTCATCCTACTTCAAATACGTTACCCCAGAGCTGAGCTAAAAAGTGTGGCTTAGAAAGACCTGGATCTCTCACATGCCAGAGGATCCATCGCTAAGCTCTGCTACCCAGCCACCAAACACCTCCCTAGCACGCAGCACCTCATTCCCGCGCTTGCAGCCCATGCCACCTTGCAGCAGAGACACACAACACAGCCACCAGGTCTGGGAAATAACTGCTGCATCTTCCGTTGACCATAACATCTCCTTCCAGGGGATGGGCCCCTTTCAGCAGCACCTTTTCTCCCACACTTCAGCTGACAAAGAGCTGAACTAGGCAGAATCAGTGAGCAAAAGCAATCATTTGAATTGAAATGAGCACATAAAACATCAGCAAAACCCAAACTTATTTCTGGGGTGCAAACTTCATTTACATTCTCCCTTTTGGTAAAAATCCCAATTTTTCAGCATACAACATTCCAAAATACACCATCACCTTCCCCAGCCCCCCTTTTTCCTTTTATCCTCAATCATAATCACAACTAGTGCTTGACAAAGACTGCCTACTCTTAATTTCCTTTGTGAACTGACTCCAGGCTGCCTATGATTTTCTCCTGCCTGGTCATTATTCAAAGCAAAATGAGTGGCTAACCGATTTCTGCAAGGAATTCTTTGTCTGCAGATTCTTCAGGAGCGGTTTGTTTTGCATGTACGAGGCTGGAAATCCTAGTTGTTTTGATTGGACATATGAGTCACGCAGGGCTTTTCTGGATCTGCGTTACTCTAGAACTGTGGTTCTGGTTAAGGAAATATTCAAGCTTGGAGTCAGCACAGGCTTTTTGGGGATACCCCTTGCCAGTGAAATCCTTTTGCTAGAACATTCTTCCTGGGCCTGCCAAGAAGAAGCAGCCGAGGAAGGAAATGGGTGATTCTGCAGCTCTTGTTCCCCAGCATCGCCCCAGCGGTGGGGAACCATACCCAAGGATGCTTGCTCTGCTCTCTGTGCTTAGCCAGCAAGCTCTAGCCCAGGTTGGAGCAAGCATGAAGCCAAAGCCACCTGGCTTTGCGCTGGAGCAAGTCTTCATTACCAGAAGGTGTCCTGCAAGGAGCAGGCAGCTCGTGGTTGGTGTAGAGGGGGCTTACCTCGCACGACTGGATGCAGTGAATGACGGAGGGGTCCGGATACCACCGCAGCCTGCCCGTGCACACAATGTGCTGAGGAGGGAAGGAGAAAGGAGCTGTTAGGCATTGTGGCAGAGGGAGGACATAGCCAACAACACTCCCAAACCCATCAAAACCAAAAGCGTTGTGCCCGGTTCACCCACAAACCAGGGTGGACTGTTCAAGGCTACACAGACCCTCATGTGTGTAAATGTAGCTGTGTTTAGATACACAACTGAGAGAGGACAAAGGGAGACGCCAGGGACCATCAGAAAAGTGGGTTTGGCCGGAAGTGCCACCTCGTGGTGGTTGACTTGGCCACAAGCTGCTACTGGGAGGAAGCCACCCAGGGCCACCACAGGCTGGAATCTGCCATCACCTCTTTATGTGGTGCTGGATTCACCAGCTTCTTGCTTATATGGGATGGGAGCCTCAGCCAATCATCACTCAGTGCCTGCATCAAGGAGCTCATTGACCCTTGCTCAGGCTCCAAGAACCGGGTCCTGGGAGGACTCGCCTCCCTGGAGCAGATACACCAGACTCACGTTCGCTGGTGGGGCTGAGGTTATCGCTGGTATTTATGAGGCACAAACTTCACTGTTGCAGCCAACTGGACACAAGAGGGAGATGTGAAGGGCTCGGTTTCATCGTGCTGGAACGCGTGGTCCCACTCGTTCAGCAGGGGTTTGTGGGGAGCACTCATGATTACACACGGGGAAGAGAAGCCCCACCGCACATGCAATTTCCTCCTTGTAAAGCTCAGGCAGACTTTGAAATCTGAGGCCCCATAAAACAACAGCTGGCCTGTGAAAGTGTCCTAAGATGCCCTTCACAGCGCAGGAGTTGCACAGAAGGGCGAGTATGGTTTCTCCTAGCCTCCCATCTGAGACGTGGGGCAGCAGGCGGCCTGGCTACATCAGCCCTGGGTGGCACAGCACCTCTGCCCACGCAGACCTGCCACAGGCCCATCTCCTGCTTATTCAGTCGAGATTATGATGGAGCAGGGGCAGGATGAGGTCCTGGACATCCTCGGTGCAGGGAAGGCAGACCCCGAGGGAGCTGCTGTCAGAGCAGGCAGAGGCCAGGGGTGCTGGCTGAGCTAGCGGACCCCTGCTCAGCCTGGAGGATGTTTGCATCTTAACCCTACTGGGGTGTTTCCTGTCTGGCTGTGGTGCAACTCAAGTGGCATTTTAACATACTCCGATTAGCATACTCGTATTCCAGGCTGGGGAATAAGAGCGGAGGGACAAACCTGCTTGGCTGTGGGATGCAATGAGCCAGAGCTGAAAGCAAAACAGGACTGGGCCCTCCTCAGGTGGGCGCTGCGGCTCATCCCATCCTTTCCATCACCCTGGAAGCATGGCAGCTCCCAGGAATGGCAAGCTGTTGGGTGCTTGGAAGAGCAAAGCAGGGAGCAGAGGCAGGAGTCGAGGCAGAGAGGAAAACAAGATGGTCCAGGAAGAATGCTCCTGGCAAAGAGGAGTGCCACATCTTAAAATAACGGCTCCTCTCCCTCCTCCTCCTGCAAAATGCCTCCCTTGCACGAGAGCCCACAGTGGCAGCAAAAGGGAAGCCGAACGCCACCAGCTCAACAGGCCAAGCCATGTGATCCCTCAAAGGCAAGGACTCCTTCCAAGGCTCGTGCTTAACCGTCCCACACACCCCGGGTGTCCTCAGCCCCCGGCAGCGATCCGTCACGGGTCTGATTCAAGGCGACACGCAGTAGTATCCACAGGCATGATGCTGGGCCTCCTGCGGCTTCCCAGGAGGAGGGGAAAGCGCTTGGATGGGAGCACTGGCTCCTGGGAAGATTGTTTGCTTTTCTTTGTTCCACCTCCTTCCTTATGCATTTCATTTTTATTTTAAGAAATATTACCCAGGCAGAGTTACTTTTTGGGAAAGTCGTGCCGTGAGGATCCAAACTATTTGAGCTATTTGAGCTGGTTTGCCTACAAAATGAGTAAGAGATGGGGAAGGAAAGGCTCTCCCGTTCCAGCAGCAGAGGCAACCGGCTGGCCAGCGGGTCCTGGCAGCCAGAGGCACCTTTCAGCTGACAGTGCCCTGCCTCCTCCCTGGCGGCGAGATGCCTGCCTGGGATTGCACCTCTGCTGCCAGGTAATCGGGGACCAAGTTTCACACCGTGCCAGGGACGGCTTTTGCTCTCTCAGCACTCTGGCTGACAGTAACAGCAGCTTAGCAGGTTTAGGCATGCAGCACGTCCTGAAAAATCAGTGGGATCCCTGCATTTAACTTCATTCACTGTGGTATCCTGCAAGTCCTTGAAAGCTGGCTTGGAAGCTGATAATTTATGCTGAACTTTGGTACGGGAGAACAAGAGGCTAGGCAGTAGTGTCTGCAGGGAAGGAAAGAGGAAGAAGTGGTGGGAAACAGGAGGACCTGAGTGCTGGAACTTGGTTATGGGGAGCAGCAGGTAGAGCACGCAGCCTGCGCAGCTCCTTGGAGAGGGCCAGCCAGCCCCAAACTCACTTATGCTGCTTGTCTTTCCAAGTCTTACCCTTGTTCACCCAAGGCAAAGACATTTTGGTTAAAAAATACCAGACAGGGAGGAGGAGCTCCCCCTCTATGCTGTCAGTGAACCTCCCTGCTCACCTGGACTCTGGTGGGCTGCAGGCGGTGATCCATAGTCTCAGCAGTTACGTTTTCGGGCAGTATGACGGGGTCGCTGGGAGGTATGACACAGGAAGGTACGCACACAGCTCCTGCGGGAGGAGAGATAGACTGGAGGAATTCATCAGGAATCAGACAGCGATGTTTTACAGGAGGGCACCAGACCCAAACCTGTGGGCTCCTCACTGAGAGTAGAGGCGGACATAGAGGAGAACCTTTTCCTACCAACCTGAGATGAGAATTCCTCCCCAGATCCTGAATTATGCAGGAGTTATGGCCAATTCCCTTCGCCCAGGGGAACAATGAACACACTTTAAGAGGCAGATTCAAGCCCCAATGGCAGGACACTGGATCCAGCGTGGAAATAAGTCTGGCCTGAATGCTATGGGATGTTTGTTGTTAGAAAACATTTTTCATAGTTTTTCTACCATGCTGAATTCCTACTGCCTTCCCATGATCCAGGAAGAAAAAAAGCTGCAAAAACCAGCTTGGAAAACACAATGGATCCCAGTCCTAACTCCAGTCTCACATTGGTTCTGCCCAGAGCTCAATTACAGCAGGCTCTGCCCCTGCCCTCACCTCAGCCTGTTTTGATCAGACCCATGTGTTTTGATTGTGACTGGTGGCCTTGTGTCAGGGTGATACGGGCTTTGCTCAAGTGTCCTATCCAGCAAGACGCCAGACGGGATGCAGTGACTGGGACTGAGCGTTGCAGATTTTCCTGAAAGCATTAAGCAACCAAGTCTTGGAGAAAGAAACAGAAGATGTGATCCCTCATGTGGTGAAAGTGCCCCGCTACATGCGATTGTCATGGCAGCTTTTATCTATGACCTGCCACGTGAACCCCGCAGTCGTCAGCAGCAGGAACAAGCAGAGACCTCGGAGTGGGGCAGGGGTGTGGAGGGCTACAGATTAGGAAAACAACTGCAAAAGACTAGGTTTGCCCTAGAAATGAGTCCGTACTCCTGCTGAAAAGGGAGGTGCTTATGCTGGAGCCACCTTTAGCTTTGAGTCTTGCTTATGGGCACAACCACGGCATGGACAAGGCTAAAGCCAGACCCGGCTCTGTGTTCAGAAAGAGGATGGAAGAGAAACAAGGAGTTTTTCCATAGATTTAGTGGGGATTGGTACAAGAAGAAGAGTCACCATAACCTTCAGGTCTCTGTGATTGCTAAGCCAACCTAAGGTTTGGGTTTCTGTTTAGCTTTTGTCTGCCCTCACCTATGCCGTGCCCCTGCTCACACTTGTACTCCACGAAGTTCAGCTCCGGCGGTGGTGGGCAGGTGCCCCGTAAGCTCTCGCACAGTTTGAACTCCTCTGTCCATAAGCCCTCCTTGGTGCAAGCGATGGGAACCTGCAAAGCAGAGGGAGAGCAGCCAGCGTTACTACCAGTAGTGGCAGAGCTCACCTCGCCTGGCTACTGCCCAGCTCCAGTGGGAGCAAAATGCAAGGACTCTCCTACTGCCAGTGAAGTCCAGAGAGAAGTTCTCCAGGGCAGCTGGGTTGCAGCCATCTGACCCAGCTCACGCGCGCTTTGCACTACTGACCAGAAAGCAAATTGTTTTCCATTTGCTCCCAGGTCCCATCAGAGGGGATTGACCACACTTCACTTAATAAGACCCTTTCAGCAGGTTGGACGTGAAACCTGGGTGGAAGAGCCTGGCAGGCAACAGCCTCCATCCCCAGACAAGCTCTCTGCTTAGCAAGCCTGTCGCAGCAAGGCTGCCCATCATCCCAGGTGAATCCATTTGCAGCAGCTCCTCAAACCCACTGAAAATCCTCTACTTGTGCCCTCCCGCCCTTTTCACTCAAGACAAGTAGGCTCATTTAGGACCACTGCCTTTTGGAAGGGTCACCAGGGAGCAGGATAGCATCCCTGGGCAGGTATCCAGTAAGAAAAGCTCGGGGCTTGCAGAGCAGCTGCTCTGTGGTGGTACAAGGGCATTTGGCCCTGAGGATGGCCAAGCAGCCGCGGGGCCCCTCTGCAGAGCAGGGCACAGGAAGCCCTGCTGGTTTCAGGTGCTCTTAAGCACAACACTCGGCCGACCTCTGCCTCTCCCCAGAGCCACTCACCTGCTGTCCCCGCGGCTCGCAATTGAGGACGCACTGGCTGTCCAGCTGGAAGCCCTGGGTGCAGTTGTACATGCCCTCAAAGACAGGAGGGGGTGGCTCACACACCACGGGGATGCAGTGCCCCTCTTCCCATTGCCCGCTTTCCAAGCACTGGACCTTCAGGAACTTCCTGGAGAAACACAGACACGAGATTGGGCTGCAGCACCCCAAACAAAACACATACCAAGCATCCCACAGAGGGAGGAGCAGCCTAGAGACACACAAGGAGAGGGTTAGGAAAACCAGATCCCCGATTTCCACAGGGAAGAGGGGAATCTCTAAAAGCTGGAAATATTTTAAAATATGAAATGTTTCAAAAAGCTCTCAAGTTTCCCATCTCGGAGTTCCCAGTGGGAACGCGATAAGGATGGCCACCGGCTCCTGCCTCAGGTCTGGCCGTGGGCAGCAGATGGGGTCCCCTCACCACTCCAGGCTGTGTGACCCTCCGGGAGAGAACCACCAAGCCAGTTTCTTGGGTCTTTCCTGTGCCAGCCCACCCCTCACCATCAGCAGATCCTCCTGGAGCGACAGCCCACACTCCACCAAGGTTATTCCTTCCTCTCGCTGTGGGGATTGTGCTGATTTAGGAGCTCTGGCCACTTCTTCCTTGCCCTCCCCACTCAGTTGCTCCCTGCCTCTCGTGGTGCCCCTAACCCATTCCTCTCTGCCCCACAGCCCCTGCAGGTCCTGGGTTGCTTTGTCCCACTGCCAGTAGCTCCGTACTTTGCTGGACGGAGTGAGCCTCCACCAGTAAATCCTGCTGGCCTGCACCCAGCTACTCCTGAGGCTCCTCTTTGTACTCCAGCCAGATCTGTCAATCCTGCTCTCGCCGAGGAGCTGTCGTACAGCGGCAGACCAATACCATCCCGTGCTGCTAAAACAGCCCAGGCACAAACTACTTGCCAAAAATCAATGAAAAAGAAAGGAAGAAAAAGTCCAGGAGCAGAGCCCACCCGGTTTTCAGTCTCCTGTGCCTGGCAGCGACAGAGACACCACATCTCTTACACAGTGGCATTGGGCTGGCTGGGGGCCGCTCTGCCAGATGAGGACATATCACTGCCACCCCAGACTTCACCATACGGGTTTTGACAGTGCGGGTTGCTCCACCCTTAATGAGATTTGCCCCCCACCCGCCATCCTTCTTCCCTAGCCAGCCGCTCGCCCCGGCTCCCTCCCAGCGCCGGTGCCAGCAGGCAGGGCTCCAGGCACCCCGCTGTGGAGTTGGTATCGTGCCACAGGTACGTACAGCGGGGTTTGTCTGGGTTAGAGAAACCCCTGCGGGAGGCACTGAATTGCCCCTTGTTCTGAGCAGCAGCAGACATTGTGTGGGGCCCTCTGGCTGCTCCCCAACACGCAGCGCAGGGTCGCGCAGCTTGGAGCAGTGAGGGGACCCTACCTGCACCCCACCGCCAGATCTGCGGTGGGAGCTGGTGGCCATCGCCGTTACATTCCTGCTGGGAACTCCTGGATGGGAAATTTGAGAGCTTTTTGAAACACTTTCATTTTTAAGTGTTTCCAGCTCTTGGAGATTCCCCTTTTCCCTCCAGGAATCAGGGATTTGTTTTTCCTAAAGACCCTTTAAGGCAGACAGTGGGTTCCTGCTGTGGTGAATTCAGGATCCAGCAGGTAATGCGGAGGCAGGCTAAGGAGAGGATGGGATGTGGCAGGTCCCTCAGCACAGAATTCTGCATAAATTCTGCATAAGACCATGCCACGAGCGCAGGAGGACATAGTGTCAGCTGCCAAGGAGCGAGAGGTACTGCAAAGCCACCCTGAGAACAGCAGCCCTGAACTGATGGAGGGGAACTGCGACCGTGTATTATTTTGGAAGGCTGGAGAGGAAGAACAACTCTATATCCCATCATGGGTATCTAGGGTTTCAGCCCACTCCTAATTTAACTTTCTTTGTTGTTTAAACTTCCTGTGGGGAGGGTGGCCACTGCCTTTCAAAGAGGTCCCTCATCAGACCTTGCCCCTTCCATGTCTGTTTGAACCCTCTGCTTTGCTCACCTTTAAAAGTGAGTGAAGGCGCACACTGAGAGGTACTGATCTGTGTCCAGGTCCTCCCTAAAGCATCAGTTTTCCCTTCTTGAACTTTCTGGCACACAGGGTGTGATCCAGCTGTATGACTTGCAAGGGGTAAATCACCAGGGGTTGAGATGATGGCACTACAGTAGTAGAAGCAAATGGAGGATGCAAAGCCTCACAACAACAGCGATGCCTTGGGCACTGAGCTAACTCTTTTACAAACCAGGAACATCCCAGCCACACACTGCTACTCACTCCCCCACGGGCAGGGTGTAGGGAAACTCTCCACAGCCATTTCTCATGGGGAGCCCCTCACCATAACTCTTCCCTGTGTAGAGTTGTCCTCATGGAGAGTTGGCCATGGAGAGTTATCCTGTGGAGAGCTGCTCCTTTCTGCCAACGGGGTATAACCCATGCAGCCACTGCACCTCCTGGTGCCCCTCCAAATGGTGGCAGAGGCCCTTCACCAAGGAGCCACAGGAAAACTTGGGGACATGGGCCAAGTGTGCCGAGGACATGCAGCAGGAGCTGCAGTTTGCACAGGTGCACGCTGTGGTTCAGAGCCCCATCGTCTTCACTTCATCAGCTCCTCTTGGTGCGGCTCTAGAGTGACTACAGTGAGGGCTGGCACCATGCACGGCCTCTCCCACCTCTCCCTGGACCTGCACCCCCAGGACCTGAGGGGAGAAGCTACATTTGTCTGGAGGCTCACTCCACCACCAGCATCCAGGCTGGGAACTTCAAACAGAGCTAGCCTGGGCTGACCCCAGGGTAGAAGGTGGCGTGTGGATCACTGAGGCAGGTATGAAGTGAGCAGTTTATATTAAGGCATGAAGAGGGCAGGGAGAGTCTTTAAAAACATATGTACACACATGTATAAAAAATACAACCTCATAGCAGCTTGGAACTTCCACACCCCCGCCTCCCCCAGCTATTTCTGATCTGGGTTAGCAGCATTTCTTGAGGATTAACAAGGAAGCCAGGAAAATCAGAGTCAGAGCTTCCCCCCCAAACTGGGCAAGCAGATGCCTAATGGATAGAGGAGGCAATTGAGATGCCTGAGGCCAGCGAGGGCTGCATCTGCCGTGAAGGCAGAGCGCTATCCCAGCTCCAGGAGCTGAGCACACAGGGGCCTGACGGGGAGCCAGCCACGTACTGGGGTGGCCAACTTGGTGGAACCGGGTCTGCTGTACAGGAACGGTGGTGATAAATGAGCCTAAAGCCTCATCTCCTATGGCAGACTGACAACTTCAAAAAGAATAGGGGGGAAGTAGGGAGATTTGCCTGTAAACTAAAAGCAAGCAATATCAGCTTGGTAGGACCCCCGAGTCCTACTGTGCTGCAGGCACAAAGTCTCTTCTCTCCAAATTATCATCCCACACAGAATCATAGAATGGTTTGGGTTGGAAAGGACCTTAAAGATCAACCAGTTCCAACCGCGCATAGGGCAAGTGAAACAACTGTTCTGCAGGGTCTGACCTTTTTGTCCCCAAACTGAGAGCATCCCCCCAGCATTAGAGTGCTCCTTTAAAGGATGTCCTAGATATTCCAGTTGGAGTCCTGCTTCAGAAGTCACTTTGAGGTGGAAGCAACAGCAGGGACCTCTGTGAGTGTGATGCCCATTTTCCTCGAAGTATCTGACCTCTGACTTTCAGGCCAGCTTTTTTCAATGCTGCAGTTCTGGATGATGCCAAACATTGCTCCTGCACAGTTTATCGCTCCGTGCAGTCCTCAAGGTAGGTGGGCTGGTGCTGCCATTGTACAGATACTGCCCAAAACCAGAGACCTCCCATCACAAAGCACCAATGCGTGTGTTAAGTTTCCCTTGTTACTGTTATTTTGGTGTTAGATGTGAAACAGCTTGGCAGCTGGAAGCCAGGGTGTTATGTGGGCTCTCTAGGCTGAAACCAGATTTCCTTTCGGAAGAGTCAAAGCATATTTACCCTTCATGTCAGCACTGTCAGTCAGACCATCCTGCCAGCAGAAAAGCAGCAAATCTCTGGCAGGATCTTGATTACACAATCAACATTTCCTTGAGGATCCCTTGTTGACAAGCAGTGATTTCTGAAGGGCCTTTCCTCACTCATGTTAATAAATAAAAGATTCTTCTCTAAGTCAACAGATTTCTTCATCCCCTTTCTCTTCTACTGATGCTACGGGAAATGAATTTCAACTAAGAGTGCCAGAGCCTTCCAAGTAACCTTACTGCCCCCGCAGTAAAATTCAGCTAAGGAAACAGAAGTGAGCATCTGTGTCCAAGAGCATCTCATCTTGAGCAGAGACAGCTGGACCCCAGCCGTGGCTCAGGCTTGCCTAAGGTGGGCACTACAGCCCCGCCGCGAGGAGCGAAGCCCCAGGGGCTGCGGCCGCAGTCCAGCTGTAGCAACCACAGTGTTTTATGAAGTGCATGAGAGAGGAATGCACTGCAGAAGGTTGACCAAAAAAACAGCTAGTGAGGAAGTGATGAGCTCTGTCTGGGTTGCAGCTTACTCACGTTACAGCTTGACTGTCCCTGTCCACGGGGGATCCTGAAGGAAGGTGCTTACAAGCAGCCCATGAAGGAAATGACCAAGCTTCTTTTAACAGTGCTGTGAGAAGATGAGATGTCTTTCACACAGTAGCAGAATGGGCTGATTGCTTGGGAACCTACAGACGCCCAAAGATGCCTCTACACCTTCCCTGGAGAGCAGTCCAAGCCCCACAGCTGCTGGGGAGGCCAGCAGGGGGTTATGCTGCTTCCACCGTTCCCTGCTTAAACGGCAGGATTGACAGAGCTAGAAGAATAACTCAAAGGGAGCCTGACCCTGTTTCCAAGATTAGACTGGTTAGCTGGCATAGAAGTGTTCAGTGTCAGCTGTGGATCATGCCTGACGTGCATCTCCAATATTTAGTGTGTGTAAAGAGTCTTGCTTTCTTACGCCCATCAACATCTGTTTTACACTAAATCCTTTAGCATGGCTAGTGCTTACCGGGTTAATGGACAACAGGGAGACAAGAGATCAAGAACTCAGTTTGCTGAACCCAGAAAGGTTTCAGAAGACCTCAGAACCTGATGTCCGAGTCATCAGCTGAGACCTTGCTCCCTCACCAGCACCGCAGCATCCTGTGCCCCACCAGTGCTGGCTCCTTGCAGAGCTCTCCACCACCTTCTCCAACAACTCATCTTCTCCAAAACTGGTCTGAAGAAAGGAATCAAGCTCTCACTCTGGCAGCTCCCATCCCCTGCCTGCCATGGCTGAAACACCAGCAGGAGTTCAGCAATCCAGGAATTGACTGGACCACACACTACACGTGCCAAAGGGTTCGTACTTGTGCTGAGTACACATGCAAAGCTCCAGAGGAGATGGCACACCAGGGTTCACGCTCCCAAGGCGAGCCTTTTGCTTTGAATCAGGCCACTCACATAGCAGTCATTCTGCATAATAAGGAAACAATGACGTTTCTGCTTATGCTTTTTGCTTACCGTAAGAGGATCTCAGAGTACTATAACACAGTACTCTGCCATCGACAATGTTAGACAAATTAGTAGCGATGATAATATCAAATATGAAGATGCTACATCAATGAACGTGGCTATGAAAACGTAAACCACTTTACATGATACTCCTTGTCTCACAGGCTGTTCAGACCCATGGGGACATGAGAGGAGCCTCAGGAACTCCCAGAGGGCCGCCTTCTTACCAGCAGTCGCTGCAGCATGACTGAGATGGCCTAACTTCACACGCTGCATTGATCTGATTGCGCGTCCAGTGCCTGAAATGCCACAGGCACGCAAGCTGCTCCACAGATTGCAAGGCAGTTTATGTGATCGTAGCCATAATCATAATTTGCTTAGCTCGCTTGGCCCAAGAAATGCTCCGAACGCTGCAAAAAGCTGTTTACAGAAACCACTTCCTTCGTTACGAGGCAAGAAATTTGGCAACTGCTTCCCGGCACACAACAACCCTACCCCAGAGCAAAGTAGCAATGAAGTCTGCATCCAATTAAAACTGAAAGGGGGCATTAAACAATTAGTGCATAATTACCTGATTTGGGCTAGCATCGAGACGCTGGGGAGGACCCAGACAGTGCCAGGGAATCTTTAGTGACCATACCCAATGGGGACTTCAGCTGGAGGCGTTGCAGACAAAGTGCCGCTGTACCCCCAGCATCACGATACTGGTTGAGCACAGGGCCAGTCAATCTCCAGGAATTTTCCCCCGAAACATCAGGAAAAATCGCCTCCTATTGAAATGCTTGAGATTAAATTTAGCCAAGACTTGCAGGGGGTAAAATGCTAACCCTGACAAAAGCCAGTCATTCATTCTTACAACCGCCAGTGCCTTGATCTATGTTTTATCACTTTTATGAAAGACTCCAGGAGTCTTCCAGCCTCTTGTTACATCTAATTACCTCAGAGTCCACCAACACTTCTGTACATGGTTTTTCTGCAACTAACAAGTAAGGTACGTTGAGGTGTGCAGGAAAATTTGCATGCTTTAGGTTCAAGCACTTAACGCGCACATGCGTGCAATGGCAGCTTGTGCCTTGTTCCCACCTGCTGCCACCTAAACCAGGGGAATGTCTCTCCTGTCTCAAGAAATCTGTGTGAATAGAGGAAGCTGCTCTGCCTTGTACCTATCAAATTGGCTCTCTGAGACTGCCAGTGTATGATTTAGTATGATTTAGTGCCAGGGATACGTTTAGTAGTGGACAGGTATGGTTGGACTTGATGAACTCAAAGGTCTTTTCCAACCTAGGGATTCTATGATTCTGTGGTTACCTTTCCTTCCTCACACTGAGAAAAGAGGAAGAAGGGAATAGCAATAAGAGATCCAACACAGACTTACTTCTTAGGCTTGCCCGCTATGTTCTCAGCCACGTGGTATCCAGGTTTGCACTTGTAGCGACAGACTGAGCCCACATCGTGGTTGCCCTGCAGGCATCGCGGGACCAGGAGCTTGGCATTGGCCACTGCAGGGGGTGCGTCGCACTCCAGCTTGCAGTAGGCTTCAGGGAGTGACCAGAGACCATCCTCCAGGCAGGTCAGCCACTGGTTTGTTCCTGCCCTCAAAAAGAGAAGCAGTGAATTGGACTCACAGTTGACCCAGCGATGAAGTCCTGCTGAGGGGAGCTCAGAACAACTAGCAAAAGTCCTCTTGTTAGAGCAGATACTGATGTCAGAGGAGATAACAAACATGAAGACCATGGACTCCATTGTATGGTTGGTCAGGCTAGGGCAAAAACCAGATTCCTTGAAGGCAGGCAAAAGCAGGTAAGGGACAATTTCCAGGGAACAGAGAAAGGATCTTGATTGTGCAAGTCTCCCTAAAACCCTCTTTAAATTCCGCACTGTGGTGATGCCTCAGGAGAGCCTTCAGTGCGCTGGGGGCCTCTGTGTATGATACCCACCTGTCTCATTTAGCTCAGTCCACCCCTGCTTTCCCCCAGGTGCTTTTTGCAGATCGTCCTTACCTTCCCTTCGCAGTTATGACACCCCGTGCTACACTGCAAATTGGAAAGTACCGGCAGGACAGATGTAGGAGCCTTGACTGCTGTGACTGGAAATTCAAACCACCCACTACTAACAGTTTGGGTTGAGTACTACAGCCCAGCTCTCTGCGGTCTCTCCCAAGAAAAAGGGGGTTTGGTGGATCCAGTTAATGGGTGGCCAAAACTACACAGCGCTGTGTGCCTGCAGCAAGTGTCCAAGACTGCATCACCCACATGGTGGGGATGATGGATGGTTCACTGGGAATGGGACTCTTCCTGCTGAGGGGTTTGGATCAGCAGGTTCCTGCTGTGGCCAGACTGCTCCACGCTCCTTGGAGCATCGCTTTCTTTTATGGGATTGCTGCTCTGCCTACAACTGCTCTTGGAGCAGGGACAAGATCATTCCTCCACGCAGTGCCTGCATTCCCAGCAGGCCAGCACTGCCGAGGGCCACCCCCCGCCTCTGAGTGCCATGCAGCCATGTCATCCTTTCCTTGCCTATTCTTAGCATTTATTAGCCTTGCAAGCTTCAGGGAGGGCAAGCATCAGGCAGATCCCCGTGCTGGCAGCTCAGCCAAAGCGGCTGGACCTCTGCGAGCTTATCTGTGTGGTTCGGCAGCCTTGGCTGAGCACCACCAGCCATCGTGTTGGCCACTGGAGGCCACGCAGGGCGCTCCGTCAAGGGGATGCCTTCCCACCAAGGAAGACCATGGCAAACCTCCCATTGACTTCAGCAGGAACAAGCGATGGCTGTGAGTGGAAGATCAGATTAAAGCCCTGCCCTCAGCTGACCCAGCCAAGGCAACAGGCAGCGGATGGTGCAGGATGCTACCCTTTGACCAGGACCTGCCAGCATCCCTCCTGTCATGAAACGAGACCCTAATTTCCTGCAGGTTTTGCTCCTTAGATTTAACTTAAAAAAAAAAATAAAATAAAAAAAAAATCATATGTTTCAGCTATAAATGCCTCTATAAAATAGGGCACCCATTAAAATGATTTGTTGTATGTGATTGCTCAGAGCAAAGGCGCTGGTGGAAACTCACATAAAGTCCCAATGCTTGAAGCTGTCAAGGCAATTACCCCTGAAATCCCATCCAGCTCAGCCTTGTATAGACAAGAACAGTAGCTTTCTTTCTCCGACTTGGCTTAAAAACATTCCTGCGGCTATTGACGGAGTCGGCAGAATGAAAGCCAGGCCATGGCATGTCTGGGGGACTGCTGTGCGTCTGGGTGGTGAACATCTCCCAGGCTGCTCTGCAGCTGTGGGCAGAAGTCTCCTCAGCTTTATACAGCCTCAGGCCTCCTGAACCACAGGCTCTCCCACAGCCACCGAGCTGCTTCTGGCTCTCTCAAGTCCTCCGTCTGTCCACACTGGCTGCCTGCACACTCCTTTCTTCCCTCATCCACAGAATGCTGGAGGCTGTCACACCTTGCCAGCTAACAGGAGAAGACACTCCTACACCCTGAGGTGGATGGACAAGGGCTGCCAGCCAGGGAATGGAAATCGCAGGGAGCACCCTCAAACTATGGTGTCCCCATTCAAGGAAGATGGATGCCCACCATTTCCATTTGAGGCCCACCACTGGGTCTCAAGAGCCCACCTGGCTGGTAGAAGTCAGGAAACTGGGAAATTCAGAGTTGCAATGCTCTGTTTGAACAGCTTGGGACAAGCATGGAAAGTTGGCATCGAAAAGGGATTTAAATCCTCCAGACCGTACCTTGAAGCTTGGCAGGGTGGATGCAGGAGAAGGAGCATCTCTTCAGGTAAGTGGTCCCCTTGGGGCAGGAGAACTCAGCATTGTACACATGGGACTGGTCAGGGACGCTGCAGTCAACAGCGTCACAAGTCACAGATCTGTCCCAGCGTCCTGAGCTGCATGTCAGCACCGCCTCCTGCTGCAGAGAAAGCAAAGCTCCATCAGCCCCCTCGTGAGCAGACTTTAAGCTACTGGTTTGCCAACACAGCAGAAAGGGCTGACCCAGGTTTTGGGACAAGAACAGCTTTCCCCCACTTTTCCTCCCCCAATGTGCCCTTTCTCCCCACTCTGGACACAGAGTCACAACGCCCCTGCGTATTCACGGGGTGACATTTGGGGTGTCAAAGTCAATGGCCCTCAGGGTAAGACACAAGCCACCTGCACAAGAGACCTTCTGATGCTCAGTCTGTACCTGCTTGCCTTCAGAAAAGGCGTGCGCGCTGCCCGGGCGGTGCCAGAGCATCTTAAAGGAAAAAGGAAAACCCCTTCAAGATACGCTATGACTTCTTCAGCTACAAGTTATTCCCAGATTTGTGCACTGCCTCTTTCTCCACTCTAAGATCAGGTCCTCAGGTGCTGACAGGCAGCTCTTCTGTTGATGTTTTTTCCCTAAATGCACCAACCCTCTCGTGCCCCAGCCCGCAGCCCCCACTGCCATCAGAGGTCCATGTTGTCTCATTTACAAACCCCAATTACACAGCCCCGAGACTGCATGAGAATCTGATTCCCACTGACCCCACCTCTAAACATGATGAACACGTGCCATGGACTTCACCAAAGCAGAGCAATGGATGATAGTGGGCCATGAGCAAGCTGGTCTAATAAAAGTTGTCCCTGCCCGTGGCAGGGGGATTGGACAAGGTGATCTCTGAAGGTCCCTTCTAACCTAACAGTCCCATGATTTCTACTCCAAGGCCGCTAGCCCCAGCCCAGCAGTCCTCGGACAGGGGCTGCAAACCAAAGAGGCATCTGACAGCTTCCTGATGTCCCTAAACTGGCTGAGTACAACCATGCTGGTCATACAGTCAGTTTTCCCAGTCAACACATTTTGATTGAACCTGGACGTAGTGGCTCTGAAGGACACCGCTAAATTTGAGCCTGGTACTCTCAGGTGCATGTCAGGAACACAGCAGAGCTGAATTGGGTGGAGATGATGCTCAGGGCAGAGCTGTGTGCGCTTTCCCAAACCAAGAGCTCCGCCTGTGCTGAAGGCAGGGCACCTGCAAGCTGCCATCTGCTGTGACAGCTGCAAGTTTGCCATCTCGCTGCCAAATACCAATGTCACCGAAGGCAGGGTTATTTTGTGCAGTTTCATTTCAGAGGAAAATGGCAACGTTTTATTTTCTCTGAGGATGCCTTGGCCCACAGAGCTATATGGCCGCGTAATTAGTAACCTCCCCGGTGATAAGGGGCTGAGCCGTGCATCCCCAGCTGCTCCACTGCGCTTTCCAGCACCCACCTCACCTTTGGCAAACACCGATAGCTGCAGCGTGGGGAACCCACCGCTGGGCACCACCAGCACTCACAACTCTCCAAGGAGGGGAAAGGTCCACCCTACTGACGTGGCCTCACCTCCATCTGTCTAAATCCTGTGCGAGTTCAAGCTCTCATTTGGGCTGACACAGGGACCAGCTCAGCCCCAGAGACTCGCGTTCCCCCTCTAGGAACAGCCTAAGGATAGGACACTCTGTCCACGACCCTGCCAAGGTGACTGTCCAAACCTGAGGCAGCTCAGCTCCTGGGAAGACATCAGTCCCAGGTCTCCTCAGTCAACAGCTAAGAGCCATGCTGGCTTTTAGCTTTTGTGAGACATCCCCCAGCCCTCTGGAAAGTGGGGTGAACTCTTTCATGGTGACCTCTGTGCAGCCCTGCTGGCATGGACAGCGTTATCACAAAGCAATTCAAAGGAAGAAAAGCTCTCGGCAGTGTCAGCTGCCTCTAAATATAGTCACTCTGCAATGACTTCATTTTTTCCTGAGCCACTAACTTCAGCTTTAAGAGAGAAAACATCCCAGAGATGTTCAACTCTCCCAGAGAACAGAAACATCTACCTCTCCCTTTAGGGCAGAACATCACCCCAGCTTGGGACATCCCCTGCTGTTGGCTTTCTGTCCGGCAGAGCCGTGGTGTACAGGCAGCACCAGACTGGGGCAGCTAGAAGGACTGCAGTGACAGTAGGAGAGGGGTCCCCAGAGCAGGGCCATCAGCCACTGGCACGAAGGTCCAGCACCAGAGCCTCCATTGGGCTGAGGTTTGTTGGAAGAGCAGTGAGAATGTCAGGGCAGGAGGAACAGTGTGTTCTGGTGTCACCTTAACCAGCTCAAGGTGGTTAAACCTTTCTTCACTAGCACTTGGTCCAACAGGCTGTGAGGTCACCCTCCCCTGAGGTCTACTCACCTGCTTGGAGCCCAGGCTTTTCCCATTACTGGAGCGGAGGACAAAGCCCTTTTCGCAGCCAACAGTACACACCATGTGTCTTGGGTCGTCAGAGGTGCAGTTGAGGGGGGCAGCATGAGCAAGGAGTGGCCGTATACAGCTCACAGATTCCACACAGGCACCGTGGACACAGCTACGGAGGAGAAGAGGAAATGGATCAGCAAGCGTGTCCCAAGGCTTCTGCAGCACAGAGGAGCTCTCTGTGGGTGGCACCCACGTGGAATGCTCAGCAGGTCACAGTTGCCTACAGAGATGCACAATTATCCCTCAGGTCCAACTTCTTCCAAGCTTGAAGTCTACTGAAGATGACCCCAGGGTACTTGTTGCTGGCTCTGCCTTGGCTGGACCTCAGCCCAACCCAAACGCACACATTTCCACAGACCATCGTGTCCTTACAATCTGGTGAAAGGAGGCATGGCCCAATAACAGTCCTTCCAAAATCCGTGCTGCCTGGTGAGGCTACTAGAGCTTCTCTGCCCCAGGGCACACGGGCTGCATTGCACAGGGCTTTTACGCTGCCTGGCACAACAAGAGCTTGGTGGTGCTTGGTGTAGGTAAACCAAGAGAGCAAGAGGAGGGCAGGCAGATGGCACACCCAGCATGGCCACAAGTCCCATAGCCCATGTGCAAAAGTTAACTTCAGATGGTCCTACCAAGCAACACCTCTGAATGCATGAGAGTAAAGCTATGAAGATGAAGAGGCCCCTTTTAAAGCCTCTGCTCATAGAAGGGTGAGAGGTATGTCAAAGACAGAGAGTCCACAGAGGATTCTCCAACTGCAAAGAAAGAATTAGCTGGAGAAGAAATCTCTGCAGATACTAGGGAACTGTCCATAAGATGTTCTTCAAACTGCATGCAGTCTGCCCCAGATCTGGCAGCAGAGTTGCCTGAGCTTCATGCCCACGTGGACTGTGGTGGAAGCAGGGAAACAGAACACGCTGCAGTGGTCTCCCCCACCCCACTCTGGTCACTTTCCCACTTCGCTTTCATGGTCTTAAGCAGCTCTGCTCTTCCCACACAGCATTTCAAGACTATTCACATTCACATCAGGCTCTTTGGGACCAAGTTCATCTCAACGCACACCTGTCCAGCTTTAGAGACTCAGCCACGGCCACCAAGGTGAGACGCAGCTAAAAGGAGGAATTACTCTCTCCTGTGCAGCGCCACCTCAAGTTACAAGAGGTCTTGGCAGAGCCTGCATTGTGTCACCCACCCCGTGAAATAAACAACCCCCTCCTCACAGTGGCAGCTTCCCACTAAGGACCAGCCATTTGGTACTGATTAATTAAGCATCACAAACAACCCCACAGCAAAGAGGACAGCTGGCCAGGGAGCTATGGTCTCCATCAGTGAAACGCAGCCAGTAGATTAATTGCCCGGGGTGGAACAGGACCAAGACAAAGGGTTGACACAACAGTTCCCACAAGAACATGCGCTGGTTAAGTGGTGGTCAGGCTTTATATTTTACCAAGTGATACCAGTGCAAAAACCCAACAACAGCTCCTGAAGCAGGGGTGCTGGAGCTTCAGGTGATACCTGGGAGAGAAGGGAAGGAGAGGAACCCCAATGCCTCCCCTCTGCTCCCTGCTTTGCACGGGGCTGCCAACAGGTTTTGCGCACTGCATTTCACTCAGGGGAGGTAGAAGCAGCCTTTGCCTCTTGCGTGTGCTCAACCACTCCAGCCAAGGCTGCACAGCTAGAAACCCCCCAAATTACATACAAAAAAAATCAGCGCCGACGTAGACGTTAAGGGAATGCAACGTGCGTTCTCTGGACAAGTCCGCTGAGCCAAAGACACAGTGGAAACCTGCAGGCCTCAGCCCTGAAAGAGCCGGTGGGCACTGGAGGGGACCACAAAGGAGAACAAGAAGAAAGGGGCTGTTTTTTCAATGCAGACCTGTTTATGAAGTGAGAAATGGTTTCAGGGCAGCTGCTGCAAATTCTTTCACTAGCTTATATTTCCATTTGCTTCCTTTTTAAAGAATTTGTTTTACGAGCGCAGCGTTTGTCAGGTCATTAGCTTCTGAGGGCATCTGGTACCAATTGTAGCCCTCTCCTCTCCCCTCCCCTCCTGCAGTCACCTTCTCCGGCGGTTGCTTTGCTCCTTGCCTGTGCCCCTGGTGCACGCACACACACACACACGCTTCTGTCCCTGACTCCACCTGCCCATGATGAAGACACTGTCCTAAACCTCCTCACATGCATGTTTCTGCACACACATGTAGGGAAGGTGATGGGCTGCTTCTTCCAACCTTGCTTTTGTCTCCCATCCACTTCCTCACCAGCTGTGGATATGCAAGGAGCTGCAGCCGGTGCGCAACATCCCTCGTACCATGGTGCTTGGTGCTACATCAACACACCACAGCAATGAAGCCCTGAGTGGCTCTGGGCACGTGGGGACTATCGAGCAAAGTCACAGCCCACATGCTAAGAAGAAGGGCTGGGAGATGAGTGATGGCTTCACTGAGCAGCTGTAGGCTACAGGGCAGTTGGGAGGCCACAGCAAGACCCCAAGATACCTAACTTCCATCTGCTCACCAAGTTGTATTGACTTACTGAGTGCACACTCATTGCAGCACTAGTTTGGAAAGGGCGGTGGCACCTCTGGACACATCCAGCTGGGCCAGGTGCTTGGCCAGAGCAGCTCTGCTGGTGCTGCTGGGGCAACAGCACATCATCTGGGGTATCCTTGGCAGTCAGTACAACACTGTTATTAAATAACAAGTAATGGAGCCCTGATCCTTTTCAGTACTTTTGGACATGCTTTGATTTTCCAGCAGTTCAGAAATATAACTGGCAATGCTGGTATAAAGTAGATAAAGAGATCAGCGAGTTTCTCACTGTATTATTATATATGCAAAATGTTATATAGCTTAGTTATACATACAGGATTGATAATTATAGGTCATGATGTCAAAATCTTTCTTTTTAATACACCACACGTACAGACTCCTGCACCCACTCTATATGTGCACACAGATAGCGCTTAGAAGTAATTAGCTTTCTCTTTGTGCCGCAAGATGAGTAACTTATCACTCCTCTCCCCGTGACTACCAACACCCCTGTCCACAAATAGCCTCGAGGGTTTATTTTGGAAATGATCTGAGACCTGGCGACTCAAGTTCTGAGAAGCAGTTCCTGTCCTACGCGTAGCTTAGAAGGTTGGTGCTGCTACTCCAGACCTGAAGAGGGGCTTGTCTCACTGAAAGTCATTTGATATATTTCTCAAATATATCATTAATCTTAAAAGAATATTTATCATCTCTACCTAAAAGCTTTGCCTTGATTGCATTCTTTATCATTAGCAGTAGCAGCAGCAGCACCACTGCAATGATCTGGACCAGGACACCCTTGAGCCTGATGCTCCACAACTGCAGGACAACAACAACAAAAAGCAGCTACGTGGCCTGGCCCTGTTGTGACCCTCATGTCTTACCATGGTTAGGGTAATATGATGGAATAAATCACTGCCCTGAGCCGCTGGAACACCCTAACGAAGGCTGGACAAGGAAACGATGTAGTTAGCCCAGTTCTGATCTCAGCATGAAGGAGCTCTTTCTGCTTTTGATGATAAATGAAATTCCTGTATCCCAGCTGCAAACTCCTGACATTTGGCCATTTCTGATTTGTGCCGTATAAGATGTGGGACGAGCCAATTATTATTTTTTTTCTGCACAAAACATCAAAAAAAAAATTTCCATTTTTATCCCAGAATCTTTTGAACTCAAACTAATGATTTGTCAACAATATTTTCACAAATACCACGGTTTTTCTCCTAACTTATTCCACATCAACACCAGCTTGCACGATTTTCTGGGCTCACCAACTCCCATAATTCATACATCAAAGAAAGTTTCAGATCTGGAAATTTGTGAAATTCTGCCTAGTGATGGCTCTGGAATGATAAGAGCTTTGTTCTGAAACAGGACCAATTCTATAAACCAGAGCAAAACTTTGCCTTTGGGATCTTTCCTTCCATAACAAAAGCCGGAGGCAGCTACCAGCAGCAAAGCATGTGACAGCGGTGACAATGCTGGTAGGGACACATCGTTTTGTTGTGAAAAAACCCAAATTCTGAAAAGCTGAAATTTCCCATTTTACAGCAATTATTTCACGAAACCCAGAAAACACTGATGGATTTACCCAAGTCAAGCTAAGCCAACCCAAATACAGAGCAGCTGCCTGAAGTACAATAAATTATCCACAAACTGCTGTAGTATCTACCCAAGATTTCAGCCCAAAGATTGCTGCTAAAAGAGCCCTTATCATCAAGCTCCAACTCTAACAGAGGAAAACAGTATAAGAACTTTATCTCATGGTGCAAATTTTTGGGGAAAAGGGGTTGTAAAGGGTGTTGATGGAGAAGTAAAGGCTTCTGCCAAGTCTCCTGAAGTAAAGAGTAGTCACTGCATGTACTCTGGTGGAGTCTGGATTGTAGCACTGAACATCAGTGAGATAAAAGATGTTTACCCCAACGTGGTCTAGTGAAAGAAAATAGCTAAGAAATGAGAAAAGGTGTTTTGGAAATACTTGGGAATTTCTCCCTTCAGGCATGTTTCTTGTGGAGGGGAAAAGGTCTCACTTTTCCAGTCAATCTGATGGCAACCATCCGTGTGGGAGCAAGCTGCATGTACAGACCCAACGGTGGTGATGCTTCTTGATTACAATCTTCATTGAGGTTGCCACCTTGAGAAAAGATATTCGCTTCTGTACTGACTCCCAAAGAAAAAATAACATCCCTGTGAGTCATCCACTGTCATCTACCTCAGATAGAGAAAAGGCACCAGGAAGATGTCAAATGACCTGTTGGCCCCTCCGTAGCCACAGTGGCAAAGGCAAAAGAAGAAGCAAGAGTAGATCAATATTAATATACTTCCAGACACTTCCTTTCCATGGCTTTTTGTTACTTGCTACCCCAAATCAGATTTACAGAAGCGGAGAAGGGGAGGCTAAAGGAGATGTCAGCTTTGGTCTAGTCAGCTTCACAGCCTGAAGCGGGATGGACCATACCTTCATCACTCTCGAGAAGAGCTGGCATCACTCCTTCCTAAAGGCAGATGGGCCACCTCTCCCTCATGAGAGCAGCATGCAGGTAGGATTTCTCTGCCAGTAGTCCTCAAGGGTGCATATTCAGCTATGCCAAAGTCCACCTTCACCCACATCTGGTCCCCATGACAACATGCTGCACCTTATTTCTGCCACCTCCTCTCTTGTCTGGAGGAGTTCACTTCTGATCCACATTCCCCACCAAGGACACAGAAATAGTGGAGAGATTTCTGAAGGCAACAGAAGCCACAGCTAGATTGTAAGACTTTCGCTATGAGATTTAAGAAGGAGAAAGTATTTATCATGACAGAGAGAAGATAGCGAGAGGATCTGATCGCTCCGTACAGGCACACAGGAAGGAAGCCTGCTGGCAGGAGGCATTTAGACCTTTCTGACAAAGATGGAGCGAAAGCAACAACTTTCATCCTGAAATCAGAGGCAACTTGTCAGTAGAGAGGGTTTCTGAATATAAGAATAGCTCAGCAGGGGAGATGGTGGACTCATCACCTCCTGCAGCCTGTAACATGAGATAAGAGAGCCTTCTGAAGGACACATTTAATCCAGTTTGTGATAAATGCCAGTGCCTGTGTATGACATTAGGGAAGGCAGGGCAGAATGGGGGCAGGTTGGATGCCGTGGGACACTGAGGGCTCTGCAGGCAAACCCCAGGGTCTCCCAGCGCTTGTTCCTTTCTCACTGGACACAAGAAGGACAGAGGGCTGTGTGTGATTCAGATTCACATAAAGTCCACACTGAAAAGATAATAAGGCATCGAGATCAAGCGTCAGGGTTTCACCAGGAGCTGTGCCAGGGTCAGAATGGAAACCTGCCTTGCACCCCACGCAACTCCTGTGCGCTGTAATTCACCCTCCTTCGAGTTATCACGGGCTGGACACGCTTGGAACAAGTTTATGGGACTGGACGGCCCTTTCCATAAAGTGACACCAAGCAACCTATTTCTAGGCTGTTTCGCCGCTGTGTTTGACTCAGGATTGAATTAGTGAAAAACTTGTGTTGTGAGGTAGCTTTCTTTTCCAGGTGAGACTGGCTAATCTTCATGAAAGGCAGAAGATCCCTTAAGCATCCTAAAAACCCCATACACAAAGCATTAAACTCAAGAAGAGTTTAATGACTGACTAGGCTGCAGAGAGCAAAAAAGAAGGGGGCAGCCTACGAAACTCATCCCTGCACCTCCAAGGATCTCCCTTGGCACCTTCCAGCTGGACAGTGAAGTTACCAATTGAAGCAAATGATCAAGTCCTTGGCCACCACTACCCACCAGCCAGTCAGGGATCCACAAGATAAGCACCAGAGGTCAACGGGCTTTGATCCCTGACAAGAGGCACCTTGAGAGGTCTCAAGGGCAGAGGCAAAGGCTGAGGTGAGACCGTGCCTCAGGAAAGGTGGTGATCAGGATCCGAGGCTTGGTTTTTGAGAGGTGTCTTCCTCCAGGCCAAGGAGAGAGGATCGGCACAGTGCAGTACAGACACAACAAGCTCTGATGGGCCTCATGCTGCACCCAGGAGGCTCCATTTGCTTGGGAAAGGCAGGGTACAGATGTCCAGGCAGTATGTGCTGTCCTCATGGCAGTCAACTCTCAACGCCAGCTACCACTGCGCATGCAGGCATGCCTGAGCAGACACTGGTTGTGAGGAGAGAGCAGGAATGGAGGTACATCTTCACCTGAGCACATCTCATCCCATGTGGGTTCCAACACAAGAAGGGTCCATCCACTTTCTCCCTGGTCCCTGTCCATAGGTCACCCTAGGCCAGAGGGAAGGAAATGAAACACCAGTCTCTCCGCCCAGGGTCCCCATAAATTTCCACACCAGCCAAGACGCAGTTCATGAACTGATCCTGCAATCTGGCACCTGGAAAAAAAAATAAACCAAATAAAGCCTGCTTGGGAAGCGGCCCCGTTCTCTTGGCTGAATTAAGTTTAGCAATTGAAAAATACGTAAACAACCCCTTCCTCCATCTGATTTTCTCTCCCTGACACCTACTTTCCGTATAAAAGGAATCCAACCCAGACTCCTCTTGATGCATTACACCCACTTTTGGGGTGCAGAGGAGGGCATTCACACAGGAAATAAAACACAGTGCAGACTGGATTTTGTAGCACCTTTCCTGTTAACTTGCCAAGGCATTTCCCAGCATATGCTAACATCAAATAAAACACACTAAAAATAAAACCAAGCTAAAAATAAACATAATGGAGGAAACGAACAGTGTTCCCCCGGTTCAGTATATAGCCTGTACCAAGGAAAACAGGAGCAACTGGGGTTCAGTTTTAAATACAAAGGAAAGGATGAAAGCTGGAGAAAGATTGATTTTCCTAGGCAGAAACTTGCTAAAAGTCTGATTTCTGCTTGACCTCACAAGGCTGTGATTGGGTACAGCAAACAAACAGTCCCGATCTGCTGGCAGAGAGCGTAGAATCACCGAATCATTAAGACTGGAAAAGACCTCCAAGATTATCCACACCAGCCCAGTACCACTGTGCCCACTAAACCACATCCCAGGTGCCACATCTACAGGCCTTTTGAATGCCTCCAGGGATGGTGACTCCACCGCTGCCCCGAGCAGCCTGGTCCAGTGCTTCAGCACTCTTTTGGTGAAGAAATTTTTCCTCGTACCCAATCTAAACCTCCCCTGGTGCAACTTGAGGCCGTTTCCTCTCGTCGTATCACTTGTTTCTCGGGAGAAGAAACCAGCACCCACCTCACTACAACCTCCTTTCAGGTAGTTGCAGAGAGCAAAAATAGAGAGGGGAACCTGGTACTCGTGACAAGGTGTGAGGGAGAGCCACCACACTGGCGTTGGTCTGCAGGTACTTCTCCAGCCTTCAGTGCCTCAAGCGGATCCGAAAGCAGAAGGTAACATTTTTCAAACCAAGGACGTACTTTTCTAGTACCAAATGCCTGCTGCATCCTGACCTGGAGATGGCTGCGTTTCATCAGCAAAACCACGATCCCTTTGTTTTCCCCAGCCTGCAAAGCACTTTGAGATCCATCAAGATGAAAGATGCTACAGAAATACCAAGCTGTCATGTATTTATTATTCTGGCAACGTGCATTTCTAGACTGAAGTCAGGAAACCTCATTTCTTTGTTGCTTTTGTTACTGTCCCTTTCTAGGGTTATTTTAGGAAAGCACTCGCATGCACGTACTGTGTATGTGAGGCTGGGTGCGTGCGAACGTTTAGTTCAGTTCTTTACAGCTATAACACAGATCTTCTGTGATCGTTTACAGTTGAATGTCTCTAAACCTTTTAAGATTTTATATTCCTGGATTTTTATAGGGGATTTTTCCCCCTAGACGCCACCTGCCTTATATGAAATGGATTGTTAGCGCTTAAAATAAAAATATTGCTGGTTTAGAGATTAAATAGATTTTTAAAATATGTTAAGGGCAGGATACTCGGATGTTTTCCGACCTAACAGAGGCAGATCCTTTACTATTAGTGAGGCTACTGGAGACTGCAAGCATAACCTCCTTCTAAATATTCAAGCCTTTTGTCCAGAAATGCAATACTATAAATAACATTTCCCACTCCAAAACCTCTGGGGATCTGATTTACTCCGAGTGTTTGCTAAGGGCACGCCTGTAACCTGCAATTCAGCATAGGGCATCTAAGCCAAGGCCACAGGGAGCCTACGGGATGGCAGGGAGGGGAGAAAGAAAAGCTGCAAGGGTCCTGCCACGCTACCCCGGAACTCTGTGTGCGTCGGCGATGCGGAAACTGGCTTGTGCTTCAGCTGTAATGAGACTTTTAGGACAGAAACATCTACTTTCCTCTCTATTTGTCCTTATTTGAGCTTCTCCCCATCCATAGGCAACACTCAGCCATGTCAACTCAGTCTACTTGTCCTTGCAGTCACTTCTGAGCAGGAGGCGGAAGCTCTCAAGCAGTGAGAGGGAAAAAGTATTTTAAAGGATGAGAAAATGTAATTGAAAAACCACATCAGTTGGCTCGGGTCTTAAAAGCATGTGTGTACATAACTGTAACAGCTACCAGGAGGAAACGGTCTGCATTTCAGGTGGACACTGATCCTTTAATGTAAAGCTGAGAATAATATTTATATGCTGACTCACTAAGATTTATGTTTCTGTATAAATCACACACGCACTTAAAAAAAAAAAAAGAAAGTAAAAAGCAACTGCAGGATATTCATGGATTCCAGAATTCTACATAAATCAAGCGTACCATGATCCCACAAGCTTTTAGACAAACACACACACACACTCATTCATTATCCAGGAGGTTCATCCATCCAAGGCCATCAACAGAAGAAAAATGACGGAGCAGTGACGCTATGACCCCAGACAAAGCCCTTCACTCTTAATGCTCCCACAGCTCCAGCAACGTTTGGACTCAATATCTGTGTTATTAGCAGCCTGCAGAGAAGGACTTGGGGGGGGTGCTGATTGATGAGAAGCTCGACATGAGCCAGCAGTGTGCGCTTGCAGCCCCAAAGGCCAACCGTGTCCTGGGCTGCATCAAAAGTAGCGCGGCCAGCAGGGAGGGAGGGGATTCTGCCTCTCTGTTCCTCTCTTGGGAGACCTCACCTGGAGTCTTGTGTCCAGTTCTGGGATCCTTAACATAAGAAGGAGATGAAGCTGTTGGAACGGGTCCAGAGGAGGCTACAAGGATGATCGGAGGGCTGGAGCACCTTCTGTTCGAGGACAGGCTGAGAGAGTTGGGGTTGTTCAGCCTGGAGAAGAGAAGGCTGCGAGACCTTATAGCGACCTTCCACAGTGCCTGAAGGGGCTCCTGGAAAGCTGGGGAGGGACTTTGTAAAAACGCTTGTAGTGATAGGACGAGGGGGAAGGGCTTTAAATTGGAGAGGGAAAGATTTAGACTAGATATTAGGAGGAAATTCTTGGCAACAAGGTTGATGAGGCCCTGGCCCAGGTTGCCCAGGGTAGCCGTGGCTGCCCCATCCCTGGAGGTGTTCAAGGCCAGGTTGGATGGGCCTTGAGCAGCCTGATCCAGTGGGAGGTGTCCCTGCCCATGGCAGAGGGGGTGGAATTAGATGATCTTTAAGGTCCTTTCCAACTCAAACCATTCTATGATTAGTAGTGATGCAGTTTGAATAACTGGTTGAACCAGAGCCCTGGATCAGCACGCTTGTAACTTCAGGAAGCTTGGGAGCTGAAAGCAAAGCCAGACTTGGCAGGTCTGGCTGTCATCGGCCTCACTGCCCTGCTAGGGCAGAGCTGAGCACCATCCTTTCATTGCTCCTTGTTTTCATGCCTCCCCTCAGTACACTTTCTCTGCCCTGTTTTTCAGGCTATTTCGGATGACAGCCCTTCTCCATCCCTTTGCCAGCATGACCCGCTCAGAGAACAGCGCCTGTTCTGCAAACACAACCTCTCATCTGCAGCTTTATGAAGACCGGTAGATACCTGCAAGCGCCGGACATCAATAAATTAAAGCACCGTTGCTACTATGATTATCATCACTGCATTACAACAGGGGCAGCGTGAGACTTGGTGAGGAGCCTGGGATAGACAGAGTCAGCAAAGAGAGGAGGAGAGTTCATCCCCACCTTCCATAGCGTGGGGAAGGCTGGCATGAACGGAGATGCAGTTTTGTGCAGAGGCACGGGCCACGCACAAAATCTGTTTTCCTGCCTTCCTCCCCACAGTGAGATAAACAAACCAACACTCATTACACTGCGTTTTCATCAACACCTCAAAAGCCACCTGAGAATAGCCACGAAACACAGAGTAGCTAAAAACTCCAGAACTGAAGCACGAAGCCCCAGAGGAGAGAGGTTCTCTGGGTGCACATTAGAAATTGCCTTGAGGAGACGGTACCTGTAGCGCTGATGGCCAGGGCCCTCCTCGCGTTGAAGCAGGCAGGAGCTGGGGCCAGAGGAGCCAGGCTGAGCTGAGGTCCGCACAGCCACGGCTGCGATGCCCACATGTGGGGAGGAGAAGTTGAGCAGCACCGAAGCAGCCCAGTGGGATGGGTCCTCCTTGCTGTGGGTCACATTGATGACAAGTGGATTTTGCTGGCATGACAGCTCGTACCTCCCTGCAGGACAGGTTAAAGAAAGAAGCTGCTAGCTCAGATTCAGAGATGTTTTCTCTGTTTTTTATTTACCTTTTCTGCTGCTCCACACATTGCAACAGACCATCTTAGGAAGGAGAAGATGCTGCAAGGAGAGGAAGGGGACGCCGGCACCCAGCTAGGTAAGAAAACACGGCAACGGTGGGGGCTTTTGGTGTCCCTGCTGGGATAGCACAGGCTGATGCCACAGCCCGTAGGATGCTCACCCAAAGAGTGGTTCAGCCCATCTATGTCGCTCAGCTGGACGGTCACCCTTGGCTCGTGCTTGTTGCTTGGGACTGTGCCATCAGAGGCCAGGAAGACCAGGAGGGCAGTGGGCACCACAGGTCTCTCAAAGCACACCTGGGCAGAAGGGCAAGAGACACTCTGAGAGCGTGCACAGCAATATATCCTTTCTGATCCCATATATACAAGATGGAAATAAAGAGAGAGTGTGGGGAGAGAGCGGGAGCAGGATTGGGGGGGTCAGAGGCATGCAGGGCAGCAAATGTGTGAGGAGACAGAGAAGGGAAGAAAGGGTAGAGGAATACAGCCCATTCCTCCTGATTTCCCTTCTCCCTTTCACCAGTTTTCCCTTTGTGTATCAGTCCCACTTTGCCATAAACTGAAGACATCTTCCCAGTTTCCACATTTGTGGGTGTTAAAATTGAGCAACACCTGACCAAGACTTGGACAATCTCCTTTCTGCCCTCCCTTCCCCAGGCTCCGACTTGCACCCCGCCCAGCACCAGTCAGGCAAGCGAGGCACCCAGAGAACAAGGCTACCAGTCCTGAAAACTTTTCTACTGAAATATTTCCAGTCATAAAACTCCAAAGAACAGCCCTGGTACCTGGAGTGACTGCAAACTGTCCGTCAGCCAACACGTGGAAAGATTTGTGGGAAGAAGTCCTGCCTGCTAGGAGAGCCAACAGCTCCCCACTTGTCTGCAGCCCCGAAGGCTACACGAGGCAGCTGGGAAACTCGTGGCATCAGTCATGGCAGGGCAGATGTTCTTTGGAAGTAAGAGGATAGAAATGTTTTTCTCCCCCACCCTGGTGCCCCCCACCCAGTGCTGAATGTGTTTTGATCGAGACCCACCCTACAGAGTGTTTTTGTCGGATACCATGTGGAAGTAGGCCAGAAACGCAAGGCAAAGGTGTATTTTGGAGAAGGACAAGTCCTGTCAGGCTGGGCACAGCCCAAGGAGCAGACTGCAGGAGCGGAGGGGACAACCACTCGATCTGCAACAGCAGCCCAGCTTTGGGGTGTGGTTTGTGCCACACCAGACATTGCTCATTCATGGAGGCAGGAGAAAACCATGGACTTCATCCTGTGGGTCCCATCCTGCAAGGAGGTGCTCAGCAGCAAACGCTCACGAGTGAGTGCCGAACGCTGCCTGCGTGCTCCCATGGCCAGGGTTTGCTCTTGCACAGGACCGACCCTGCTGCAAGGAATGGAACAGGAGGCTGGTTTTGTTTGGTAGATAGCCTCGCTGTGTCCTCCACCTGAGCTCAGAAGCTCATGAGAAAAGAAAGCAAGAAGAGAGAAAAGATGAAGAAGAGCTGGCAGTGCTCAGACCGTGCTCCAAGGAACGCCCCCCCAGGACAGCAGCAGCTGGAAACCCTGTGGATTTTAACCCATCTACCTACTCCTAACTCCTCCAAGCACAGTTCCTCAGAGGAGGAGACATGGTTGGAGTAGTCAGGTGAGGCTTTCCTTGGACTACACAGCTTAAGGTGGAGGGTTTAGTCTTTCCCCTTCCTACGGTGCATCAAGTGCCTCAAGTCAGACCAATAGCAGCTGATTTGACTAACTTCCCAAATCACAGAATCATAGAATGGTTCGAGTTGGAAGGAACCACAAACCCCCCCGTCCAGTTCCAATCCCTGCCATGGGCAGGGACACCTCCCACTGGACCAAGGCACTCATAGCCTCATTCTTTTCTTTAATACGTGTCATGTGCTTGGTCACAGCAGGCTATCATCTTAATTTTTCTCCCTCTCTCTCCCTCTTTCTGTTTAATTTCCTGCATATTGCACATCCTGACTTGCTTACAAGGGATTTTGATTTCTCTCCTCATCAAGCGTCTTAAAAACTGAGAACAAAGCATGACCGGAGATCTGCAAATCATAAGGATTCCCACCTGCAGACGGACCCAAGGGGCATGGCAGATGCTTCATGAGGTGGCACAGGCACACACCCCCCTTGACCCAAGTCCACTTAGAGCGTGACTCAGCCTTTCCTTGCTCATCGGTGCCACCTTTTGAGAAACTCTGTAGGAAGCAATTCCTACCACCTAATGAGCTTTGTGGTGTGGCTCTAACTCGAGTGACAAGTTGGATGGGGCCTTAAGCATCCTGGTCCAGTGGGAGGTGTCCCTGCCCATGGCCAGGGGGTTGGAACTGGATGGGCTTTAAGGTCCCTTCCAACCCAAACCATTCTATGACACAGGTGCAACAACTTTTAAATGCCCATGGGCTTTGGTGGCCATGAAACTCCATGCACACGTGGGTATGCATGTGCATGAGCAGCACCGTTTCTGGCTGGGCAGGCGAGCGTGTTAGGCATGTTGTCAACAAGAAACTGTCTTTCCTAACCCAATATGTTACCAATCATGCAAACTATTAAAAAGAAGGGGGAAAAAAAAAGAAAAAAGAAAAAGGGCATATTTATTACTAGTCCATAAATAATTTTATGGGCGGAAAATAATAGCACTCCTAGAGAGAGCACGGAGAAACAGTAATGAAAGGCTTTAATATAAACATCCACAGAGGAAGAGAACTGACCACAAGCTCCAATAAAACTGGAACACAGTTTAACCCCTGGTGAGAAGTGGAAAGCAAGCTTTCATCTAGGTAGGGTAGAGAGGGAGATCGCTGCTTTCTAGCTAGCGGAGGAAGAAAGGAGGCACATTTGTCATGGCCAGAGACTGAAACCAGAAAGTAGGTTGTGAGCACACAGACAAGGAAAAAAGGAAAAAGAAACCCAGTTAAACGAAGTTTTTAGGAGAGACAGGGGCAACAGCCATGTTTATTGACCAAGTGTTGATGATTCACCGAGTCGTCTGAGCGCCTTGGGAAGAGGCCCTCTCTAGCCAACCCTGAGCAAGGCAGGGCAAGGTGCCCCTCGAACTGCAGAGGAAGCAGCGTGCCAGAGCCAGGCTTTCCAGTAACACCAGGCAACAGCCACGAAACCTCTAAACTGCGTCTGTGGTCAGAAAATCAACACTGTAAAAAAGCACGTTTTCCCAACCCTCCGTTCTCCTCTGCCCACTGGGACAGAGCGTTTTGACCCTCCAGGAGTCCCTCCAAAGGCAGCCCCCAGCCCCTGAGAGCCCCCACCGGGCTGCAAGACCAGTACCTTGCGCACACAAGTGCCTCCTCTGGTTTAGAGTCACCGGAGGGGCACAGGAGGATCTACAAGCCACAGCCGATTTCTGTGGACCCGGAGGGTGCTCGGCCACAACTTGGAGTGCTCAGGACCCATCAGGGTGGCAGAGTACATCCAGCTACTCTCTGTTGTTTTTCACAGCCACCGGGAACAAAGGCAAATAAACACTGCCGTGCCCACCTTTTGCGGGTGAAACGGCACAGCTTGACTGCAGGGAACAGTCAGGAGTAAGTTGTTTCTCAGCCTCAACACATTTCTGTGGGCTTCTGGTTTCAGGCACAGCCCTTCTGCTGGCAATCTGCCCCAGGATGGGTTTGCTGTTCACAGTGGGAATATGGCAACTACGTAAGACCCAGCCACAGGCACGGGTTTGCAAAGAGTTCAGTAGGATACAAAGTCCTATCTGAGCAGTTTTATAAACTGCTGTAGCTTCCACAGGACAGAAACGGATGGATCTTTGCCACCGAAGTGCTAAGGTGAAGACAAACCAATCTCTCTGTGCCTGGCCACACATTCTCATTTACCTTGAGCCAAACTCCTTCTTCACTCGTGGGCATCTTCTCCTCATCTGGATCCTGAGCATTGTCTTGGCTGGGAGTGCAGGGGAACCAAGCAGCCAGTGAAAGGTCCTGTGGCACATCACGAAGGTGGGATTTACATGCCTGAAAGGAGAGAGATTTATTTCAACTCAGAACGCAGCAAAGAAAGTGAGAGGAAGAAACAGCACCTATGAAAACCTTAAGGAAGACTCAATAAATGTTGAGAAGGATCCTAAGTTGGTTCCTAACACAAAGACAATTAGGATGTGGGTTCCTAAGCAGGAGTGACAGCTCACCACCCACACTTGTACAGGAGGCCTTTGGCATTTTGAGGTGCTGCAAATGTGCTGTTTAAGCACCTCATGGTGTCTGTGAGGCTGAGTAAGAAATAACAAGCCAGACTGTGAGATGGTAGGTGAGACCACAGCCTCCTGATTTTGGCTGGGCTCATGAGATTAAAAGTGTGATTCATCTGTCTGAATACCAGTCTTCTGTGACATTTGATGCCTTGTGATATCCCGGACACCCCCACAGGGCCGGCAGGCAAAGCCTGGGAGATGCTTGTGTTGTCAGGAGCAGACACCTGAGCCCAAGGCATGTTCACCCGGGCAATTTCATCATGCTGCAGGTCACAAGAAAATTGTTCCTTGTAACAGGTCGATATATATAAAGGACTAAATGTGACCTCTCTACATATCCCTTTCCCTTCTTCAGCTTGCTAGGAAAGAACATACACACACAGCACGTTAACACCGATCAGGCAAAATCCCATCTTAGACCTCTAGGCCCTGCTCCAAAGCCCATATGAAAGATGGGAACTCTCTCATTGATTTTTCCCTGGCTTCAGATCAGAGAGTTTGAGAGCAGCACAGATGCTGATGTATGCATGACTTTATCCTTTCAGGCCCTGACCTTATAAGGTATTAGACTGACGGGATTCTTTTAACCAGCAGTGGGACTACTCACACGCTCAACGCCGTACGTTTAGCCGGTGGCGTGGGGGTGAGTCACTGCGCAGCAAACTACGCAGGGGAGGTGCTCCCTGCCTTGGTTAAACACCCTTCTGTGTTCCTGGGCTTAGGGACAACTGAAAGAGAGATGTGAGAAATGCCCAGGTCTTCTACTGGCTCCCTGCACGGGAATGTAGCAACCAAACAACACTTCCAAAGTCGCTCTGAAGACTTTGGGTTTGCTTCAGCACAGTCTTGCAGCAGTGACTTCCCAGACTTCACGACATGGGCTTTGCTAGAAAAGTCTTTTCCAGCTGTGCATCTGTTTACCTTTACAACGGGCTCTCCAGTGACCAAGGAAACCGGGCAGGACTTCGCATCCTGGTGGGAGGAGTAGGCTTTCACTGCCCACAGATCCACGTATCCATCAGGCGTGTGGGGACCACAGTCCAAGACACTGCTTGTCTTCTCAAACGGCTCACAAACACCATCTCCATCATGCACGTAGCACAGGCTTAGTTCCCCTGTGAGGAGACCAGAGATGACCTGTTTACAAACCAGGCTCCAGGCATGAACTTCTCCTCCTGGCTGTTTAGCCCTGGCATTTCCCACCACAAGGGCCTGATGAGCTCTGTGGACGACTCCAGCGGCAGATCCACAGATGCAACAAAGTGCATCACACCCTACTCTGAGGAGCACTATGAAAAACGTACAGTTTTGATTCCAGATCAAAAAGATGTTTTGGTCCATTTGGACTCACCAACACAGTTGAAGCCTTTTTCCATTTTACACTTCCTGGAACAGCCATCTCCATCCAGCAAGTTCCCGTCATCGCATTCCTCCTCCAGGCTCCTAAGAGGACAACAGCCAGACGTGTTAACATCACTCTTGACTCAACACTCCTGTGTTTCTGCTCAGTCACGAACGAGGACCTCACATCTTGGTTCCACTTCCACAGAAGAAGGGAGAAAAGGAAGAACAACATGTGGTTTAAGATAGAGAGAAAACACCATATTTCCCCAGGGGAAAGAAAGAGGTTGAAAACGCAGATATGGGAGAAGGCAGGACTGTACTGTGACTTTCTTATAAGACTGAGACAAGAACTACAGGAGAACAAAGCTTTGTACAATGGAGGAAGTGGACTACCAAGCATCAGGAAGACTTGCTGCTGGAAAAAGCAAGTGCTGGAGAGAGCAAGAGGTTCAGAGATGGGGCTGGTCTTTCAGTGGGGGCTGGAGAAGGGGAGGGAGAGGGGAGAGAGAAGTTCAGCCCAAGAGGAGACAAGAATCAGCTCCCAGCTGACATGCACAGCATCTCAAGAGTGAAAAACAAAAAAACCCTGAGTAGTTTCCTTTGAAAAAACCTTCAGACGTATGTCTTGTGATGGTTGCCCACCTCTGCCCTCATCTAACAGTAAAGATCCTGTGTGTCCCATCTTCCTACCTCTCGCTCATTATACATGTGGTATAGAGAGAAAAACTTTCACAAAGCTTTCTACATGGCCTTCCACACAACAGCTCAGAACAGGAAAGCCTGCCAAAAATCTCAGCTGTCATCTGACCATTTCTGCTCCTCTCACTTTTCTATAGACTTTGACAAGAGCCTAATGTGGTCATTTGCTCTCTCTGGAGCAAGTCCAGAGTATAAATTTATGCCGAAGGCATGCCAGATTACACCGCTTTAGCAGCTAGCCCTGCTGTAAGCATCTTCGCCTTGCTGGGTCTTGTACCATACGACAAACACTCTTGCGTTTGCTTCAATTGTCCACTTTCCTCAACTATTGAAAGCCATTTGCAAAGGAAAGTGATTCTGAGTAATCTGGAAGCCAGACTCTTGAAAAGCTGAAATATGGAACTGTGGTGTCATTATCCCCAAAGGGAGCGGGTGAACCACTGAGCAGAAGTGTCAGACACCGCGATAGTTCACTGAGCTGGGCCAGAATGCAAGCACTGCAGCCAAACACAGAGGATATTCAGGCTGGACCTCTCGTGCAGATCCTGCTTCTGGAAAAGACAGCTCCATCTCCTGCGCACATGGCATTTTACAAAACACAAGCTCTATAGTCCGCAGTCTGCAGGAGAGATTCAGTGCAGCATCTGCAGTCAAGTACCGACGGGCAGAGGACCAACCTGCTGCTGCCCATCGGGGCAGGCTGACCCGAGAGTTTAAAGAACCTCAGCTGAAAGCTTGTGCTTCTTGACTTACATGGTCACTTTCCCATCCCCACAGTAGGGTGCTCCATGGATGTGGACGAGTGGAGGGGAGGCTTCTCCTAAGGTTGTCCCAGAGACTGCTTGCACCTGGTAGCGGTACACCTGCCCAGGTGTGACTTCCCTGCAGGAACAGACAGGATTTGAATAAAGAGCAGGAGGAAACAGCTCTTGCATCCGCAGCAGATTTGCCCACCACAGCTATAGAAATCACATTTGTACCCCGGCAGTATCAGTTTGACGCATCTTTGTACTCTATACTGCCAAAGGCAGAGACTGTGGCAAGAAGGTCTCTGCTAGGTCATGCAGAGTGGCCTGATGCTTATTTCCCCAGGACCTGAGCTGAGGAGAAGCTGCGTTAACTCCAACAATCATTTTAGTGGTTGTCTTGATGGTGAAAATATTTCTGGGTTTAATGAGCTCCTTCTAGTTCATGCGAGCTCCTGGGCAAGGGTCATCTAGCATGATGGCTCTGCAACGAGCTTCCTCAAAGCTGAAGAGGGAATGCATTCATGGCATTGGACACGGTAATTCCGTGGGGGTGGAAACCAAAACACAAGGAAAATCATCCAAAGGCAGCACCTGAGAAGCTCATCATAGTTATCCCAGCCACCCACTCAGCCTGCGACGGAGCAGCCCCATCACTCACATGTCAACGAACTGGCGGCGCGCCTGTGCTGGGGCAGCAGGGGATCCATTTGCAAACGGGGGGTCGCGGAGGACGCGGTACTGGATCAGCTTGCAGGAGGAGCAGAGAGAGCTCTGTGGCATGGAGGTCAGCAGGGCCGTGTCTATCTCCATCCTCTCATCAAAGGTGTAGATTTTGACTCCGGACACCTTTTTAGGGATGTTGAGCTTCACGGTAAAAGGGACATCACAGAAGGTGTCCAGGGGGCCCAGGTGGATTGACTCCCCCTGTTCTGTCAAGACTTCGATGTCAGACAGCGCCTTGGGAGAGCTCGTGGAGAGGTACGTAGTCCAGAGGGTGAGGGAATCGGGGTAGACGGGGTGCAGGAAACGCAGCTCCAGGATGCAGCCGTCTGGCTGAGGGCACGGCACCGTCATGTTCATGTGGTACAGGTGGAGCTCTGGACTCCAGGCCTGCAGGCTGGGCTCGCAGGGCTGGTCCACGTCTGGGGGACCTGAGCAGAAGGGTTGAGGAGGGGGCTGGTGAGAATCAGAGGACAGCTGACCTCGCAGGGGATCCAGAGGATGGTCCTCCCTGCAGGTACCCCCTAGGCGCTTACGCTGTAGCTGCACACCCACATGTGTTTGCATCCTCTGCAGGTCTGTGCCAGAGCTGGAGGCATCTGCCCTAACATTCTAGGAAGCAATAAGCACCACCAGCCTTCCCAGCTCCTGGGTATGCACAAAAGGCTTGGCAGATCTGGTGTCTCACAGCTCTCTAAAACAGGAACAGTGGCATCCTGGTCACAGCGCCAAGCTCTAGAGACAACCTGGACACAGCTGGGAACATAAAGTTTGCTCTGGTATCATGGGTGCAGAAGACTTGCCAAGGGCACCTGAATGTCAAGTCTCTGTCACTGCATGAATTTGGATATAGGCTAAGGAGAGCAGAGACCAAAGATTTCCACAGGCATATGCTGGAATAGGTCACAGGAAGGAAGGAACCAGGACCAAAGCAAGCCAGGAAAGCAGCTCCGGAAGGCTGTTCCTCCACCATGACCTCCAGGATGGTGTCCAGGCTGACCTCAGATCACCAAGCCTGCCTCCCATGGTGGTGGATTGGCACTCAGCAAGAGGAATAGAGCATCATGCTTTCAGTCCCAGAAAACATCACTAGAATTCCTCATCCTGTAGTAGAAACACTCTTGTCTTCATCAACCACTGCAAGCGCTTCTTAGGGCCCAGCACGAAATCAAAGCCTGAATCCGTTTAATATTAGTCTTGTAAAAACCATAAAACCTGTCTTTTTGGAATAATAGAATGCTTTGGGTTGGAAGGGACTTTTATGGGTCATCCAGTCCAAACCTCCTGCGGGAGCAGGGACATTTTTAACCAGATCAGGTTGCTCAGAACCCCATCCAACCTGACTTTGAATGTTGCTCTTTCACCAGAGCAAACACACACTCGTGATAACTGCATGTCCTGCCGGGAGAGAACAATATATGATAATTGCAGAAGCAGTTTTAATTTGCGAGTGAATCAGACAGACACTGGCAATAAGCGAGCTAAGCTTTGATTTGTTCAGTATCACTGAATAAGCACAAATAAAGTTGTTCCCCCCTCCAACTTGCAATGCTAGCAAGAGATACTTAAATCAAAGTTTCCAAGAAGAGAACCTCAACTGTCCGCTGACACTCTTGTTCTCAAAGCATGGGCTACATCCCAAAGGCATAATAATGTCCAAGCTGCACTTTCTCTAAAACCACACCACCCTGGCACATTTTCAGTTGACCTCAGTGTCTCAAAAGTGCAGGTGCACAGAAGTAACAGCCTCTCCAGCTCCACGTGGTTCAGCAGCAGCATGTGCACTATGTACAGCTCATGGGATCGTTTCACCTGATCTCCTGCCTCCTCTGCTTTGCTCTCTGAGAAGTTGAAGCAGTGTGAAAAGCCCAACAGCTCCAATGGCAGTTGTATGACCCTAAAAGCCACCACCATGCCCACCAGGTGGGTTTCTAAACCAGCATCTGGGCCTCAGCACAAGGGAGGCTGTCACACCCTGCTGTTCAGGTTGCCAGTGAGGAATCGCATCCACCAGATTGCCCAGGGCTTGGTATAGACTCAGTATGACTGAGAAAGGAGCTCTTCTTGCTCCCTTTGGACAAAGCTGCATCAAAGCCTGTGAATATCCCATATTTTTTGGATGAGATCCCAAAGTCTGTATCGGAAGACTTTATTTCGATGAGATGCCCCTCCCTTTTGGTCAGTATCTCTGACACCATCCTGGGATTAACATCAGGGCATCAGTTTGTTTGACCAAAGCCAGAAGGCAGTTACCAGGTATCTCCTGGGCACCTATACTTCCTTCCTGCACTGAAGAGCCTCCCCCAAAAGGGGACATCTCACTCTCTAGAAGTAAAACAGCTTCTTTGTCTTTTCCCAACAAGATCTTATCTCTCTCTGGGACATCCACAGCCATGGGAAGAGAGGAGGTGCTTACCTTCTGCTTCTTCTGGGGTCCAGTAGCCAGAGGAATCACAGACCCGAGGGGAAGAGGCTTCATGCACATACTGATGGAAGGTGCCGTCCTCAGCACAGTTGTCACAGAGCTTGTCCTGCTCCCTGCAGACAGAAGACAAAGGCATTGACGTGTCTAATCATGACCAGTTAATTTTCCATCCATGTTTGTCCAAGCAGGATCAGATGGGAAGTTGGAAAAGCAAAGCTAAGCTCCCAGGAAGGCTCTGGGCATATCATCCTGCTTGGAATAAGCTTTGTCAAAGACTGGAGAATACCGTAGGACAAGTCAGGTTTAATCCCTCCCCTTCTGCAGCCTCTCTAAGTAGTCTTGGATGAGCCACTGAAGCCTGTTCCTACCCACGAAGCAGAGCCAGCAGGACTCATGCTTCCCAGGGCAATGCCTCTGCAGCTGGGTGGGTCCATCTGGGTCTATCTCCACCAATCCCCAGAGCCAGGCTTTTGGCTTTTGTCACTACTGCAATACAAGACAGTCACAATAATACCACTTAAAGAGAGCTCTTCGGGAAATAAAAAGATGATTTTCTGTGATAAAGATCAGCCCCAGACCCTTTCCTTGGCAAATTTGTAACAGAGGACGTAGAACCTGCACCATGGACAAACTGGTCCCAAACTGGTTATGAGCAAGAGGCAGGGATGGATCTGAAGACCCAGCACCTGCCTCCTAGACTCATGTTTTCCTGCTCCCAAACCACTCCATTCTCCACCAAATCAGCCTGGATGGCTCAAGGCCACCCAGCGCTTGGAGGTTCTGGTGTCTGTGGGGGTAACAGGTATGCACGCTTACCATCCCTGGGTGAAAGGTCCATTGTGGGGAGCATCAGTTCCTTGAAAAGGCAGTAAACACTGACCCAGGGTTGTCCCAGCTGCCCTCAAACATGCCTTTCTTCTAATTGCAAAACCTTTGTGAAGCAGCTTTAAAACAATTTCAAGAGCTCTTTAACACACGATTGTGGTTCCATAATAAAATCATGGAGCTGGTGGAAATCGAAATGTTTTAGTAAGAGGGACTGCTGAAGAGAGGCATTTGGTGGCATATCCAGGTCTTGGTGACTTCCCAGCGTTGGGGAGAAGGAAGCCAGACACCCAGCACTCAGGGCCAGCCAAACAGCTCTGGTTCTTCAACATTATTTCTCTGGCTTGAAAAGTTTCCTGACTTACCCCCCGTTAGTTACACCACGAGTCCGTGACAGTGCTGGGAACGAAACCCAGCTCTTGCGGTTCGAGCTCCCTGCCTTAACCACAAGGCTGCATTTCCTCCTGGTAAATGGCTGTTTTATACAGTAAGTGCTAAATGAAGCTCATTTTTCATTCCGTGATTGCACTCAAGGGTTTAAGAATTGGCATTGCCTCCTGACACTCTTTGGCTTCCCCTCTCGGCACCCTGACAGCAGAAAGCTTGCGGGAGAGCTCATATGCCAGCAGGGCCATCACAGCAGCCCAGATCTTGTGTCTGAGAGCTCTGCTGGAGATGACCAAGGGGGAAAGAAGGTGGGAGGTCCTGCAGCGGATCCCTTGTCCCTTCAGCAGGCTCCCGAGCAAGCCCAAGGCCGTCGCCAAAGCACATCCCTTACCTCTCGTGGATGACACCGCTGATGGGAGGCAGCCAGTAGATGCTGAGGGAGTCCTGTGTCTGCCCAGTGACCATGGGAGGGATTGGGATGGGCGTGGGCTTCTTGCTCTGGCCCCAGCGCGGGTACACCAGGTCCAGGTAGCAATGCATCCGCGCCACTTGGTTAGGGGTGAAGGTGTTGGTGCAGTCATCATCTGCGGCAAGAGAGGTGGCAGGGATCAGCCGGCAGAGCATGGCAGCGTGCACCCTTCCCCATCTCCGGGCTCCGATTGGGGAACACCTGGGAGACACCGGCCTGTGGCGGCTCTCCCAGGACGACTCTCTGGTGTCGTGTGTCCCCGGCGCCGCAAGATGGCGCTGCCTCAGCAGCTCCCCAGCGCGGCACTTGTCAGCGCGGCTGCGGCCGCGGGGCAGCGCCGCCGTCCTCGCGGGACAGGCGGGGGTCAGCGGGGGGACAGGCTGCGCTGCGGGCTCCGGTCCTTCCGGCTGCCAGGGGAACCCCAGCCCCCCCAGCACGCCTTCAGAAACAGAGCCAAAAGGGCTCCACTCGGAGGTCCCAAACTATAACGGCAGCTGCAGAAGTAGTAATAAATAATCGTGAAACAGCACTAATAATAAAGTTGCTTCAGGACCGGAGAATAAAGGCACACCACCACGCAGAGAGAATGGCCTCAGCGCGTCTCCAGTGACCTACAGACCGGCAGGGAGGGAGGGAGGGATGGAATCGGCCCACGGCCTCCCTGCCCACCGTGAGGGACCACGAGGGACCGCGTCTGTTAGCGGCTGAAGGAAAGTGCTGTTGACAGAGGGGTCGGAAGAGAAGCCCAGGTGTCTCGGAAGGCGGCCCCGTACAACGCCTCACAGCCCTTACTCGTTACCTGTGTAACTCATGTAGTTGTTGAAGGGCGTTCCAGTGAAGTGCGTCTGGCCGCAGGTGTCGTTGGTAGGCTCTGGATCCCGACAGAGTTTACTCTTTGGAGTGGGGGCAGTGTCTGCACAAAGGTCTCCCGTTTCCATAGATGGAGTTGTTTCCCTGCAGGGATCATCACAAGATTCCCGCTCGCTCACTCCCTTAAAGACATGGTACAGCCCCAGGACGTGTCCCACTTCGTGGATCATGGTGTTGGTATGGCCGTGCATACCATAATAAGCAGGGTTGAGGACAACTCCACCTACAATTGAAAGTACAGAGAACATCATCCAGAGAAAGAGGCAGCAGGCAGCCGCTGCTACCTGTGCTAGGCAAAATTCCTCTCATTGTTCTTCCAGGTCACAAATGAGGTGCCAGATGGAGACGTGAAGATGGACAAATTCATCCTCTTGCAGGATGGGAAGAAGACTCCTTTGCATTCTTGGAGCAGAAAGGGATGAGTGTATTTTCTCCCCCTTCTGATCAAACCACCCCCCCAATCCCTTCAATCATTTCAGCTACCATTTTACTCTGCATTTTTTCAAGTGTTTATAATTCAGTGTCTGCTTTGGTTCACACGTACAACTCCAAGCAAGGTTTGGAGCTGAGGCACCAAACTGAGATATGCTGTGGGCTGACAGGGACAATCTTTTAAACTAGAGGAGAGAAGACCTCCCCTAGCCTAGGCAGTTCACTAAAGCATAGCAGTTCCTACGGCAGGTGAGGAGAATGAGGCGCCTAGCAAATTCCTGACACACTTGGCTGTGCCAACTAGAAGCCACCTTCAGTACAAGCCCATGTGAACATTCAAATGTACTGCCTCTGTCCCCTATGAGAGTGGTCTCCTGCTTCACCCTCCAAACTGGACCCTAAGGTATAAATTCAAACTTATAGGAGGTGCTGTTGCAATCCACTAAGCTTCTACTGCAAACCCAAGTCAAATTCACCGTGTATTTTGGAGTGAATTTTACCAAAATGCGGTTTCTGAAGATCCCTTCCTCTCCTTCAGAGGGGTTTGTGGATGGTCAGCCGCCAGTATGCGCCCAGGCTGACTCCAGGCAACACCTCCATTCCAGAGGAGGTTGTTTTTACCCAACTACTTTGAACCTAGACAGTTTGGATGGCAGCGCAGGGAATAGTTGGCTCCGGCACAGCCTGCTCCCTCCTTTGCAGGGCCCTGGAGGGTTTACTGTGCCAGCTACCTCACAGTAAAGCCTCTGCTACTGCATCTCTGCTGCCTATTGCTGCCCCTGCCAGCAAAGTTAAAGCTGGCAGAGGGCCACCGTGTGATCCTGTCTCCAGCCACAGCATAGACGGCTTGAAATCTGCTCCTGGATCAGCTCTGTGTGCTACTGCACTACCTCATGTCCTCAAGTACTGGGCATTCCTTCCAAGAGAGGGCTTTCTTCAGATCATGGTGTCCCTGGCAGGACATCAGCAGCACTGTGACTCCTCTGGTGGAGCCACGCTGTGCGAACACTGGGTTGGAAAGGGGACTTCAGAGATGCTCTGAGCAATTCTCTCAAGCCCAGCAGGGTTGTAAGAGGGTGAAGAAATAAGGGTGGCATCTTCTAGGAAGCATTCTGAGTGTGTGGCTCACAGAAGGGCTGGGAGACACCACTGACCTGTCAAGTGGCACTGTTTCTCAGCTAAAGATTCATGTTTGTTGTTCTTCCTCGCCACAGGGTGGATTTTACACCCAGGGCAGCTCAGCTTGAGGCAAAGGGTGGGTAGCAAAGTAACTGCATTCCCTTTCTCCCCAGCTCAAAACATCAAAGCAGAGGATGTTGCATTTCATTAGTCAGTTGAACCCTTTAGTTGACCGGAGATGGGTCACAAGAAGGTACAGAGGTTGAAAAAAAATCCTTTTTGGACCTTCACCTGGTGGCCCGTCAATCACTAGGATTTGCAAGCCAGCCCTCTCTCAATTACCAGGCTGGTAAATGTTACAGATACAAACAGCATCCCATTGATGGAGAACACAGTGGTCACATTAAAAGAGCTGTTTTTCATTTTAATCAAAGCAGGGCATGAGAGAAGAGAAAACAGAAAGAAAAGGCATCTCTGCAGCCAAACCCAAGTCTGAACAAGGCAGGGGGCTGCCTGCTCAAGGGTCTGAAAAGAGGAATGTGCACGCAGAAGGAAAACAGTGCTCATAAACAAATAAATGAGACGTGAAAGCCCTGCACACATCCTGCAGCACTAACCACAAAGAAGGGGTCTGGGCACCAGGGGCATGGGAGGTCCTGTGGCCAAGCAGCCCTCCTCCCAGCAGAAACCCAACGCTCTTCCCAGGCAGGGGAATAAAAGGGATGCCAGTAGCGGGAGGGAGAAAACTGTCACAGGCGAGGGATGCCAAGTCTGGGATACCCTATCCTTCCTCTCCTTTGCTAGCTTGCCCTATCCCATTCCTCTCCCTCACGCTCCACAAGGATGGTCATATTTTTAGCATTCCTTTTTACAGCTAATTTGATGGCAGGATTAGAAACAGCATGAGTACTCTGCCTTCCTTCCAGGACATCTCCATCCCTCCATTCCATGTCCCCACAGCTCCCTGACGAGCTGGGAAAGCTCCCAGCTTTGGACCAGGAAGTTGTATTTCCCCTCTGCAGGGTTCTGGCTCCAAAGGCAAGATGTGGAAGCGTTTGTAAATTCCAACAAGATCAGCCTTCCCCTCTCCCTCAACCGCAGATTGGGCTTTCCTTCTCACCTCTGCCTTCTCCTGCCCTGGCACATGGGCTTAGTCAGGCTTCAAGTGAACTCCCCGTCTTGTGCCTGAGAGCCAACCCAAGGAGGTCCCCCAGGGACAGCATTTGGACAACCAAGCTGAAAACTTCAAAGTCACATCAAGGGGATCTTGTACTCCAAAGAAAGTGAACCAGAGCATTCTTTGGACTTGCCCACCAAGCTGAGGCCAGGCAGCTGGAGAGCTGCAGGATTGTTCTCGCCACATCCTCTTTCTCTAGACCACAGCTGAAGAGCGGGTCAAGCCTCAACTCTGCTCATGCAGCAAGAGATGTCCAATCCATCAGTGCAGGGAACAACTTGCAGTGGCGTGCACCCCACTTCACCTTCACTCACACATCCCTGGGAAGCTTCGCGTCCCAGGGCGTCGCCCTGCTTCTCACCACAACGAACAGCGATGGCCAAGGACTCTGGTTCAAGCCAGACCCCAAAAAGCCAACCTGTTCCTGGGTCAGGGCTGTTGCAGAGAATGCACGCTCAGGCAAGCACGGGATTTTTAAAGAGCAAGCCACAAAGCTGAACCTGTATCGGAGGGCCAGTCTTTCCCAAACACTGAGTCATGGCAATTAATGGAATAAACGCATGACAGTTAGTCAGACAGGAAGATGGCCATTGCCTAAGCTACCTTTGATGGAAGGGCTGGCCCTCCTTCAGGATCCACTGACCTCAGCCAGATATATGAGCTGGCCTCAGCTTATATAACTGCAGAGAGTATTTATAACATCAAATATTCACAATTCCCTTGCCTTTCGACCATGTTTATGCAAATACAATTCACATGCATCTACACATTAAGGTTAAAGTGCCTGCATTATTTCGTTGCTAGGGTTTTTGAGGCTGCCGAAAGCTTAGCTTTTTATAGGACAGGATTTCTTCAACTCCTTGTGTTTTGCAGTTAAAAAGATTTACTTCTAAGTTCTCAGAAAATTCATTCCAGGCTCCAAGCAAGAACTTTGAATTTGAGAGGAACTCGCTGTGATTATGGTGGAAAGACTGAGGCAGACAGTATGGTTAGAGGGAGTGGTGTAAACAGACCTGAGACCTCAGCCTCTCCTGCTAGCTGGCTGCAAGTTGTCTCTCTAGGAGCTCCACAGCAGCTGAAATGCTGCCTATACAAGTGTCCCAGATCAATTCGCCCTCTCCAAGTCAGTAATTCTCACCTATGCTTCAATGAATGTAGTTGCTGTGGGTTGGTATTACTACCGGTCTAAAATGGTAAACCATCCCTAAACCTTCAGAAAGGCTGCCTAAGATTCAAGTTTACTCTGGAGGAGAATGAAAGATCTGTGAGTTATCAGCATGGGAATGGTCACTTAACTTCTGGTAGTCCAAAACAAGCATAGGTGAAGAGAAGGGAAAGGAAAAAAGAGAGACGTCCAAAGACTTCCATAAAGTGAGGAGGACTCTCTTGAAAGACACACTCAATGGTCATGAAAGAATGGTTTCTGAGGAGTTCAAAGTCCAGATGGTAGACTAAAAAACATCATGAGAAGAAGAGAACAACTTGGAAATAGCCTGTTTAGTGAACTCGAGGGTGAGAACAAGAGTTGGAATAGAAGAAGGGAAGGCAGTTGGAGAGAAAAAGTCTCATGGTACTTGTTTTGAAAATATCGGAGAAAGTCCAGTTCAGAGAGACAGAGAGCAAAATCTGACCAAGAGCCTGTGGAACAAAGAGGCAGGTTAACTTCTTGGGGAAAATGAGTCAAACTCAAGGAACTAATATGATTCTGTAGGAGAACAAGAGCAGGACTGGGTTGGGTCTATAGCTGTGCAGGTAAAAATCAGAGTGGCGTTCCTGCTCCATGGAGGGGGAGCAGAGCCTGTGTGCTGACCTCAAAATATTAAGGTCAGGATAGACAAGAGATTAACAAAATTCAATGCAAGGGAAGGAGTCTGTCTTCTTGAAGACAGACCCCTCTCTTGCATGAATACCTGTTTCTATCCCTGGTCACTGTTGTGTCCTTAAAGCTCAGGAAATTTTCTCAAACTACTATTCACTCTTCCCAAAGCTTTCCTTGCTATTTCTTCACTGCTCTACCTTCACATCTACTCAGCTCCTTCAGCTGCCTCTTGTGAGAGGCTTTGTCAAAAGCCACATATTCACAACCTTCTCAGTCCTAAGATTCTTCTGTGCTGGACAATAATATGCATTGTGCAAGGTACAAAGCACTTGATGATGTGGTGTAGCCTACGGTTTACAGAGAACAGAGTCTTCCGCCTGCCCCCCTGAGCTCATTAAATCCAAAACCAAGGACAGTCTTGAACCAAAGTCTTCAGTGTAGGCCAGAACCTCAGAGAAGTTCAAATCCAGCTTCATACTTCACAGCTCTGGCACGAGAGCCAATATAACACCCCTTTTCTCCTGAACCTCTGTGGTAAAACCCTGATCTAACACTTCCAGGTGGTGCCACCTCTTGCGCCCCTGGCTGGACACAAGCTCTGAGACCAGAGGGAAATGCAAGCTTTTGATGAAACCAGTCGCCTCGATTCCCCTTCTGTACAACTCCTTGTGAGCCATTGGGAGGGGGCTGAAGAGAACACATGTGGCTGAAGCACTTGCTGTAGTGAGATGATTGTCAAGCTAAGCCTTGGAAGTGATTCCTGGAAGCTGAAGGCATAAATTTCATGGAGATTTGCCTTCCTCAACAAGCAAATGTAGCAATAGGCTATTGAAAAACCAGTCCTGAAACTCATTGAGGGAGGGAAGCTGGCAGAAAAGAACATTTAAACAGGTCTTTAACAGCAGTGTAAAACTTCTGAGGGTTGAACATCACGCACTTGTAAAAGCAGAAGGTCTAAGTCTGCTGTGCAGGTGTCGGGAGTAATTATTTCCAGTTACTTATTGAGAAACACTTCAGATGTTTTGACTGCAAAGTGTAAAAGACATTGCCAGAAATCTCTGACACTGAAGAGGTGGAGGGAGAGGCAGGAAGAGAGACAGCAGAAATAGGAGAAAACACACAATACGTTCACATTCTAGTGAAGTAGTTACTGCTTTGATTGTTTTTTCGTAGCCTGCCAGGACTGATGACCTTAAGAGTCTGCCTCGAATTTACTGAAGCCAAGGAGAACCTTGCCTCCAGCAGGTAGGACGCCAAGTTATAAAAACAGGCTTTAATTTGATAGCCACCCTCACATTTGCAGCTGGATTCAGAAGCAGCCAGTGCTCACTGCCTGGTCAGCTCTGGAGTCACTCAGATCTGCAGACTCAGCTCTGAAATCACTGACAGCCCTGGTTTATCTGTTTGTCATGTGCTGCAAAGTGAAGTTCACCATTTCCAGAATCCTGGAAGGCCCCAAAGGAGCCAGCGCAAGTCTAAACCCCTCTCTAGAGCCTGCACTGATGGCGAATCTGCAGCTCTCCCCAAGCTCTCGGTCCCGCTGTCTCACTGCCTTCACCATTAAAAGTGTCTCATAACTACCTTGAAGTCCCTTGTCAGGGTGTAACCCCACCACCTTATCCACAAGGACACGGAGAACAGGCAGCTTCTTTCCTTACAGCAGCAGCTATTATTGGTACACCCAAAGCCTGTTATCATGGTCTTCTTATCAAACACCCTCAATGTTGAACCAAATCACGGCTGCTGCTTTTTGCCAAGTCAACCGAAAGAGAGGAAACCCAACAACCCTTAGACCCCATGAGTGGGGTGTCTTACTTACCTAGGTGTGTAAGGGCCTCTTTATCCCATGGCCAAGTGGCAGCACCAGCCAACTCCTCCCTCACCGAACTGGCAAAGTAAACATTGAGGAAATGGGTGCTGTTCAGCTGCAGTGCCTCCTTCAGCTCCTTCACGCTCATGTACGCCCTGCAAGGACAACAGAAGAGACAGTCAGCGTAGACCTCAACAGAGAAAAGACAAAAAGCAGGAGCCACACACAAATATCCTGGGAAGGATGCAGCAGACCTGGAGACTCCATCTGCAACTCCCCGTAACCAACAGCGTCTGCTAAAGCATGGCAAAACTCAGCAAGTTTCAACAGGATGTACCATGACAGGACTAATTCTTCTCTGTAAGGTGCAAGTTCTGCCAGTGAGGGGCTTGGGTGAGAGGCAGTCATGCAAATGCGAAGAATTTTTTCTAATTATGGTAGCTTTGTTGACAAGTTCTACTCTTACAGAAGGTTTTCCAAAAACAGGGACAGAAGAGACCCCAGAGAACAGGATAAAAGGAGAAGAAACGGAAGGAGAAACAGTGGGAGAAGAAAGGAAATGCAGAGGTCAGTCCTGTTAGGGAAAAGAGAAGGGGTTTGGCAACAGAAAAGTGGAAATTGAGGAGGAAGGAAAAATATGTTTTCTTCAAAGCGTGAGGAGAAAGAAAGGAATGTAGAACCCCAGGTTGTTCCGGATACAGGTCAAGGCATAAATGGACATCAAACCTTATTCTTGGGAGCAGAAAGAGTTTGACAGCTGGGGCCAAGAAGTCTTCTCCAGCTTCTCCACTCTGCCTGGAGAAGCTCACAAACACAGCCCTCCAAATCTACACTTTTCCCCATGAAAAGAAGTGTGCCAGAGATGGGAACGCATGGTAAGAACAAGGGATCCCTGCAGAGCACGGGCATGTATCACATCAAGAAACACGCTACCTCAGAATCTGCTCCAAGCTCTCTTCCAGCTCTGCTCAACATGGACCTTGAAGTGGGCTGCCTGGGTCATCCCAGCACTAAGCCAACAACAGAGCCTTCTTCATGTGAATCTGTCTCTCTGCACATGATCTGACTCCCCTCGGAGAGGAGACATGGGATATCCGCAGTAGCCAGAGCAGGGAAGCACAGGAGCTCTCAAAGTAAGCTTAATGGGGAGAGAGGGACATCTCCAGAGACAGATCCATTGGAAGGCATGTTCAGTGGGGAAAGCCTCCTGACAGCACTGCTGGCTGTCTCCCCTCCCATCTCCAGAGCTATGAACAAAGAGCTGCAGGTGCAGAAAAAGTATTGGAATGGGGACACCCATTTCTAAAGAGCAAGAAGACAATGGGCTGGAAGAGGTGGGTAGGCAACAGGTTGCAGGAGAGCAGGAACACCCATAGGTATGTCTGAGTGTCCGTGAAATCATCCTCACAACATGACAGGTCTCTCCGCACTTGGAGAATAAAAAAACAGCAGTCAGGGAATTTAGGTTTCACTCCTCTCTCTGCACAGTTGCTTCTGCACAGGTCAGAGTATTGCATTCCCTATACATCAACAGTCCCAGCACTGATCTTTAGGGAGTTAATGTCCTCAGCTGTATGAAATAATCAGGATCTAACTTAATAACAATAATAATTCCAATAAAAATAGCAGTGAGACCGTAGGGCCTTGGGTTGCACTGTAAATGCCAGATACTCTTTTCAATCAAGTACCACCATCAGTGTGATTAACCTTACAGGCTGAGACTACATTAGGACAAGGAGACCTAGAAGACGTTGTCTTTAAGTTTTTAAAATCTAATGACCCTGACCTGCAGTTTGTGAAGCCATTGAGTTAAAAGAGTCTAAAAAGCAGGGGAAAAAACTCATGGAAAGGCTTCAAATACATCACTGCGGAATGATGATGGAAAGGCGCTATTGTGGAAATATGTCATAAGGGTGACTAAACCGGCAGCACAAAGCCAACAGCAACAAGAAGGTAGTGGAAAGCATTTGCTTATTCCCATGCTTCCAGGAGTAATTGGCATCTTTGAGCTGCACAGAGAGATTGTGAAGGGAATGTGATCATTTCTTTACGCTGGACCAGCCATGAAGGGACACCAGTTACGTCTGAACGAGCAGCTTCTGTACAAGTGGTGCCCATTGGTGCATTCCTCACCACATTGAATTATGGAAGAAAGGACAAAAAGCTGAGCACAGGCTAAGGGAAAGAAGGCAGGTTCTCATCCGAGATGTGAAGTGAGAAAGAAAACCAATGAGAGATGTGCAAACACAACGTTTGAGATGGCAAGATCCCTAGTCAAGTTATTATACCAACAGTCTTGTTTAGAGAGAGGTTGCTACAGCAAATGGAAGAGGAAGAAAAAGGTAACATAGAGGAATGATGTTCCAGAAGTAATCTAGAGCAAGACAACACGCGGAACAGAGCTCAATAAACCCAAGGGCAACTTTCTTGGATCTGAAACAGCAGGGTGCTTCAGAAGCCATTGCTGACTTGGGAAGTGTCAATATCATCAGGATCTGCTGACCACCTCTCCCTTACCAGCCAGCCCCGAGAGGGCATCCTGGGCTGGAGACATCTCACCCACCTTCCCAGTGACAACGCAGCTCCAAAATTTCAGTCGCTTCGGAAAATCTTGGCTGGACTATATGGCAGCATTTAAGGGCGAGATGAGGTGACCAGCTTGTCTTCACCAGGCCCCGAGATCTCCCACCACAAAGTAGCATTCCCAGAACACTTTCCCCAGCCACATCAGCTTGTGGAGAGAAAAGTCTCCCAACCGGAAATGGCAAATTAGGAGAATATGATCTCCTCCTCTGTGATGTTTCGCCTGAGCATCCCAGACACGCGCCACGCTGACGCCATCCCTTCAACCCAACCAAGACGAGAGCAGGCTGGGGGGAATAGATAGGGAGAAGAATAAATAAACCTGAAGGACATATTTGTGGCATGACTCGGAAGGAAAAGAAGCAAAAATTTCATAGAAAAGGAGCATAAGGAGGGGGAAGGGGGAGAGAAAGTCTCCTTCATGCATCAGAGTTGCTCGGGGGACACAGGCTTAAAAATAACGTTGATTCCTGACCTATGATATCTTGGAAAAATAGCCCCAAACCCTTCCAGGCTGCCCAAATTCCGAGAGCTGATGTCAGCCTTATTCAGAGGGATATTCCCGCCGCCACTCTTCTGGAGACATCATGTTTTTCTGGCTGTCGCCTGCCGTTCCCTTGACATTAGCAACATTTTTTTGTCAATCCTTTAATTATAAATAACAAAAAAAAAGTAATTTTCCTCCATTGAGAGACTCAGATGGTTCTGGGGTGCGTGAGAGGTAAGGGGGCCATTCCAGCACTGAGAGATGCTCAGTTGGTTGGACGAGAGGAAAAGACGCCAATTTCACCCAATACGGCATGAAAAGCACAAATATCCTCCTGCTGGCATCCCCAAAGACATGACCAAGACCAAAACAACTCTAGAATGGGCAACTCTGATTCCCTTCAATCCACATTTCCCACTGGCATCCTTAGTTTAGACAAGGAGCATGTAACTGGCGTCTCTGCCTGTCACTTACTGCCAAGGTCATGCTCTCCCTCTTCTCCAGCGCTTCTGTGATTTTCCCGGGGGAAGGCAGAGCAGCTTTTGGTCTCCACAAACAGCCTAATTGACAGCCCTCTCCTCTGCTCCCTAGACAGCTTCCCAGCTCTTACAAGATCAAAGTATTCCAAACGAGATAGTATTTACAGCAGGGAGTGCACTGCTAGCCAACACACAAACACAAGGAAGGAGACATGAAGGTACAGCAAAAAAAACAACCCAAAGAACAGGGCAGAGGATGGAAGAGACGGAGAAGGGTCATCAGGTTGTTAGGATTCAAAATAAATGGTTTTTACCAAGAACATCCAAAGCTCATTGGTAAGCAGCTAGATGCATGGTAACACCACCTTGACATGGATGCGGATTTGCATTTGAGCTGCTTGCAAGAAGACTGTACGCAAGAGTAGAGAGAGATTAGGGACAGAAGGGCTATGGGCTGCCTTTATTAGAAAGGATCTTGGGCATGAACACCACCTGAAATGATGGTATTTGAGGGAATGAGTTCAGATACGAGGGCTTCCCTCATGACATGTGCTCACTTGTTATACTGTTGAATTAAAGTTCTGCTGAACGATGCTAGCTGATAATCTGACTCCAAGACAGGCTTAGGAGCCACACTGTGTACTGGTTTAATTGTGGGGCTCACAACTTGTAGAAAGCAAGATGGGGAAGTGGTAGCACAGTGAGGCCACACCAATGTTTGTGTGGTTCTGGTGCCGGGTCAGGAACTGGGCTCTGAATGGGACATAATGATGCGCTTTCATTGTGTGACATCGCTTGCTACTGCAAAAGGCAAAGAAGATGAAGTCCAGCAGCTTCAGTGACTCTGTCACCATATAATAGTAAAATCAGAGACTCTCAGCTGTGGACAGAGAGGACCTCCATAGGTCATCTAGTCTGACTCCTTTGTTCAAAACAGATCTAATTAAACCAGGTTGCTCAAGGCCATGTCTGTTTGAGACCTGAACAGCTCTGAAGACAGAGGCTTTACCATTTCTCTTGGCAGCCTATTCCATTATTTAAGCAAAATTCCTAATGCGTAATCCAAATTTCCCACATTCCAACTTGCATCTGTTGCTTCCTGTCTTTTCTTCATGCACCTCTTCTTGAAGCCCTGCTCCACCTTCTCCATGTCACCCCATCACATCAAATGGGAAAGCCATCAAATGGCTACAGGTTTGCATGGAAAACCATCACTTCACTAGATCTTGCCACACTAAGTTCTAAAGACCCAAACCTTCCTTTCTGATCAGCTGATAAAAGTCACACTCCACTCTTGATCCCAGGCCTCCCTGGAGAACCTTCACATCCCTTTCTCATGCTTTTCCTTGGTCAATTTTGTCCTAGCCCATGGGGCAGACAGCATCTTTCTGCTTGTGGATTTAAGTCAAGCTCTGGGCTGGTTTGGTCAGACGAGAAGACAAGACACACTCTGGAGAGACAGAGCTGGTGCTGCTTTTCCAAGCAGCAATTTCTGGCAGCGGCCATGGGGCCACTGCTGGTGCACATGTGGGAGAGAGGAGAGGATCTGCTGATCTGTGGGGCAGTAGAATGGACAATGAAGCTGCAACAGCAAGCCTAATGTCTTTTAAAGCAGGAGAACAGCACCAAGAGTGGCACCTTTTTAGTAACAGCCACATCATAACAAGGAGCCCCGAGGCCATGGAAGTGGCTGTTACCACTGGAAGGCAAAAGGTAGCCCACCCGAATGCAAAGCAAGGCCAGCACGTACCCCATGCGTACCATAAATGAAACTGAATTCTCTAGGTTCTGCGAAGGATGCAGTGTGTAATGCCACAGGAATTCCAGAGCAATTCAAAAATAGGAGTCTTTTCCCTGTAGACGTTTTAGAGGAGATGTGGGAGTGGGGTTGAGTGGAAGCTGTCCAAGTGCCCTCCATGGACAGCAGGAAAATACTTGAGAGCCAGCCAGCTCCAACTAACCATACAGCCTAATGAAGTCACAGGGGATTCCTGGATTTGCTTTCGTATCCTTCACCCACTGCAAGGAAATTCCTCTTCCTACTGCCACCAAGCAGGGAGGCTCCCTTTTCCCCAAAACCTCTGCTTCACCAACGAGACATCCCTCAGACTTCCCAGGAACGAGCACCAGCCTGCCAATAACCATTTTGTGTGCAGACAACACATTCCCTCAAGGCTGCGCAGGGTTAACAGAAGACAAGGAAACCTTGCTTCTGAGACAGCAGCCACAAGCCCAAGAGCCACAACTCAATCCATGAAGACAGATGCTGAATCAAGTGGCGTGAGTAGTTTCAGAGACCACACGCTCTACAATCTCCATATCACCAGTGAACAGAGATGCTCCTCCAGAGCCAAAGTGAACAACTTCTGATTCACTCCACCAAAGCGCCTGTCTTCATGGTGGCTATTTAGGGTTGGGGGAAAGGAGGTCTAAAGAGATAATTCTCCTGATTAAAGCTCTCTGCTTGCATGCACGAATCCTCCTTGCTAGAATTTGTGAACCCTCATCCCTGTTCCCACAGCACGAATTCCCCGGTGATGCTCAGCCTCGCCTCCCTTCTGCCCCGCCATGGGCAAAGCCCACTACCACAATGTAAAGGGGACGTGGTACTCTCTTGGCGCAGCACAAAAGCCAAGAGGAGTGACTTGCTCTGCCTCCAGACTAAACTGAGGGTGGTTCTCATAACTGCAGCTGCATCACATTCTGGATTTACCTGCCCTGAAATTCGTGGCATTAGCACAACTGAGGGGTATGCTGTATTTTTAGGCAAAGCTTAAGTCCTTCTGTACCTGTTAAGACTACTTGCATATCGGTGACCACAGTTTAGGAGCTCTGACTCCAGTCCAGCACTGTGCTGGTGCGCCACAAACATCATTGCCATCATCATGACAACTTGATGGCTTGAAGCCAGCAATATCCAAATGACTCTCATCTAGGCAGGCTTCAGTAACACAGCCTGATACAAACACATGCAGGAGCTGAAGGAAAGGCTGAGGAAAAGTCATACGTTCCCATAGGATCACAGGAGGCACAACACTGCTGGAATAATATCCTCTGTAGTCCTCAGGGGTCTCTCATCACCTTCACTGGGTGTTAGACTCCAGCCAAAGAACATACGGGTACACGGGAGAGGAGAGCATCACACACCTCCTGGACACGGCCACTCTGAGGCACTGACAGCACGGGTGGAAGAGCAGCCTAGGAAGCACCTATTGCTGGCAGCACCGCTTGAGAGATAGTTTAGAGTTTGCATAAGTGGCTAAATGTCAAAAGGTCAAAGAGGGCAACAGGGCAAAATGAGGGCCTTCAGGATCTGGGGTTTCATTGAGCAGGTCCCGTTGCATTCAGAGTTAACCCTCAATCTCCATGCAAGAAGTGGATTTAGCTTAGGGGATAAAGCAGTAGCAGATGCTGCAGGGTCAGAGAGTTGCATCGGCAAAGCTGCAGGCGGGATCAAAAAGACAAGTTGTGGTTTGAGGCCGTGACCCTTCCATGTAGATTTATTGGGGAAAGAGACCAAGAAGGATGCAGATCATAACACACTGCAGGCAAGCTCCCAGTTACATCAGATGGTAGTACACAAGTTCTTGAGGTCAGATTTTGGAAAGAAAGACAATAACGTTAGTGTCAGACCGGAAAGCCCCGCAGGGCATTTTGCCCCAAGATAGGCTGAAGAACGAGTGCTGCCAACAGTGGCACAGCCCAGCTGTTCCTGGAAGCGTTTGCTGAAGTTATTCGCGAAATCATCACCAAACCAGCCAAAAGCAAAGCTAATTTTAGACCTGCTTTTGGTAAGCAGCGTAGAAATGGCGGGAGAGCTGATGAGAGAAAGAAAACTCAGCCTGAACTAATAATGAGTTGATTCTCATTAACTTAAATGGAGGAATGAACATAGATCTTGAACAAAGAACTGAAAACCAGGACTGACCAGCAGACACCGCTGCATCTGAGACGACAGCAAGAATAGGAATTCCCTGAGATCAAACTGTCTCCAGTGAAAACAAAAAGTAAAAGACATTTTAGAAATAAAAAAAGAGTAAAAGAAGGGGCAGATCTGCTGAACAGAGAAGGTGGAGCTGCAGCTCAACGTAACAGATGCGTCCCTGGGCAAAATTAACATACGGTCTTTGCCTTTATTCAGGATCATGAGGCAGATTTCAAGTTCTCTTCCAGAGAGGTATAACGAGATTAAAGGCATGTTACTGACACAGACCTCAGGAAAAAGGGGAAAAAAGGTGTCAGTAGTTGGATGGGGGCTGAAGTGCCACTTGGACTGGGTAGGAGGGAGGATGAACCACCTGCCTCAAATTAAATTCCTTTGAGAAGGAGGATGCCAACTGACCACACTGCTCCCTCCATTCACTGCCCAGATAGATACCCATCTTGGGGTCACCTTTCCACAGTGGCCTCATCAAGAAGGCATCCTGACATGGTCCCATGGTGCAGGCATCATCCCCCAGCAAGGAAGGGCACCGAGAGGTGTCAGGGCAGCTGGAAGAGGAGTGCTGGGTCAGGATTGGGCACACACAGCAGAGAAATCCAGGGCTGCGGTAAAGCTGATTGAAGGAGGCATGGAGGGAGACAAACAAGGGAAGCGTGGCCCCTGGCTCAGCAGGGACTACCTGACCTCTCCTCCAAGGGCCATGACAGCTTTCTGCTGACGCCGGCAGCCAGGCCACATCCTGCGAGTTGTTGCTGTCTGGCAGAGACGGCAAGCAGCAAAGCCCTAATCGGAAAGGACAGCTGGATCGCAAAGCTCCCTCTTGTGCTTCCCTGCCAAGCCAAGACAGGGGCCGGGACGCCTTTCTCCTGCACTGCTGTTCCCCTGTCCTCTGTGCCTCCCCCAAACACTGGAGTCTGCCTTGGAGGGGACGACAGCCACACCAACGGGTCCCAACCCTTTGGGTCACCTCCTCAGGTGGACCTGCCAGAGATGGAACCCTCCATCACCAGTGCAGGGACTCTGCTGCCCAGGACATTCTAGGACTGGTACCGATCTCACCACAAACACATGGAAAGAGCCACCAGCAATGTCACTGGACATCCACTCTTCTCACACCCTCTCCCCCACGGTTTCAAGTCCTGGTTACCAGCCTTCCACCTCTTGAGCCACTTCTCACCTGCAGGGATCCTTCTTAAAAAGGCATGGAGTGATAGGAGGGGGAAGGGCTTTAAATCGGAGAGGGGAAGATTTAGACTAGACAATAGGAGAAAATTCTTGGCAATGACGGTGGTGAGGCCCCGGCACAGGTTACCCAGAGAAGCTGCAGCTGCCCCATCCCTGGAGATGTTCAAGGCCAGTTTGGATGGGACCTCGGGCAGCCTGATCCAGTGGGACGTGTCCCTGCCCATGGCAGGGGGGTTGGAACTGGTTGATCTTTAAGGTCCCTTCCAACTCAAACCACTCTACGACTCTAATCCCTTGCAGTCCCACCACATTCACACAGCCGCAGCCCGCTTTAAGGTCCACCACAACACCCACAGCCCCAAAGGGCTTCCTTCCTAGAGCAGGAAGACTTGGATAAGGACATGTTCATCTTCGCAAGGCCATCCTCCCAACAGTTTTCCTCATACAACCTCAGAAGCAAGACACCTCCCTATAATTGAGTGTGGAAAGCCCTGTGCTACCAAGAACAGATCCTCAGATTCAGCATTTCTTGCAGCACTTCAGTTGTAAAGCACCATTTGGTTCTGCCAAACAACCGAAGCCTGTAAACACTGGGGAGTTAATGCAAAATAAGCCAAATGTTTCCCAAAAAGCTCCCACGTCGGGATGGCTTTGAGCTTGTGTTAGGGCTACTGATTCACCCTGTGAACCTTCCTTTTTACCCCCTCAGGGAGGACAAATCCATGCCAGTCCCATAAACTTCCTGGCTTATGTGACAATTCTCGTGTTGCTTAAGCATAATGGGCCATCAACTTTCCCGTGGGATAAATTTGTCCTGGCAATCTGCTTTTGAGTATTCTACATCTTGAGGGAGCTGATAGCATTTGGGGTTTGTTTTAATGGGAGTCGGTAGCCATGATCAATGGTAGAAGCTCTGTTTCCACGGAAATGGGTATTTAATAGATTTTTGAAAATGCTGGTTATTGACCCAATGGGCCTTAATGGCTTAAAACCCATCTGATTGTAGTATGTCGGAGTAAATGTGTATGATTTTCAAATGCATACTGGAATAGGCAGTAAAAACCTTTTCAATTCCAGGGACTTGGTCAATAGGGAGTTTCCATTTGCTTGTTTGCCCTCTCTATTTCTACCAGTGAATCATGGCAATCTCTTCCTCAGCGAGGCTTCCCGTTTCCTCACAGGTGAGATCATCTCAAAACACGCAACCCACCCCAAGTCCCATCAAGGTTCAGGGATGTCTTTCGTCAGGCTGAGAGGTAACGTGGAGTCAGGCTTTCAGAACGACTCCGCTCCCAGCTGCTCTCGGTGGGAGCAGAGGACACTTGGCCCATCTCTCATCCTCCTTGGATTGTGCACCCCTGCTGCTCCCAGCGAGATTCTTGGGAGCTGAAAAGCCACAAGTGCCTCAAACTGCTGGATTTAAGCCCAACTTACAGGCTCCCGCTTGACAACTGTGAAATTCCCAGGCAGAAATCTTGGTTTACCTGGGGTTAACACGTACCAAAAACATCAACAGGAGTGAACTCCAAAAGAATGTACTAATTAGTAAGAAGTAATCCTGGAAGCAAAGAACAGACTAACCCTGGTATTTATTTAGTGGTGTCTGTGAGCACTGACTGAAGCCCTCCCACCCCTGCTAAGGGTTATTAACCCCTCTGGCTGGCCAAGGTCTCCAAAGGCTCCACAGCCCGCACCCACCGCAGGGGCAGCTCCCCTCTCCTGCCTGCCTCCGTTCCCCAGCCTGCAGGAACACAAGTGCCCAGGATTTGTATCTGTTCTGAAACCAGCCTGAGGGTTCAGCCATGGCCAAGAGGGAGCCCAAGTCGCACAAGTGCGGGACAGAGAAGCTGGGCATGCATCTCCTCTGTAGAATAGGCCAGGAAAAAAAAAACCAAAACAAAACAAGGAACTGAAAATCCCTGAATTTTAAAGACATCTGTCCTCCTGCTCCGCCTCACATTCCCCTTTGAAAACACAATGAAGCAGAAATCAGGGAGCTGAGGCACAGCCTGTTGCTTTTCATCATCATCAGTGGAATAAGCAAAGGAGACAAAGTGCTTAGTTTAGTAGTGGACAGGTACGGTTGCACTTGATTATCTCATAGGTCTTTTCCAACCTAGAGATTCTATGAATTATTGCAGGTCACAGCCTGCTCCCACCCTAGTAAGGTGCCATCCCCAAGCAGGTCCATAACACAACGTCCCACCTGCTCGCAGCACCGCTCACCTCCATCCCCTGAACCCTAAGAGCAGGCAAAGAAGGAGCAATGCTGCTGGCCAAGTGCAGACCCCGGGTGCAAACCCCAGGGCTTGCAGGTCCCTTGCTGGGAAGACCCCACCAGGTCAGGCTTTCCACCTGCGCCCAGCGCTGACCCCTCACTCTCAGTGCACACGAAGGAGGCCACGTGTGGTGGCCTCTGAAAACCCATCACTGTTGCTCCAGAACGCGTGCCTGACCATCTGCAAGAGCACAGCGTATGCATTGCACATCTGTGGGGGCTGTTAGAAGGCGAGGGAAGCCCTCGTCACCAGATGTCATCCCTGAACACTAGGAAACAGCTGGAGGGAGTTAATGAGAAGAATTCAAAAGAAACAGAGCTAAAGATCCAGTGTTGCACCATTTAGGGGAAGGAATGGAGCGCTGCCAGGGAGAACGGCAGCAAAGCAGCAGCTTGGTGAGAGGGGAGCCCAGCGCTGCCCTGCCTGGCTCCAAACCCAGCGCAGGCATCGCCCGCTGCAGCGCACGCTCTGGACAGGGGCAGGGTGAGCGCTGCCTTCTTTTGATGTTAATGCTGACTGGCGAGACTGACTGGCGTTACAAAGAACGTGAGAGAGGGCGAGCAAAAGCGCCGGGGAAACAGAGACAGGCTTGCAGCCCCCTGCGGCTCCGCAAGGCAGAACTCAACGGTGGCAAGTTATTCTAGAGCAGACACCGAGCTAAACAAAGCCAGGTATGGTTTACTTTCTGCCTGCATTTTTTGTCTCAAAGAAAAATAACCTCCCAGGCCAGGACCGAGCACTTTTTTGCCTATCTAAGGTTGCACAGATAAGCCCTGTCCAACCTAACCCACTAGACTAGATCTGGTGTAAGTCAGTTTTCTCTCCGTTTCTGCCTACAGCTGAAATACAAAGCAACGCTCCAGGTTCAGGGAGGTCTTAAGGTCTCTGCAAACAAGTCAGCATCCCCAGGAGCCCAGATTTCAACGCTGGTTTTCATAGCGCAGTTCATGACCTGCCTAGGGAAGGCAGAAGAGGTAACACAGGTGGATGCGATGCTCCTGATCTCCCCCAGCACTGCATGAGCTTCTCAGGCCTGAGCAGAACCTCAGGGCCAGGAGGCTCAACAAAGCACTCTGGACAGAGAATTGTGCAAGTAAGAGTGTCATATTTTGCCTCACATTTAGCCAGGACCAAGCAGCTTCATCTCCTTTCATTAAATGCCTCTTTTTCCCCCATCAGAAGGCCAGAGCCTCAGTGTCAACAGCAGCATTCATTGCTGCATGATTTGGAGCGAGATGTTTAAGATTCCCCTGCCTCAGTTTCCCCAGCTGAAGGGCTGGGACTACCCTTGCCCACTGCACAGGCAGGTGTTTGCAAACATCTTAAAAGACAAGGTCTTTGCTGTGCAGGGTTTTCAAAGGAGCTTAGAGAAACTAAACATCCCCATCCCACCATTGTTCCCGCTTTTCACCACGTGCCTCCTCTTTTCCCACCCATCTCCCACAACATCATCTTCTGTAGGACAGATGAAAGACACAGTAGGAAAGAGGGAGAGCTGTGGACTGGATGAGCATAGTGAAGATGACCCTACAGCACATGTGCTAGAGTGGATGTGCCACGCTCCAGCCAAAGAGCTGGGACCGACGCACATCACCACCAGCACCTTCTTCTGCATCAGTTCTTGGGAGACAGAATGCCTGTGGAGTTCTGTGCTAGGACCGGGTACGGTTGGAGAGAAACAGGGACTAACTGGTAGCAGGAAACAGCTCAGTCCTCTTCTGAAAGAGGTTGTGATTGGTGCGGAGGGACCAGATCACCAACTGGCTCCTGCACGGATGGTGGAAGCAGAGCCCCTGCCTTGAAGTCATCTCCAAAAACTCTTCTGGCAACCACCAGTTTACAAGCAAGAGTCAGGATCTCTTCTTCACCCAGCCTCCTCGACTAGTAGGACAGCAGAAAAGGAAACACAGGTTCCTCAAGGCTGGGGGAGGATTTTGATGAAAGGGACCAAGACAGAGAAGGGGAAGAGAAATCTATTCAAGCCAAACATCTTCCCCTACTTTATATATATATATATGTATATATACATACTTTTTAAAAAGGGGGAAAAATCAAGTCCCAAGCCTTCAACTTATTTTTAGTCCAGGCGATTGGGTGTCCCAGCCAGAGCAAGGCACACACAAGCCAGCATTCTAAAAATGCCTTCCTCACAGATATAAAAAGGACACCAGATAATTTACTGGGGAAGTTTTGTAATGTAATGATCATATGTTAACCACAAAAGAAGAAAATATTTGAGGCTGCCTCTGGTCCCCAGCACAGCCCTTGGCAGGAAACGGTCACAAAGGCTCAGCATCCTCACACACACACACACCCCCCCCTCCCCGCGTACAGCCTCCCAGCAAAGTCTTCTGCCTTGTGCCACCTCGGTGGGTTCAGGCTCTGCCAGAAACATTCCCTCTCGCCCCATCACCCTCTGCAAAGAGACAATTTGATTTCCTAAATAACGGTGGCAGCTGGGCCAAGGAAAACTAAAAGCAATATGTTCGCTTAACGACTCCAATGGCCACGGCTCAGCGTGCCAACCCAAACGTGGAATAAATCATCCCAGAGACACCGTCAATGCCAAGCTGATGGGAGTCCCACCACAGGGCTGCTGAGCTCCCTGCCACTCTGCCATTTCTGTTCCAGGGGTCTCACTAGCCTGGCCAGGGTCTCGGCTCGGTTCCTCCACCCGTGGGCGAGAGCACGGTCACACAAGGAGGAGCCCTGGGGAGGGCTGAACACTGGGGCAAAGAGCGATCCCCCGAACCCTTGCACACACGCTGTTCCTTCACAATGGCCATCCCCATACAATCAGCCCCCCTGCAGTGAGCCCCTGGGACAGTGGTGTTTGCTAGAACAATAGCTCACATCTGGGACAGCTGTTCTCCCCAAAAGCACCCAGGCTGCCCACAGCCTCTGGGCACGGATCCTCTCCCCTCACTGACACATGGATCATGCTCTCCCCCTCCCACGCAGAGGTGGCCACCCCTGGGGGAACCTGGCAGATTCCCCGAGGAACACATCGCTTGGCAGCTCCTTGGCAGCTCCGTGCTCGCAGGAGTGAGCCAGACTCATCCTCCAGCAGAGGTTTTTTCCAAGTCAACCCCTGAGAAAAAGAATCCACTACTGTAGATTTTATTTCTTACTTTCAGCACCCCAAAACACGTGGAAGAAGATCTGGGCACGTGGGCAGCATGCTGCCCTACAGAGCAAGATGGTCTAGCCAGTGCCAAAGCCAGGGACTAGGAACCAGCCCTTGAACCTGGACATTTCTGCACCTTCTTGGTCCTCTTCCAGCCCTACTCCTCCTTTTCTCTGGGGTCACACAACAGAGCTCTGATCCCAGGGCAGTAAGGAGCTCTCTGCTCTTGACCAGTGTTCCCCAGACCTTGCCCAGTCCCAACAGACAGTTGTGCTCGGGAGGAAGCAGCTCCCGCAGCCCCACTGGCCTGATGCCACGTTGAGGGGCTGAGTCTTGCCACGCGTGCCCCGGCCGTGTGCTCCTCTGAGAGGATGCCCCTGTGCTGGAGCCCCCCATCGCCTCTGCCACTCCCAGCCTCCTCCTCTCAGACCTCTCATTTGATGTTACAGCCCACAGCTTTCCTTTCCTTCCCTTTATCAGCCCCTGCTGGAGAGGTCGTAATCTCCTTCTCTCGCATCTTTGTGAGAAGAAAAGCCCCAACAACTTTTAAGATGCTCAACTCACAGCCTCATTTGGGGTAAAGCTGAGGAGATGCCAGGAAGCGCTTTGCCAAGAGCCTGAGAGAGCGGCAGGTGGAAAAGGAGGCGCAAACAACTTCTTGTGAGAAGGCTACATGGACAGACAAGCGCATTGCAGGTAAGGAAAGGAGCAGCCTTCACAGCAAGAGGGGAACCAGAAAGAAGCAGCCAGAAGAGCAATTAAACAACATGCATCTTGCATGGAAAGTGAAGACAGCAGGCGGCGGCCAAGGCATGCAGGTCGCCAGCACTCCCCCCAGGTGCTGCAAATGTAAACACGTCACAGAGCACATCAAGTCACGCTGACCAAGCGCACAGCGCAGGCATCCCCTCCGCATACCCTGTCCTTCCTCTTGAAAGTACTCAGAGTTCCTCATCTTTGGCGCAGTGCACCAAACACTTACTAAGGCTTCAAACGCTCTCCAACATGCTTTGATTGAGACTGCCAGAAGCAAATTTGGGCTCTTGTGCTCTAAGCTAAGGCTCTTGGGTGAGCAGAGTCACCCAGAGGCACTTTCATATGGATATGGCCTATGAGTCCCATGACAAGCAAGTAGCTTGGTAGATATCCTGCTTGCCTGATGGAATGGGCTCTACCAAGGACAATCCCTTCTATCATTGCTGAGTTTTCAAATCAGTAATCAATGGAAAAGTCCAGAGAGAGCAGCCTTTCCCAGGAGCTCAAATCCAACCACTCTCATGAAACTTTAAAACATCCACCAAGAAATCACCAGGGTTCAGAAAAAAAACCTGTTAGTGAGCATACCTTTCCAGCCTCAGGAGGTCTGCAAGAGGATACGCAACTGTCCCAGCAGCCAGGGAGCCCATCACGCCCTCCTTTGGTATCTCTACCGCCTCTTCACTGCCACGCTTACAAACCCTGAGACTCCAGTCCACCACTTAAGGTTTGGTCCTTTGGGAATGGACAGTCCAATATTTGGGTACTGCCCAGAAGGATTCCAAAAGGTGCCCGAGGAAGCTAATAAGCAGCCAGGGCTCAGGCCCCGAGCACGGGGACCTCCTAGCAATGCTTTCCTCATGGGAACACCATGAAAGCAGTTTCTCCCACTCCACATCTCACAGTCAGCAAGTTCAATAGCACGGAGACAACCCACCTGTCCATCTGTCCCTCGGGTGACCAACAACCACGAGCAGCAACCAAAAGCGTTTCTCAAGGCTTACAAGTAAAGGAGGGTTGAGAGAAAATGAGCAGCTCATTTGAACGTTATTTTGCCACCTGGGTGGAATTAAGGTCTAGGCAGATCAGCTGTTGCCTCAAGAGGTCATCTTCGCCTCACCTGCTCTCAATTTTAGGCATTTTCTGCTATCAGTCCAACCGAATTCAGCTGAACTTCTGACAATGGGCTTCTCAACCGCCAGAGAATACTTTGGAGTGATTCCTTCACCCTCTGGGGCTTGTCCACCAGTGATGTTAATCTGGACCAGCTTTTGAAGACACCACTTAAACAGTGGGAGGTCCCCAAACAGCTTTAACCCAATTAAGCACCCTCCCCTTAGGGCGGGAGGGCAGATAAGCTTGCATTAAAGCCCATCAAGTGTCCTAATAACGCAGCTGAGGTCATCCCACGGAGACCACCAAAAGGCTGGAGACGCCTGGTCATTTTTCACCTCCTTTTGTCCTTTCAGTTATTTCTGCTGTTGCTTTGGGTAGAGAGACAAAAAGCCCATCAGCTCTGCCCTTATCCACTTTGCTCTGCAGACTCCCCTCCAGCTTTTCTTCTCACATTAACTGTGTCACACACCAGATTCTCATTGACTGACTGCCCAAGGGGGACCCTCACTGAGCGTTAATTGCTGTTAATGAGCTGTTGCTGCTTTCCTTCCAAGTGCACCAATTACAATGGCACTCGGGCTCTGCAAGAAGATGCCTGTCTGCAGCAAATCAAGGCACATTTTATCCCAGATCCCGGCACTGCACTGCCAGCATCTCCTGGAAAGAGCATTAAATCTGGGTGAAGGATGACAGCAGGCAGCTCTTCTGCCATCGCCTGTCCCCTTTTTCTTCCTCTGGTGGACTAGGGTGAGTGAGAAGCCCTTAACTTGCTGCCTGCTGTTGTGTTGTCCTACAGGATGTCTACACCCAGCTGTTTCTCTCCAGCCACGAGCACACGGTCCCACCACTGTCTTTTGCACATGGGTGGTGACCCGGCTGGCACAGCAGGACTTGTCTTGTCCCATGTGCTGCTGGAGGAGGCGCAGGAAGGATGCGGTAAGATGCCGCGGTGATCTGGCTTTGTGCACAGCAACGCTGCCATCGCTTCAGCATCTTCCTCAGCCCCAGAGCCTCCTCAGCTCCTGCCTCAGCTACAGTGGGGTCCATACACACCAGAACTTTATAATCCTTCTTTTCAAACCTCATTTTCCTCCCCTACTAAGCACTGGTGAGGGTATATACTATCACCATGCATGGCCCTGGAAGTACACTGAGATGTCCACCAGCTAAGAGGCACGAGAGCTGCCACTCTTCCTAAAGCCTTTTCCTCTGGAAATACAATTTGTCTTTCTCAAAGCTGCAGCCCAAGGGAAGGAGATTTTAAATAAGGGATGTGCTAGGACGGTAAAAGCTTTTGCATGAGTGCTTAAGGTCATGCAAGTCAAGACAAGGTATGGAGGCCCTTCACTAGAATGGGCTGAATCTGCACGCGAGTAAGAAACTGCCCAGTGTCTCGCTCCGACTTTCTCACTGGGGTTATTTTTGGCTGTACCAGGAAACAATCACATCCAAACCGCTCTTTGTGAGAGCCTGGAAATGAAAGAGAGCAGATCTGATTTACTCCAGCAAAAGGATCCCCAAAATTTTATCTTGCCACCTTGATGAGAAGGCAGACCCAGAGCTGCCCCCAGCGAGCTCCGCCTGCAGTGGGTATCCCTCTCTCCAAAAGGGGCTCTGGCACGCGTTTCTCCAGCAGGTATGAAAAAGCGCAGACGTCTCAGCGGAGCAGCAGCCAACTCGCTGTCCTCCGGTTACAGACCAAAAGCTGTTGTTCACATCGAAGCCCCTGGATCCTATTTTGCTGCCTTTCCGCAGTTTGTTAAATTTTATTTCATGCTATTTCTCCCGTTTTGGCTTCCACCCTAAAAATCCTTCCGTAAGTTCCGCAGCTCCTCAGAAGCGTTCGTTTAAGTACAACACCTTATGAGCGCACCCAGAGGCACTCGCTCAAGAGGAGCTCTGCCTGAACAAAACTCTTCGGGCTGAGGTCACCTGCTCATGTACTTTGGGATTCATCCACTTTGGGGGATCGGCACCGACCCGGATGTGCCCTTAGCGTCTCGCAGCCCTGCGCTCAACCTTGACTTGGGTTTTCCCAAACCCACACTATCACTCTCCCAAGGGTTTTCCCACAAGCACATACATTCTTTACCCTCAGCAGGGATGAGTCCTGGCAGGCTTATTCCTGGGTACCAGGGAGCCAGGGTACCCTTGGCAAGGATGGGCCCATGGAGAGTGAGTGTCCACCAGCATCTCTGAAGAAGCTCAGAGGAGCTCAGCAGCGGCAGGATTCAACTCATGCCCCCACTTTCCCCAAACGCCCGATACATTGGACTTTGTTTTTCAGAGCTCAGCCTACAAACAATCAATCTTGTTTTCTGCGCAGGCCAATGAGGTCTGCGGAAAGAAAATTGCAAAAGATTTGTTATTTCCCTAGTGTTCCCATTTTCCCATTCCTTTCCCACAGAAGCAAGGTTTTTGTTTTGGTTTGGTTTTTTTCTTTCCCAACTTTCAGGGGAAAATCCTGACAAATGGAAGCCCTGATTCATACCAGCAAAAATTTGGTCTTTTTTAATTTAAGGTGGAGCCCTTCTTGTCTGAGGATGAAAACATTTCTCTGACCACATACAGAGGGCAAGGGCCGAGGCTTTGTCCTGCTGAAGCAAAGGCTGAGCGGTGCTGGATGCTCGCGGCCACCACGAGCACAAAGCCATCGTGCAGACAGGAGAGCCGCTCACCTACCGCGCGCTCAAGCAAGCGCCGGCCGTGCTCGCTCACAGGGATGGGGAACAAGGGGAGAGGCAGGCACGGGGGGGCTGTCCCCAAAGAGGCTCCCAGAGGTGGGAAAACATCTTCGAGGGGTGTTCAAGGCAGAGGCAAGGTGTGCGGCTCCGTGGGGCCAGAGGAGGTATAGGAAGAAAAGCTCCTCATCCTCTTCCCATCTTTTCTCAGACGACTGAAGGGCACGTGAGAAAAGCTCAGGAGGAGAGGAAGGGAAGCGCTGCTCCTCTCCCATCAGCACCGCCTCGGCAGAGACGCCCGCTGCCCTCCACCCTCCGTGTCCAAGCAGAGAGGAGAAGCTGGCTTGGGAAGAATTGGTTGATGGCCACAGCCCACCTGCTTCCACAGCCCAGGGGAAAAAATCGAAGGAGAAAGAAGACCAAGGGAGCAACGAGTCCCTAAAAGCAGCCTTTGCAGCTTGTCTCCCGAGATGCTGCCATCTGCACTGCTCTCGCTCCGGTGGGCATCTCTGCCCATCGCCAGCAGCGGGGAATGAGCAATTTTGTCTGACACCAAGATAGAAACAGCTTAAAAAAAAAAAAAAAGAAACAAAAAAAAAAAACAGAAAGGGAAAGCCATGACTTTTTTTTTTTTTTCCCTTCCGTGTCTCTGGCCAGAAAGTGCATTTGGCAGAGTCCCCATTGCTGGAAGCCTTCAGCGGGGCTGCCGGCACTTCAGAGGGTCTGGGGAGAAGGGCAGGTGTGTGCAAGCCACCAGCCACGCCACGGCTACCGTCCCCGCGGCCGTGTGATCCTCTCTCACGCGTGTGTGTGACAGATGTCTCCCTCTCCATCCCACCCCTGCCACCGCCTCCGAAGGGCCGTGGGGAGAGCAGGGGTCCTCTAACACCATGTGCTGATGCTACACAGAGCAATGTGTGTTTTGCAGGGTGTTTTGCACCTGCAGCGTGTGGTAGAGGCACACATCTCCCCTGGCACCAAGCTGCCTCTCTGTGCCTCTGCCTGAAGAAGGGGCTTTGCTCTAAAACCACATTTGGCTTTGGGGTGCGGGGTCTGATGAGCCCACGCCCAGCCAAGGGCATCTCCCCACGAGCATCACTCCCCAGGCTGAGATCTGGGGAGGCTCACATTTTCCAAATCCTGCTGCTCACATCTAACATCACCTCCTTCTCCCCAGCACTCAGGCAAAGGCATTTTGAATACAAATTAAGACATCAGGCTTTTAGACGCTTCCAGGGAAGAGGCAGCAATCCGCCTGCTGCACCCCATGCAGGGATGCTGCGCCCTTTGCGTGGGGCTGCTCATCCCACCTGGGGATGCCCAACGGTCCTCGTGGCACGTCACTGGACACTGGCAGCTCTGCACTGGGAATTGCCCTGGAGAGGGGGGGGTCCCCATCACCCCCCACTCATTTTGGGGGTGGAGGGGGACACCTAATGTCAGGGCATCACCAAGGGGTGCCATCCCACACCATATGATTTACTTGCCTTCAGTGGCACCGCACACCCATCCCCACAGGAAAGCGTCCCTCCACCTTCCCGCACCGGAAAGCCACCGATCAGAAGCAACATTCAGGTACAAAGCAGGTGTCTCGGAGAGGACGCAACCCATCCCTTGACGCACCACGGCCCCTTAAGAGCCACGCCTACCTCTGGGGCGAGTCGGGGTCGAAGCAGGTCCTGGCCACATCGGTCGCCCGCGGGTCGCAGCAGTCGCCATCGTCAAAGTCATCCAACATGTTGTTGCACTCCATGTGGCAGATGCCATCACGGCGCTTCCAGGAGAAGCAGCGGCCGGGCCGGCGGCAGTCCCCGCCGTCGTAGCCGGTCAGGGGATGCTCACACTCGGGGTCACAGCGCTCGTTGCCCACCTTGCTGGGCTCGCAGCCCAGGAGGACAGCACGGCGGCGCAGGGAGGAGTTGCGTACCTCCAGCAAACTGAGCTGCCAGGAGATGTTGTAGGGTCGGAAAGCTTCGCTCAGCGCTTGGTGCTGCCGCCAAACCTGCTCCCAGCTGACCGTCGGCCGCGCACCGCTGTCCTCTGCCAGGTTCACCACCCGGTACCGCACCACCTTCGCGCTGCGCAGCGGCCAGTGCCGGTTGTAGTGGGAGACCAGCTCCACGTTGTCGCAGGCAGTCTGCCCGCAGGCGGGGGGACCCAGCGGCCGCAGGACCGGGGGCGGCGGGGGCAGCAGCACGCGCTGCTGGGGGAAGGCACCCTCCCGGAAAGGCACCCAGTACTCCTCCGGGGTGGCGAAGCTGTCGGTCAGAGCCAGCCCCGCCACCCCACCAGCCACCCCCTCTAGGAAGCCGCGCTGGAGCCGGGACTGGGGAAGGGCGACCTGCCACAGGGTCAGCCCGGCCAAGTGTCCCCGGAAAGTGTGTGCGGAGCCCCAGGCGTCCCCGCCCAGCAGCAGCGTGCGGCACGAGGCCATGAAGGCGCTGTGCAGGGCTCCTCCCTGCCCTTCAGCACGGCCGACCCGCGCCCCGTCCACGTAGAGGGCCATCCACCGCCCGTCGTAGGTGGCAGCCAGGTGCGTCCACTCCTCGGGGCGGTAGCGGTGGTAGCCGGTCACCTCGGTGGCGGCAGCGGCCCGGTCTGTGCGGAGGGAGAAGAAGAATCGGGCGTCCTTCTTGCCGCCGAGCTGCAGGGCGCGGATGCCCAGCGCCCAGCCCTTATCGCTGGCCGTGTGCGAGCAGTTGTCGAAGACACCTGCAGCGGGGATGAAGAAACAGGAGAGCTGGTGAGGGCCCAAGAGCGCTGCCGCTCCTCCCCAGAGCACAAGCCAAGTCCCCGACAGCGGGAGGTCTCTGCGCAGGGCTGTGCGGAGGCTCCTCTGCCACTGCCACCAGTGAACAGAGTATCCAGAGGCTGAGCAACGGGCGCCACGCCAGGGGGGACAACCCAGACCTGGCCAAAATCGTGGGGATGAGCAGGTGGAAGAGCCAGGAGGAAATGCAGAGGGTTGGGAGCACAGATAGGAGACAAGGCTGAAGAGAGAGGAGTTTGTCAGCTGCTCTCCATAGGAGCACTCCTGTGGGATGGGATTAGAGCCTAAGCTTTTGATCTGCAGGCCAAAGCTTTCAAAAAACAGAGCACAGCAACCCATAGTAAAACAGTCTTCTCCGGGGACTGCTTCCCAGACAGCTTCCAGGCAGATTCACCCAAGGCGGGCAGGTGAGGGTCCGAGAGCGAGACGGAGGGATGTGCGGGTGCACACCTCAGCCCCCGAGGCTCTCCTGAGCATAGATCCATCCGCGGGAATAGCTTTGGGCTCAGCTTCTCCCCAAGCACCCAATCGTGTTGCAGACCTGTAGTTCAGGCTGGCCAAGACCTGGAGCTTAGTGGAGTTTCCCCAAAAGTCAGGCTCTGCGTGCCCACGGTGGAGAAGCAGAGGCTCGCGGGCACTGAACGCCCCTGGGGATCAGTGGCCATGAGGAACTTAAATACTGGCAAGGGTAAAAGATGCCACTGCTTGACAAAACTGTTTCTGGTCTCCTAAACCACCACAACGAGGTTGTTCACAGGGTCATCAGCTGGGGCGGGCAAGCAAAAGGCACTCATTGAGTCCTACCAGTGGTATCCTCTGGGAGCACCCTGCTCTCCAGCCCAATAAATCTTTTCCAGATGCAATGGTGCCCTAATGCCACCAAAAGCTGCTGTCATGCCCAGATGCCTTTTCTATGCTTCTGCTGTGGTATTTCTTATGCTTCAGCCCACTTTCCCCGGCGTCTCCACAGCACTGCACGGGTTCTCCTGCCTGTGACAGTGCCGCTCCCATCACACAGCCAGCCTACCCATCTCCGTGCCATCAAGGCACCCGGGGCCAAAGCAAGGTGCTGCAGCCCTGTCCTGCTGCCTCACCTGCCCTTGAGGATGCCCAGCGTTCCAGACACTCTGGGAACACTGTACCTGACACCGGGATTGCAAAGGGGCCAGCGAAGAGGTGCAGAGGAGCAGAACCTCCTGGCTTCCCTCCAGGGGACAGGACTGAAGCCAGGTTACCACAACCACACATCTTCCCCCAACCCTCATAAACGTGGCCAGCAAAGGTCCCATCAAGCCCCACGGCACCCCAGGAATCAGCACTCCTCCCTCCATCCACCCCTTTCACTGAGGGTGAGATGGGTGGTGGCCTCTTGGCCGTCCCACAGTCGTAACCACCCTGGGCACGGATCCCTGCCACCGCTCACTACAAAGGCAGCCACGCACAAAGACTCCGTGGGCGGATGGGCTTTGGCCAACTCTTGTTTTCTGGCACATTGTGAAAGGGAAGCAGGAAGACCGGGGGAAGCCGAGATGCGGAGATGCCAAAAAGCAGGCAAAGGAACCTCGCAGGCGTGAGAAGGCAAAGCTGGAGAGCACTTTTGGGCTGGGTGCTGGATGAAAGGTTCTTAGATCTGCATGCTCAAAAGCCACCTTCTGGTATTTGGTTCTCACTGGGGTTAAGGAGACAGGACTTCGTATCTCCTCTCTGCAGAAAACTGATGGATTTTACTTTGTAACTACTTAGAACTCAAAATTTGATTAAACACTAAGGCAAAACGAGGGAAAACAGCATCAAGGGTGGAACAGCCTTCTGGGTTGAGTGTGCACTAGCATGCTCACCAACCCACTCCGGAACCGAGCCTGGAAGTGCCTGACGAGTTCAGAACTGGCCAGAAGAACCTTAAGCAAGCCTAAAACAAGGTCTGGAGACTGCATGAAAGGGATGCACAACAGGGGATGGAAGCACACTACGGCAGCAGCTGGTGCTCCCTGGACATGGCCAGGGATGCCGCCTCCCGTGCAGCGGCAGCTACAGAGGGTGCGGGCAGAACAGCGCATCCCAGAGCGGGGATCCACTGCGAAACGACAAAGCAGAGCCTTCCAGCAGCAGCTCCTGACACCTCCTGAGGGCCTCCACAAGAAACCACCATGGGACCAATTTCTAGACCCTGGGATTTGCTCTTTTGTCCTGGGGCAACCCACTAGGAAGAGAAAGAGCTGTTTGCAGAGGAGGTGCAAGGTGATCTCCCCGGCACTTGTTAGTGTGACTCTGACTCTGATCTGTCAGGTGAGAAAAGGGAGCTCTAACCTGGTTTGCGGTGTCCATCAGTGCCCAGACTGATAACTTGAGGGTTTAAAACAAGAGTCCTTGGCACCGGTACAGAAAAATGAAGAAAAAGCTGTCTGTCGGGAGAGAGGGTTTGTTTCATGGAGAAAAAGCCTCCAAGAGATGAGGTGTGCTGCTTCGTAAGGACCACGCTCGAAGGGGCATCTTCTCCTGGTGAAGCCAGGAGCTCTGCAGCCCAAGGCATAGCTCCGCCACCCTTTCAGACTCCCATGCTGGGGGAACGAGCTGCTAAAGCTCTGAGGGGTCTGCACAGAGCCCCGAGCCAGTCCTAGAGGGTGGTGACCCGTGGGGTGGGCAGTGGTGAGCAGCTCAGCAGCCCCAGGACACCCGGGCTCAGACACAGCAACAGTCTGGGACTGCCTCCGACCTTTGATCTGAGACAAAACAAACCTCACAAGGGGAAATCCCCCTCGGGTTTCCCAGCAAGGAGCAGGTGTGGAGGGAGGGCAGGCAGCAAAGAGCAGAGAAAGAGATGGCATCACATAAAAGGATTTTTATCTGCTGCCCAAAATGAGAAGGACGTGGAATAGGAACTGCTCCCCTGGGATTATACCCCAGGAGGAACTCCCCCATGCGAGAGGAGCTAAGAGGGACCAAGGATCCCATGGAGGGTGGCCCTAAGGCAAAACGTGACATCTAGAGGAACAGAGCCCCAACTCCTGAGCCGTCAATCCAGGCAGCAGTCACACCAGCCCAGAAAACAACCTGCTTTGCCCAGGCAGAGCTGCTCAGCCTGCCCTTATTTCCCAGGCAATGACGCTGGGAGATGCTCAGCTCTGTCCCGCTTCTGCCCCACCTTCCTTTGCACACGGACACGTGGAGCATGTCCAGCTTCTCCACAGCTTTGGACAAGCTCAGGGCTCGGTCTCCTCTCTACCGACAGAGCAGGAGCAGCAGATCAGAGGCAGACCGGGCACCTGCTGGCGTGAAGCACCAGTGGCACTGGCCTGTCCCGCGCGGCCACTGGCGCCCAAGCCCCGCTGCCCCGGCTGGAGATGGGGGGCAGACAGATGGAGGTGCCCAAGGCTGGCTCCAACCCCGCAGCACAGAGCTGGGGGACATCACGGCTCCTTCAACACTAACAACCGTCCCACCCTCCGCAGGGAAACAAAAAAAGAAAGTTAAAAATAAAATACTGCCCTGCTGGCGAGCTGAGAAACAGTAAAGCCCAACACCTGCCGGATCTCCAGACCGTAGCATCACTAGGGTGGAAAAGACCTCTTAGATTGAGTTCAACCACTCCTATCTGCCACTAGACCACGTCCCTGAGCACCTCATCTACCTGTCTTTTAAATACCTCCAGGAATGATGCAAACAGCTGGGCTGCCGACGGGATGGCTGGGAAGCCCGCTCCATGCATCCCAAGCCGCTGCCGAGGCAGCAAGGTGGGAAGGCAGAGAGCAAGGTGGGCGTTAGGCAGTTGCCTTGTCCATGGCCGCTCTCCCTCTCCTCCAGCCCCGCTGCAGCCGCCCGCTGCGCAGGTGAGATGAATTAATGAACGGGCCAGGTGTGAGCGAAAGGGAGGGGGCTCAGGGCACTGAGTGTGTGCAGAGGGAGGCAGGACAGGGGGAGGCTTTCCCTAACCAGCCTGCTTGGCTGGGGCAGCAGAGCCTGAGATCCACCCCAAACATCCCACGGGAGTGGTACAGCTTAGAATCAGAGAATTGCTGGGTTGGGAAAGACCTTGGAGATCATAGAGTCCAACCACCCCTGTCCCCTACTAAACCACATTCCTAAGCACTTCGTCCACCCATCTTTTAAACCCCTCCAGGGATGGGGACTCCACCACCTCCCTGGGCAGCCTCTGCCAGTGCCCAAGAACACTTTTGGTGAGGAATTTTTTCCCTGATGTCCAGTCTGAACCTGCCCTGGTGCAGCTTGAGGCCATTCCCTCTGGTCCTATCACTCAGGAGAAGAGCCCAGCTCTCTCCTTTCTACAACCTCCTTTCAGGCAGTTGCAGGGAGCGATGAGGTCTCCCCTCAGCCTCCTCCTCTCCAGGCTGAACACCCCCGCTCCCTCAGCTGCTCCCCTTAAGGCTTGTTCTCCAGACCCTTCAGCAGCTTCCTCGCTCTTCTCTGGACACCCTCCAGGACCTCAAGGTGGTTCTTGTAGAAAGACTCATCGGTGCTGCCACTCGTTCCCTGCCTGGCATCGCTGCACCGTGCCCTGCGGGAGGTGACATCTGTCCCTCTGCCCCCGTCCCTTCTGCTCCCCCAGGCTCTCCATCACCTGCCTCCTTCTTAACCTGCTGGGCTGAAGGTGTAATTCCTGCACCCCAATCCTCAGGGCTGCCCCTGCCCGGGAGATGCTCCGAGGAGCCCACAGCGCAGGAGCCCAGGCAGGCAGCGTAGGACCATGGAATTGTTTGGGTTGGAAGGGGCCTTAAAGGTCATCCCGTTCCAACCCCGTGCCAGGAGCATGGGAAGGGGGGGATACCGGGGTGGGACGGGGAGCCGGGGGGGGATGTTGGGGCCGGGGGGGGGATGTTGGGGCCAGGGGGGGATGCCGGGACAGGGGGCGATCCTGAAGGTGAGGATGCCAGAGGGGGGTGGGATACTGGGAGGGGCGTGCTGGAGGCAGGGGGGAGTCCTGAAGCTGGTAGAGATGCTGGAGCTGGATCCGGAGGGAATGCCGGGGTGAGGGGGCCAGGGCTGGGGGTGCCGGGATGCCGGAGCCAGAGGGGAGACGATGAAGCGGGGCAGGGGGGAGGATGCCAGGCAGTGATGCTGAAGCCGGGGGTGATGCTGAAGGGGGGGGGCGGCCGGGGCGGTGCGTGTGGCGTGGCTGCCACCGTGCGGCCGCCGGGAGCCCCGGGGAGGGAGGGGATGAGGGGGTCGGGCGGAGCGTGGCCCCAAAGGGACCTTCCAGCTCCCGGCGGGACGAGAGGCTGAAACTAGATAGGAGCCGGGTGGGGCGGGGGGAAAGAGACTGGGAGAAGGGGGGGGAAAAAAGAGACCGGGAGAGAGGGGGGGAGAAAGAGACCGGGAGAGAGGGGGGGAGAAAGAGACCGGGAGAGAGGGGGGGAGAAAGAGACCGGGAGAGAGGGGGGGAAAAAAGAGACCGGGAGAGAGGGGGGGAAAAAAGAGACCGGGAGAGAGGGGGGGAAAAAAGAGACCGGGAGAGAGGGGGGGAAAAAAGAGACCGGGAGAGAGGGGGAGAGAAAGAGACCGGGAGAGGGGGGGGGGAAAGAGAGACCGGGAGAGAGGGGGGGAGAAAGAGACCGGGAGAGAGGGGCGGAAAGAGAGACCGGGAGGGGGGGGGGGAAAGAGAGACCGGGAGAGAGAGAAACGGGGAGAGTGGGGGAGAGGGACAGAGGGAAAAAGAGACGGGAGGGTACGTTTCAGGGTTTGGTTTCGCGGGAAGGAGGGGTATTTCACGGCGGGGGCGCGGGGTGTCAGCCGCCCCCCCGGGCAGGCGAGGCGCTCCCCGCCCGGGCGTTACCTGCGATGACGGCCGGGTTGCTCTGTCCGCCCTCCGCCCGGACCCACAGCTCCAGGGTGAAGTGCTGCCGCGGGATGCGGGGCAGCGCCCGCGGCCGCGCCGCCAGCTGCTCCCTCCCTCCGCCGAAATACAGGGCGGGCAGCGGCACCTGCGCCCCGCGCCGCGGCTCCTCCGCCCCGGCGGCCCGAGCCCCGCGCCGCCCCGAGCCCGGCGCCGCCGCCGCCCCCCGCGCCCCGAGCGCCCCGGGACCCCGCGGGTACCGCCCGGCCCGGGGGGCTCCGCCGCGGCTCGGAGCCGCCGTCCCGCAGGCGGGGGGCGGGCGGGGGTCCCCGCGGGCCAGGCTGAGCAGCGCCAGCAGCAGCGGCGCCCCTGCGAGCAGCATCCTCCTGCGGGAGCGGGGCTCAGCGGGGCGGCGGGAGGCAGCGCCGGGGCATCCTCCGCCGACCCCGCCGCTGCCCCCGGCACCGCTCTCCTCCCTCCGCGAAGAGGAGGAGGAGGAGGAGGAGGAAGAGGAGGAGAGCGAGGGATCCCCCTTCTGCCCGCGGCCGGGGCTCCCTCCCGGCGCTGCCCGCGGGATGCGACGGGCGCCCTTATCTAGAAAGCCCCGAGCGCCCCGGCCCCCCCCTCCCCAGCCCCAAAGAAGGGGTGCGAAGGGGGGAGCTGCCTTATTTAAAGATGATTATGTCCAATCTAATAAACCCCGAGCGGAGCGTCGCCCGCCCTCCCTCCGCCCTCGGGGCTGGCGGGAGGGGAGCGCGTCCCCGGGCTGGGGACCGGCACCTGCCCTGCCCCGGGCTGCCCCCGCCTCGCCCCGCCACCCCCGCCGCCTCTCCTTCCTCCGCTTCGCACTGCGCCGCTCGGGGGCTTCTCCCGTCTTTTATTATTTTTAATTGTGGGCTTTTTTTTCCCTAAGTTGAAACACGTTTTTCGGTGTCGTCTCTCAGAGCGCTCTGCCCGCCGCACCCCCGTCCTCCATCCCCATCACCCGGGGAGCCAAAGGGGGGGACCCCCCTCACCCTCCCCTGCTGAAGGGAGAAGCGGTCTCGGGCTCGGTGTGTGCACACAGACCCAGGGCTCCCCTCAGCCAGAGATTTTTGCTGCTTTTTCTCTCTTTCGTTTCTTCCCCTTCCCCGAACAACGATCCCATCTGCCTGACATGTGCAGAAAGGTGGGCTGGAGGCACCTTGGCTGCGTGCGAGGAGAACGGCCACTTCTAGAAGCCAGGAAAAAGCCCATAGCGCTGCGCTAAGGGAGCAGGCGGCGGTGGAGGACGCATCTCGCCCATCGCCCTGCCAGCGGGTACGGCACCAGCAGCCGCTCCGAGCGCGCGGAGGAGAAAACGAGCCCGCAGAGTTTCCTCTCAGTTCCCAGGACACCACCGCACCAGCACACGGCACGGGAGACGAGGAAACTTCAGCTAGAAGAGAGTTTTATTTTTTTAGTTTTCATTATTATTATTTTATATATATATATTTTTTCACTCCCAAACACTATCTGCGGCGGTCAGTCTGAAGCAGGGCTGCCAGCGAAAGCTGGGAGGCCCCTTCCAGGGTACAGGCTTTTAAACCAGCGAGGCAGGAGGGAAGGGATTTAAGAACAAACAGCAGGAGCTGGCTGCGTGGGGTTGGCTTTTCTTCTGTCTTCTCAAGGTGGAAGGGTGATGGGAGGAGGCTGGGGGGCTGGTGCTTTAGTAGGGGGAAATAGGAAAAAAATAATGCAGGAAAAACCTTGAGGGTTAGGAGGGGTGAGCACAGTGCTTGGTGACCTCCGGGAGGGAGGAAGGTAGGTGTGAGCACTCAGAGAGGTAAGGCCAGGCAAGGCTGGGCTGGAGGTGCCTGGAGGGGAAGGGAGGACACGCAGAGGGTGGGCAAGGCCAGGCAGAGCAGGGATGGCTCATCCGAAGGAGCTCGAGCAGCTCCAGAGGACCTTCGGGGCATGAATGACATCCAAGCATAACACGGGCACCCATCACTCCCAGGGAGGAGGTGAGAAGAGGTTTGAAGCTCTCCTCCCCGCACCGAGCACAGTGGTGCCCATCCACCGGCACAGGGGTGATGAGATAACGCAGCTCAGTGCGTCGCCCTGGCGAGGTGCACAGCAGCAGTGTTGTCCTGGGGCCAACGCCAGCAAGCGTAGCTGGTGCTGCGTATTCATTCAGGAATGAACCAAGCTCCTGATAGCCCTGTCTACCAGAGCCTGATAAGAGAGGATCCCACGGGATGGCTTATTTTGGAGGGTGGTGACCTTATTAAGAGGTTATTAATCATCTTGCTACACAACACCCTGTCCTACCCAGTCATCAGACTGGGAATTCCAAACAAATGAGACCCTCAGCAGCATGTGCTGCCACCCGAGGGGTTCGGCAGCACCGCCACCTTGGGGACCGCCTGGCTGGGACGAATCCAGCATCAGAGCAATCAAACCCTACAAAAATCCACCCAAATGAGGCCTCTATACATGGGCTCTGGCCTGGGCTAAGCCACTCACTTGACAAAACGACACCCACAAACAAACAGCTCTGCTGCCTGTCGGGCTGGTGTGGAGCAGGAGCTGCAAAGGAGGAATGAAAGCCCACGGAGGAGCCTCCTTTTTGGAGGGGATGTGGATGAAAGCAAAAGACGGCTCCCCAGCCCGCCAAGCCCCCAGCTCCCCTTGCCCTGCCTGCACAAGCCTGGCTGGATTTAAGGAGCCATCGGAGCTGGCAGCTGAGCACACGAATCACGACCCCCGTCGGCTCCAGCGTGGTCTCCATCTACACATGGGCAAGTCCCCTCGCTGCCAAGGTGGGGCCCAGAGGAGGCTGGTGAGGATGAGGAGGGCAGGACCATGGGGACACCTCACTGGGGTAGGTCAGCATCTGGAGATCAGAGATGCTGTGTTGCCGTTCCCACCCCAGCGCCACTGCCAACTACAGAGTAAATCCATGTATTTTTGATAGTTTTTCTGGGTTTCCCTCCCCCCCCCAAAAAAAATGGGCTTGACCAACGTTATCATTTCACTGCATGTAAAGCAAAGACTCGAAGATGTCAGAGTGGTGTCCTTGGCACACTTTCTGTCTTTCTGGAAAGCAGGGTGGGCATCTGTTAGAGGTCCAAGCTCAGAGCCAGGCTGCCTTAGCTGAGTAATGCAATTGTCCTGCATCTTCCAGGGATCCCCACATGCGGCATCTGGATGGAGATGTTCATCCCAGGCAAGATCCAGCTGCATCTGCTGATGCTCAGGAGTCAGAGAAACGATGCTGGATGGGAGGCAGGAGTTGGACAAAGTGGTGGCAGAGGGTAGGTTTGGCTAGATATTCCTCGTCCCTTCCCCAGGTATTGTCTTTCCTGGCATATCCCCACTCTTCGGACCCTCTGGGCTGCAGGTCTCTGCCGTCAGGGTTATTTTAGGGGTGTGACTGAGTGGGGCAGCTGCCGGACCTGGACAGGAGCAAAGGACCCACATCAAGCCCTCGTCCGGGCGACTCTGGGAGGAGGCAGGGAGAAGGGAGGAGCCCCACATGCTCCTCAAAGCAAGGTGCTGAGCTGGAGCTGCGGGGTGACCCCGAGCAGGATTGGGGTCCCCAGTGCAGGCTCAGCCAGTGCTGGAGGAAGGCAAAGAGCAGCCTTTTAGCTGGAGCAGGGGCTGAGCCGTGCCTTTCCCCACGCCTGTCAAAAGCCATCAATAAAAGCCTTCCTCTCCCTCCACTCCTTCACCGCTGATCTTGACATGGGAATAAAGGCTTCGCGAGAATCTAGCTTTTTTTGTTCGCGTCCAGGCAGCCAAATCCCACGAGCCTGAGACGGCAAGCTTCAGCAATCAAAGCCACAAGTGAGAGCGACCCCGCTCAGGGCACAGTCCCAGCCCTCCCTCCTCTCCCTCCCAAGTTCGCCTGCTTTTCCCAAGCAGATTAGAAGCCTGTTCAAACGCGCAGGACCCCCGAGGTCAGAGACGCTGGCCTCCGCACCAGCGGTTTGCTTGGGAACTTGCTGAGTTTCCTGCTTCTGGTAGGTCTGGAGATAAGCCGTGGTGTGCGGCCACCGCCGGTGCCAGCCCCAGCAGCAGTGCACAGACACACACCGAAAATCCAAACCCTCCAGAGCCCCATCTCTGGTGTGTCTGTGCCCTGCACATCTCCAAAGAGACAAGAGACAGCTGGGAGCCCTCCCACAGGCTCTCTCACCTGGATTCTCCAAGGTCTGATAGGAAGGCTGGGCTCTCCCCAGCCCTTCCACCCCACAACTCCTGGACGGGTTTCCCCTACTGGCCCCAGCAGTTTGGTGACGACAGTTCCTCCGAGCCCCTCTGCTAAATTGGGCTACACCTGCCTCAAGAATTCGACAAGCTATGTACACAACCTCAACTCCTTTGGCAACCGAGTCAAGGGATGAACTTTATATAAAAGCAAAGAATTCCATCTATATATCCATTTATATAAAAGCAATTATATATCCATTATATTATATATCCATTTATACAAAAGCAAAGACCATCCAAGGACATGTCTGCTCCATCATCCTCACACTCAACATCTGCCTCCCCACCTTGGCTCCGAACCCCTCAGCTGCAGACAGCGGGTGGCACTCCCGTGGCAGAGGGGAAAGTGGGAGCCCCTGGAGGAAGCCCGTTAGCCAGGCACTCCTTGGAGCATCAACTAAGGCCCTTTGAAGCTGGTTTGGTGTATCACCATCAGGAGCGGCTGTCTCAGAGCAGCTTGGATGTCACACTAGAGCCCCTTGCTGCAGCAGAGCTGCGCTTTGAAGGGCTTTTGCAAGCCTCCAGGAAAAAAACCCCACAACTTTTACTCCAAGTTTGGAGGTGAGGATGATGCAGATTCTCAGCAGCACACACCTCTCTACACAGGGAAGACACATTCCCTACACAATAGCCTCCAGGGGTCTTTCTGCACCCTGGAGTTTTGCACTTCACCAAGAACTTGAAGGTGCTAAATTAAGACCTTTCAGAGAACAGAGCATGACCTTTGCCAGATGGGGTATCTCAGATATCAAAAATTATTCCAACTGCTCACAAAGGCAAGGACTTATCTACGTTTATGTAATGCAGCTCTTCCAGCAGCTACAGAGCAAGAGCGCACATGAAAAAGCAGGGGGAGAAAGGGAATCGGCCTTTCCCTTCCAATCTGCCCCTGTCATTGGGGAGTTTCAGCCCCATTAAGTCAGGATTGTTCAGGTGCATCTCCACATCCCTGCTGGGTGGGGAGCATCTGCCAAAGAGAAGAGAGGCACGATGCCGCACAGCGCCCGTGCCAGTGGATTTCAGAGGAGGACAGGAGCTCTGCAGGCACCCGCAGGAGGAGCATATTGGTACAATCACAGCAGGCACCGGCTCAGGCTTCCAAAATCCTACCCAAGCACGAGCCAAAGTCTGCTGGCAGGAGCTCCAGGAGAGCCCCACGCTCACAGCACCTCCGGCAGTACGTCCTGGTGGAATAATTGCATGACCTTGCTGCATTTTCACTGTCCCCGTGCCCACACCAATATCTGCTTGTCAGCCCCCTCTGGATGTGTTGCTCATGCAATAGCATCTCTCCCCTGATTGAGCACGACTTTCCTTGCAGGAGTATCAGAGCAATTACTTGTACAAACAAGCCTCGCCATGTCCAGATAGCCTTCGCTTTGCCTCTTGCGTTTATATACACTTTCCATGTGTCATCCAGGCAGAAAAGCCATTGGCTAGAGACAGTCGATAAGACACAGAGCAAACATCTGATCTGGCGCAGGAAGGATGAGGGGAGGGGGAAAAGCCTTGTGCCACCCCAGTGTGGCAGCTTTGCAGATGTGAAGCTTAGCAGCTCCTCAAACTCCCGTTTTCACATCTCTCCATCTAACCCAAGCCAGGGAAGAGCTGCTGCAAGGAGAAATGGAGCAGGAGCAAACAAGCGCATTGGCCAGGGAGGAGGTGAAGGGGCTGTATTTGTCAACTTTGCTGCCGCCGTCCTCAAGGTAAAGCAGGATTTTTGGCACTGATTGGCACTGTGGATTAGAGGCGCCTCCTGATCCAAAACACTCTGTCATCGTGACATCCGCTATCCTGCTCCCAGCCCAGCAGAGAGAACCTGCTTCACGATTTAGCAGCGAGCAATAAAAGGAAGCATGAAAGAGTCAGACTCCGCTCTTGAAAGCAGCTAACAGGGTTTTAAATACTTGAGGTTTGGACAAGTTCATCACAACAAAGAAATACCTCTGCCCTCCTCACTCATTTCTAGAAGAGACAAATAAAAATAGACTTGTCAGGACGGCCTCAGGCCGGGCAGTGAGGGGGTGAAGCCACGGGCCGGCTGCTGAGGCAGCTCGCATCCTCCAGCTCTCATCTGCGCCAGCACCGGTTTGTTCATGTCCCACCTCAGGACAGAGCCCTGGCCGAGAGGTGTAAGAAAGGATGAGAGCACACACAAGCTCGTCTCAAACAAGAGAAACAAGCGGTTAGTTTGGTTGCTGGACATTGCCCGCATGACTCTGCGACCACTTCGGCTTCGCAGCACACGGCTCTCCGGCATCGCTGCAGGGAACTGCAGAGGAACCTGCTGCTCCGCAGACAGAAGGTGGCTGGGACGAAGGGGGACAAAGCTAAAGCTTCATCTTGCTGGGATATCGGCGTGCTGGCACTCGTAATCCTCTTAGTTCAAGCTGGCTAGCAGAGCAGAAAACTACGGGCCAAACGCATCCTGCAAAATCCCTTCATATAGACAGAGTTGTCCCCAAAAGGGGCCATTTGGCAGCATCGCTGTCTTGTGACAGTTTGAGGAATTAAAACAAATTTAGTAATGGACAGGTACCATTGGACTTGATGATCTCAAAGGTCTTTTCCAACCTAGCGATTCTATGAAAATGACCCTTTTGCTGGTACAGAAGGTTCCCTGCAGCGGTTGCCTTGCTCCTGGGGAAGGTGATTAAACCATGCTGGGGAAAATCCACCCGCTGCCGCCCGTGGGCTGAGATGTGGTCCCGATTAGACGGGGTTTTCAGCTAAACGTATGCCCGTGCAGCACTGATTCCTCCTGCCAGGCTGTCAAAACACCACCAGCAAGACACTGGGCTGCCGGGTCACCAACCAGAGCACGGCACGTGGAGCTACGGTGTCTCCCGGTCCCCTGCAGATCCTCTCTCCCTACCCTGAGCTTATACCTTGGCATTCCCACCCTCGCACGTGGGTGACCACGGATGCGCCCACCTCTGCCGCGTGTCCATAGGGCAGGGCAAGGGTGATGCTCAGCGCAGAGGTTGGCCCTGCTGCTTGGGTGGCTCCAGCTTCAGAGGAACATGGAAAAAAAGGAGAATGTGGACAAGGTGCCTGCAGGGTTTTCTTCTCGTGTGTGGCAGGCAGGCCCTCACTTTGCTCAATGAGGTTGCTCTAAAGGCATCCCAGGTGGCATCTCCAGAAACGAATGGTTTTAGAGCCAGGTTGCCTGCAGTCTCACCAGGTGCTGGCGTCTCCTCCTGTCTCAGAGGATGAGATCTATCCCCATCCCACCACAAAGCCACCATGAGCCCCGTGGGAGCCGCTGAAACATCATAACAGGCTTGCTCTACCCTAAGGGAAATGCTTGGATGCCTACATCCATGGTGGGCAGTGGTCCAGGCACATCACACGCAGCCAAGCGTGCCATCGCTGGGACCCCAGCACCCACCCGACACCCGGTGAAGGTGCTGTGGTTCTTGGTCTCCCCCCAGTGACCAGACCACATATAACAAAGCTCACGCACAGGTTTCCAGCCCCACAAGCAGGGCTCCTGGCTCCCAGAACGCGTGTGTTACTACCAGGTAATTATACTAATGATTATTTCCGCGGGTGCTCCCCACGAGTGAAGCCCTCTCGTTGGTGCCACAGCTTGCTTTCACATTTTCGGAAGCCAGACCCTATTTCTCCCCAGACGCCAACACCTGAAATGCAGATATTCGTTCATTAAGGAACACCAACACCACCGTGGCAAATGACCTGTCAACAGATTTACAGCAGGAAGCAAGGCACTGCCTCCAAGCCTGCACTCTTAATGTAATTAAAGTCCTCTGTTTGGAATTCATTGCTAATTAATATTCATGCTCTGTTCCCCATCTGCCATTCCCACGTTGCTCATTCCTTCAGAGATTGATCAGAGGGTTATTAAGGCAATGAGCAGACAGAGAAGGAGGGGGTGGCTGGTGGGAAGGGGTGATCAGCTTTTGGTAAGGAAGTAGAATTCCATCAAAGACTCTGGCTGCTATGGGAAGGGGTGGTGGAAGCATCGTCTTAGCCCACTGCATTGCTGGGGGGGAGTTGAGGGGCTGGTGGGAGTGATGGATCAAGAGATAGACACCGTTGATTGGCTCCTGGAGTCACGCAGGGCTTGCTTCAACGCTCAGAGGAAGGTAAGAAGCATCTCTGGAGCTGGGCAGCTGAGGGCAAGCTGGCAGCTGGTGGTGTGAGCGAAGGCTAGTTGAGATAAAGCCTAATTGCCAGCTCTTGTGGTCTTCACATGGGAGAGCAACCGTGGCAGTCCAGCACCATGAACCAAACCCACCAGTGTGGTTACTTGGGAGTGGAGGCTCAGAAGGAGTTTCTGATGAAGCTGAACTCACTTGGGTGTACGTGAGGAGACCACGGATGTACGAGGTGTTCATGGGCACCAAGAGCTTGCCCAGCAGAGCGTGTGGCACAAGAGGACATCTGTGGGAACACCTGTGGCCAGCTGGTTTGGGTGGGCACAACCCTTGCAGTGGCAACGCACCAGGCGCTCCCAATAAAGCAGGTGGTGGGTGGGTACTGAGAGCTTGCTCCATCCCTGTCAGGATGGAAGTCTTGTTCTCCTCTCCAGCCCACGGCTGCCATGGTATTTCCATGCATCCATAGCATGGGTCCTGACGAGATCAGACACCCACAGGAAAAGCCACAACTCCTGCTTGAAGATTTTATTCTGCTGAAATCAGGGTCACATGGACCACCACTCTGGGTGAGAAATATGTCCCTATGTTATGGGCTGGGAGCGCATGGGCTGCTGTGAGCAAATGCAGTGCTCATCAGCATGAGGTGGCCAGGCTGGAGACATCCTCCTGATGCTGACCCTGTACCACCCCATCGTCCCATCTCCAGATGCTGGAGGTGGTGGAGCTGAGCATCCTTTGGAGGTATGGACAATGCATGGTTTCAGTGCCAAGTTGCCTGCAGTCTGGCCATGTGTTGGTGTCTCCTCCTGTCCCAGAGGATGAGGTCTGTCCCCATCCCACCAAGGCCTCCATGGGAGCCAGGGAAACACCACAACAGGCTTGCTCCACCACAAGTGAAATCCTTGGATGCCTACATCCAAGGCGGGCAGTGGTCCAGGCACATTGCACGCACCCAAGCATGCCATTGTGGTCTCTTGAAGACCCTTTGTGCACCCAGGATGCAACCCAGGATAACTGGTGGTCTGTAGTTGGTGCAGACAGGTAGGTAGCTGGAAGGAAGGTCTTGCAGCCTGCCTCTCCTGTTCCTGGGCACCTCTTCTTCCCTAGGAAATGTGTCACAGGGACACGGCATCTCAGGATGGATGTTCCCAAGGCACCAGAGGGACCGGGGCTCTCAGCCAAGCCCCGAGTGCTGACCAGCCCTGTCTCTGTCACAGGAGCACGAGGAGTGGGATTTCCTCAATTAACGAAACCCATTTCAAAAGGCTTTCAGATCCCAAGACACGATCATAGGGTTCAAATTGGATGCACCCCGCTTTGAAAGTCGAGTCCCGCTAGCATCTCCTGTTTATATATGCACAATCAAAGTGATTTATTCATCTGCCTAAAGCACGGTTGCTCTTTGACCGTCCATCCATTATCCTTATCTATCTGTCCTAGTTAGGAGCCGAGCAATCCATCTTACCCAACCTAATGTATGCCAAACGACTTCACAAGCCGCCGCGCTCCGAGTGGGCTCTGCCGGGCCTGGTTTTCAGCAGCGCTAACACAATTGCATTGACGTCAACCGGAGCTGCCCGTCGTCACCCGCCTAGAAAATTAAGCCTGCGATGGGCAGACCCTGGGCAGGCGCTGAAGGGATCTGCAGTTGTAATCGGGACTGGATTTGCCACCGGGCTCGCCGTGCAAGGATCCTAGAACGGTTTGGGTTGGAAGGGACCTCAAAGGCTGTGCCGTGGGCAGGGACACCTCCCACTGGAGCAGGGGCTCCAAGGCCCATCCAGCCTGGCCTTGAACCCCTCCAGGGATGGGGCAGCCACCACTGCTCTGGGCAACCCGGGCCAGGGCCTCCCTGCCCTCATCATTTCTTCCTCTGCTGTGAGGACAGGCTGGGAGAGTTGGGGTTGTTCAGCCTGGAGAAGAGAAGGCTCCCAGGAGACCTGAGGGCAGCTTCCAGTGCTGAAAGGGGCTCCAGGAGAAAGGGGTACAGACTTTTTATCAAGGCTTTTTGTGACAGGACAAGGAGGAATGGATTAAACTAAGGGAGCAGAGATTTAAACTGGATATAAGGAAGAAATTTTTTACACTGAGGGTGGCGAGGCCCAGGCCCAGGTTGCTCAGGGAGGCAGTAGAGCCCCCATCCCTGGAAACATTCAAAGTCAGGTTGGATGGGCCTTTGAGCAACCCGATCTGCTTAAACACAACCCTGCTTACTGCAGGGGGTTGGACTGGGTGACCCGTAATGGTGCCTTCCAACCCAAAGCGTTCTATGATTCTATGTACAAATTGCATTTTCAGTTCTGTGGCCGATTTGGCAGGTCAAAGCAGCATGAGATGAGCTCCCTGACCACGCACCTGCTCTGCTGTTGCCCTAGTTGGATGCAGACAGAGGCACTGAGCATTGCTGCTGCCAACACCGTTGCAGCGCTCAGGCAGTCCAACCTGGCGAGCCACCAATGAGTTTTGAGCCATGACAGGTTGTCTTCTGGAAATTCCTCTCTGGTTCAAGCCAAAAAAACCTCCCAGGTTTGACAAATTTAGTTTGCTGTAGAGTGGGACGACTCTGTCTGCAAGCCAGGGTGACTTCATAGCCGGTGTGAGCACAGGGACATTCACCACGTGCTTGGAGGGAAGTCCACAAACCAAAGATGTGCTTTTGTGCAGTGAAACTATTTTCACCAAGCTTAAGTCAAGCAATGAAATATTCATAGGACACTAAAGCGGTGGGCTCACCGGCTGCCTTCTTATGGGAATTCAATAATACTGGAGACAGCCTTAATTCAATATTCAAAAAGCCTCTTTCCCTCTCTCTCTCCATCTCCTCTCTGTCTCTCTCTGGGTTCAGAGGTCTTTCCAGAAACCTCACTTTTATGCACTGGATGCATTAGTGGAGAGAAAACAGAGGGATGGACGGCAGAGAGGAGAAACCGGGGGGAGGAGGAGCGGGAGCGCAAGGATGGGGACAACACGCCTGGGCATTTCTGGTCCCCTTGGCTGGATGGGCTGAACCGGGTCTTCCTAAAGGCGCATTTCCATGGCTTCTATGGGGCCAGACCCACACCTGTTCTCAGGTATGGTGTGTTGGGAATCAGCTCTGGTCCAAGACTTGTGTCACCGTGGTCACACAGTCCTGTGCTCCCACCGACAGACCTGCTGAGAAACGGGCTGTTTGGCTCAGTCGTGGCGACAGGTAAATAGGACTGAGGCCACGTTTGGTTCAGCATCTGCCCTGAAAATAAAAGCAGTGGAGATGGGTATGTTGTCCACCAGCATGGGCTGGAAATCCAGAGAGCCAGGATCAGACACTCGGGAGGGGTAACGCGCTGTGGCTGCAGCCGTGGTGAGGACGAGGATGCCAGCAGGGCTCTAACGAGACATTCTGGTGCTTCTGTCCTGCTGCAGCTCTTGATCCCTGTCCTGGAAGAGCAATACCCACACCTCCCTCCCCACCGCAGAGAGAGTAAGGAGCAACCTGTGAGCCTCTTTCCAGAGGTCATGTTCTGGTGGAATTGCACTGAGCTAACCCCAGAAGCCAAGGCTGAGGCACAGCTACCCCAGGAGATGGGCATCGCATTGTGGTGGGAGGGAGATGCAGAAGGACCTTTCTGCCCCTTGTGGGGAGGGATGACGCTCGAGGATGTGAGCAGAGTTCCTTCAGCCATTGAGAGGCCAGGGGACTGCCTGCTGCCCCTCCCAGTACAACAATGGTTGGGGGACACCGAAGGATACGAGCAGCAGGAGGTGGCTTTCCATGGATGCCACAGGGGCAGGATTCCATGTCTGCTGAAGTTCCGTATGGTTCAGACAAATTCAGGAAAGAAAGTCCCCCACAGTGACCCACTTGTCACCCAAAGCTCTGGAAGCCAATGCTCTATAGGTGTCACAAAGGGGAGACTTAGAAAAGCAACAGCTTTCCAAGCACTTAGCAGGGTTTTTTTTCCCCCCCCTCGTAGGATCCTTTCCCGGAGAGTATTTAAAATCAAATTATTTAGTCCACAAAGCACTGGTTGTTTGGTTTCTTCTGGCATCTTCCCATCATGAATGCCCTCGAGCAGATCAGTTTTGACCTTCAGAAAACCTCTCTGTTAGCATTTGATTTTGTCAAGCTCTTTTTATAGTTGCTCTTAAAGCTGAGTGGAAGCCACTCGATGGCTATCTATCTACCGCTCGCTGGGGCGTGCGAGCAGATGCCAGCTAGCACGGGCAGAGCACGGTCCCCAAGTGGGATGCTCCACAGTACCAAGGATCGTACAAACGATGCATAAAAGCTGGGAGAGATGCACAGAAATTGGGTCCGTGTTCATGTGCTGGGTGAGGACAGGGAGCTCAGCGTGGCTCTGAGCCACTCCCCACCTCCAGGGCCACTTTGGAGCCCTTCGAGGAGAAACAAGATATTCCCTCCTGTCACAGGGAGGGAGGTAGAGTGTTAGGTCCCAGCACCCCGGCCTGGGGGCTGCGTTGGTGCATCCGGCAGAAGGAGAAGGCAAGCAGGATGCCTACAAGCCCTTTCGCACCTTTTGCATGAACTGAGCATTAGTATGGTTCTGGCCAAAGTCCAGCACCAACCTGATGTGCTGCCTCCCCTTCCTGCACCTTCCATGGCAAAAAAAGAGAGACCGATTTCTCTCTTTCTTATTCTGGCACCTCCAGGCCTGACGCTGATCATGCAAACGCAGGGAAGATACTCTCTTTCCCTGTCAAACCTTCAGAGATTCTGGTTCTAGCTGTACTTGGAATTACTCTATTTCGTTTAAGGCTTTCTGGCAAATCCCCAGTCTCACAGATGACTGTTTTGGAGCAGATTTTCCTGGGCATTTGGAGCCAGTGCAGGTCTTCAGGTGAGGTCTCAGGAAGCTCCCCTTGTCCCTCACCTCTCTGCCGGCGCTCCAGGTGCATCCCAGACATGTTGCCTCATAACACTCACTTGTACCCCATCCGCCAACAGCTCGGGGCCTCTCCCCACTCTTTGTGTCTTCAAGCCAGGTGGAACAGCTGGACCGTATCTCCCAGGGGTCACAGGGACCTGCTGCTTCCGGGGCTCCCGGCACTGCCTGGAGTCACCTGAAGATGAGTGGAACTACCCAAAGGAAGCTCCCAAAAGGCACTGCCAATTCACTGTCAAACAGGAATTTGATGGTGTCGGAGACAAACTTTTCCCTGTCTGGTGTTGTTCCCCAGATACAGCGTGGCTAACCACAACCCTTCTGCAGATACAGCTGTGGCATCACGGCATCGGAGAGTATGCAGGGTGGAGAAGTGAGGCAGGTCTATTATCCCATGGCAACCTGCCACTGGCAGCCATTTAGCTGTTGGACAAGTTGTTTCGTGATGAACAGAGATGATGAAGCTTGGTTTTCTCCAGATTTTGAACCTTATGCTTTGGCTCCCAGTTTTAGAGCTCCAAGCTAGGCCTTTTCTCTATCAGTGGTTTGGACTGTTCCGTGGCAGCTCTTGGTGAACACCAGAATATAGTTGATGGATTTCACAGACCACATTGGGAGCTGAAAGCAGAGATGTGCACTGATATTTCAGCGGGGAAAGCAGGCCATAAAGCAGGTCTAAACAAGGTCACATGGGAGGCGTGTGGTGGAGCAGGGACGGGATACTTGGTCTACAGTAATGTCCCTCACACCTGGCATTGATCCATCTCTTCTGAAGGAAAGCCTGAAACACCCGGAGGTCCCCCTTTGCTCAAAGCACCTATTGCACCATGGCTCTTGGGCCAGTAGTGGGTGATGGACCAGTTCCTCCTCATGCAGCAACACGTGCTGGGTTGTCCCCACTGTCCCAGCTGCTCCCAGCCTCTCCCTTGAGGAACCCCCACACCAAGTGGAGACACTCGCAGACCCCTAAGGCTACCAAGAACACCTCCGTGAGCAATAACGTCACTGATGGATGTTGCCTGTCTGCATGAATTGCCTGCCAGTAGGTCACGAATTACTCAGATGTGTCTGTTATCCCAAATTATTCCCTGATTCACACAGCAGCTTACGCAGGAGCTCCTTGATTAGATTCCTCAATATCAAACACCCTGGCTCGTTGGCCTGACCTTCTTATCCACGTAAGCCTCCAGGCCATAAACCATTCTTATCCAAAATCTTGACCTCATGTTTAATTTGATCTCCGTTGACGTCAACGGAGGTTAGTTAGGCTTGTGCACACGCTGGAAGTTAAACTTTCCTGTACCAGGGCCTCTACGCATTTCCCTGGGTCGACTGATGACCTGAATTCAAGGATGCCTTTTCCCCGGCTTCAACAGGCTTCAGCTTGGCACATGCGTAATTCCTGGAATCAGTTCTCCACCACCGACGATGAATCAATCATTTGCTTTCTGAATGTGTTCCACAGAATTCCCTCAGCCTTCAACACTCTGGCAGGCTTTCCCACCAGAAAATGAGTTGGCTCAACAGTTCTTGGGATAGCGAGCACCTTGAATACAGTTCCTGCCTGGAACCAAATGGATGTCAAGGTTTGAAGTGATGTTTGCCAGCAGTTCCCCAGCCTTGGTAAGAACCAGACTCATCAAAAATTGGTTTGTGGACAGAAGGTGGTTGAGGAGAAGCAGGTGTGCATGAAAGTTGGTGTACAGATATTTGTCAGCCCGGGGCAGTCTAGAGGGCGGTTTTACATGTTCAACATCCCCCTGGGTGCCTGACCTCACCTGGGTTCCACGAAAAATCAAGATCCACTTCCACACATTATGATCCACAGTTCCTGCACGAGGAAGGACAAAGCACCTTCAGTGCAGTGGCAAGAGAGGAGTGAGCAGGGCGTCCCAGCTCACGCGGCAAAACTCACTTGGCATTTCCCCTACATCACCAGCAGCGCGGCCGCTGGTCCAGAGAGATGATGCTCTCCCTCTGCTCTGCTCTCATGAGACTCCACCCGGAGTTCTGCATCCAGCTCTGGGGTCCCCAGCGCAAGACAGATGTGGAACTGTTAGAAGGTAACCAAAACAACGCAAGGGCTGGAATTCCTCTCCTCTAAAGAAAGGCTGAGAGATTTGGGGTTGTTCAGCCTGAAAAAAAGAGAAAAGGCAGCTTCAGGGAGACCTTATCGAGGGCCTTCAGCATCTAAAGGGGGCTTAAAAGAGAAGCTGCGAGTTTTTACCAGGACCTGTAGCAACAGGACAAGTGGTAATAGCTTTAAACTAAAAAGAGGTAGACACGAGGAAGACATTTCTTACAAAGAGGGTTGTTAGACAGCGGAAGAAATTACCCAGAGAAGTCGTGGATGCTCCATGCTCAAGGTCAGGTCGGACAGGGCTTTGAGCAACCTGAACCACTGAAAGATGCCCCAGCCCACGACATGGGGGTTGGACTAGGTGATCTTTAAAGGTTTCTTGCAACCCAAACCATTCTATGATTCTCAGACCACGGTTTAGACTTCAGGCCGATGCCTCTGCTTCCCTGAAGGTGCCCAGCTTCAAAGCCTGGTAGGGAAGCCCCCTAGGGCAGGGGATCCCCAGCACCTCTGGCAAGCACATCACACCAGCCTGAGTGCCCAAACGGAGCTGGGGAAGCTGAATTCTCAACATTGGGCCAGGTGTGGGTGTTTATATATTGGCATAACAGAGAGCATCTTTGCAAAGAGGAATGAGTCACTTTTGCTTATCAGTTTAATTGTTAAACACTGCCTCTCTCTGCAAACTATTCATGAAAAGATGACAACTTTCTCTAATTCAGTCATTAGTCCTAATTATTCACTCCATCTCTCCTATTAATAACATGCAGGCAGCAGACTGACAGTAAACAGCTCCATGCAATTACTTTGCTCAGTGAAGTTTGAAACACGAGCCGTGCCAGGTATTTCTGCTGGGGCACAGATTGCACGGCGCATCTCTGCCTACCCACCGCGTGGCTACGAAACCCTAGAACCGCATTTCTGGTGTGAATGCCCCTGTTTGCAAAATGAACGCGTGCCAAAAAGCTGCTGGTTCCCAGACGCAAAGGCATTTGTTTGAATATCTGCGAATACAAAGGAGGAGTGAAGTAAATATCTTAAATAGCTCAATAAATCGCCAGTCTCAGCTTCACAGGAGGCAGCTTTCTTCAGTTTCACATATTAAGTGACAGTGTGAGAATTTGCCACCTGAATCAAAGAATGATTTATTGCAAGGGTACATTGAGAGCACCCACTACTTCATTATCATGATGTTAATTAGCTGCATCACATTGTTTTCTTCCATCCACACCATGATCTAAGCAGACTCAGGCTCCTGACCAGCACCTGAAGCTCTCTCTTTCTTTCCCTGCCTTACCTGGGCAAGAATTCTGGATATCACCAAACCATCAGCAAGTTACTTGTGGCTTAACAGTTTTAAAGGCATTTGAGGTTGTAGTCCTAAATTTCACCCTTAGCGAGGAATAGAAACAGGAATTTCCTTTATGCACATAGAGACCTAAACGTAAAGCCGCATATTGTGCAAACCCGACCGCTCACAAGCGTGCCATCGCTCCCTGGGAGAGGCGGCTGCAGCGTCGACTCCAGGCGAAAATCCCTGCTAGAGAAAACTTATCGACTTCTGGTGGGGAGAGCTCCTGCCTTGGTTTTAAATTCGGTCGAGATGCAGAGTTTATTCAATTATCGGCCGTCTAGGGAATGAAATGTGGCTTCGCTCCAACAATCCACTGGGCAGGGGAGAAGATGACAACCATTTAACCCGTCATTTACCCTTCAGCTCGACAGAGGGTGGGCAGCGGGATGGCACCACGCGATCCAACATACATGCATCTCTAAGGTTAAGGCTATTGGCTCAGTCCCCTGCGTGCCGGAAGGGGTCCTGCGCTGGTTGTGCCTAGGAGGGCAGGTGGAAAAAAATCAGTTTGATGTGGTACCCAGTGGGAGGATGCTCTGTTCACAAGCCCCCTTTTGTAAAGGGACCCTACGCAGTACAAAGGGCTCTCTGTCCTCAGGGGAGACCCACCCACGGCTGTAAAAACAAAGATAGACACCGGGAAAGCGTCTGGTTCATTATTCCCCTCTGAAAAGCTCTCCAGCATCAGGCTTTTTAAAGGAAGACTCTGGGCAATGAAGGGGGTGTGGATTAAGACTGAGATTCATTGGAGGAGGCAAAGGAGGGAGCTGGCAAGACATAAAATCCTCACGAAATGCTTTGGGAAGTGCCGAGGGTCTCGGGCTGGCAGCGGGGACACATGCCAGCACGAGGGGCTCCGGGGAGAGGTCAGAGCTGCAGGAGTGTGACGCAGTTTTCTTTGCTCCTCTGCGATGCGTCTGAAGGACTCGAGCAGTACCGCTCACACGGGATCACCTGAACGCCAGTGGCTCTGCGGGGCTGTGCGCTCCTGCTCACTGCTGGCTCTGATGGCTCTGCGGACCCGCACGGTGCCAGGCCCAAGGCAAGCAGCAGCCTGCACGCCTTTCCCACGGGCTGCTCGAGGTCTATCCTCAGCCATAAATGCAATTCCTGCTGGAGGAGGAGAGGGTGGGGAAGGTCATACGACATTTGGGATCCTAAGGCACAGTCCCGCTGCTTTCTGGGACTCCGGTCCGTACTGAGCGGCCCCGCCCGGCCGCTCCCGGCAGGTGCTGCGGAAAGGGAGAGTTGCCCTCGGGCACACGGGGGCAGAGCCCCCCCTGGCGTCGGGCAGAGGCGGCGCAGCTGCGGTCCCCTGCTCCCAGTCCCGTGTCACCACCTGCAGAGACACGGCCCGGAGCAGCTGGGCCCGGGCTGAGCGCGCCCTCTGCTGGCAGGCGGTGGCAGTGAGGGGCCGCGGGCCTCTCCCGAAGCCCTCCCCGCGGCGGGGTCTGCCCTCGCCCGTCCCCCGCGGCTGACCGAGGGTTGCAGAGCGCCGCGCGGCGGAGGCGCCTGCAGCTCCCGGGCCGAGGGCTGTCCCGGGGAGGGCCGCGGCTCCCGGCCGCCCCCCGGCGTGCCAGAGGGCAGCGGTGCTGCAGCAGCCCAAGGGGAGCACCCGCGAACGCTCGTCTAAGCCCTGGTTTAACACTAAAAGGAGATCGGGAAATCAAGGAAAAACGAGTAACTTCTGCTCAGCCATCCCCAGCTTAGCGCGGCCCAGGAGCGCAGGCGGGGAGCGGCCAAGGGCCCGGGCAGAGCGCCCCGAGCAGAGGGCACAAACCCGGAGCCCCGCAGAGTGCCCCCCGGCACCCCCGGGCACGGCGGCGGGGGAAGGCCCGGGCTCCAGGCACGGGGGGCCAAGGCCGAGGCCGGGCGGGAGGCTGCTGCCTGCGGCACGGGCACTGCGTCCAGCCAGAAGGCCTGGAACTGGCACCGCTGCGCTGCACCCCGAGCGAGAGAAAAAGCCCAGACCCAGCCTTAAGGCCATCAGCCGGGCACGGTGGGGGTCCCAGCGGACGCTGCTCAAGGCCTCTCGCAGCTCCGGGGTCCTGGCAGCTGGCATGATGCTGCAGGCGGGACACAGCTCAACCCACCCCACTCCTCTGCGCTATTTCTCTGCTGACCCCAGGGCTCACTGCAGGGATGACAGGGCCATCCGCTCCTCGCTCTTCATGGGAATCTGCTTCCAAAGCAGGCATTAAGCAAGGACTTTACTCCTCTCTGGTTCATATAGGAGGAGATGTAAAGGATTTGACAACTGCCAAGCTTTCTTACTTCTTTCCAGCTGAAGAAGAGTAGCCACATGAGCACGGATGCTGCACAACCAGGAGAGAGTGATGCACACACATCTGGGGACTCCAGGGAAGGACATGTGGAAGAAGAAATGTATAGGGGGTAGAAAACTGTAAGGGATACGAAATTTGGAGAGATGTCTCCAGGTTTCTCCCAGTAAACAGAGGAGGGAGCGTACCTGATGGGAAGAGATTGGGTCTCCTGGATAGCTTTGCTGCAGATCAGCTTGAGAAGTTGCTGACAGCCTAATTTTCAGATTTATGGAGCATTAAGAGCTCCTACTGACTTCGTAACCAGGTGATGAACCTGTCCACACTTCATTTTTCTCACCTACAAAATGGGAAAACTGGCATTTCTGTCACTGGCTAGCTGGGAGGTTAATGCAGTGATTATTAATAAAGCTCTCTAATGACCTCTGGAGCAGCAACTCTCAAGCCAGGGTGGCAGTTCCTAGCAGGGGCTGCTGAGCTCCTGGATGGACTAACAGACCCAGTGGAAATTAGGTAGCAGCAACGGGCTTAGAAACAGAAGCAAAAGTGATTTTCCTAATGAGTCACCAGCAGTCAGGAACAGAGCCCAGGAGGTGACTGTCACTTCCCCCAGACATCTGGCCCACACGTTGCTCTGAGCGGAAGAGATCTGAGTCTCAGTGCATGGTGCTCCACACAGAGCGCCCTTAATGATTTCTGTGGCATGTTATCTCTGGGCACCACAGCTGCAGCTGCCCGTTGCACAGGCAAATGGAGCCGCAGTCATAAAGTCACAAACTTCAGGCTTATAATGAGTAGGACTGATGCACCCAGAGGAGCAGAATCTATATCGCTTTTAAAGTTGGTTCATCTATAGACAGTAATTGTCTGCTCTTTCCTTTAATGCCACAGGTAGTGCGTCATCCTTCTTTGCACAGAATCGGAACTAGCACTTAAACGCTTGGGACGTGGTCAGTGGCCAGCTTGGGAGGCTGGAAAATACAGAGAAGGAAGAGCGGGTTCCTACGGCCAGTCTTCCCAAACATTCATCTATCAGAAATACCAGTTTCTGTGCATAAACTAACCACTAAGGGCCAGAGCTGGACATAAGTTATCCCAGAGTGTTTTCAGCCTAGGTTTCAGGCCAGTCAGGAATGCGTTGTGTTTACTGGCTTGGGCAGGAGGTACTTGCCTGGCTCTGCCCCGCACACCTTCGAAGGCAGACAAACCTAATATCTCCTTTAAGCAAAGAGACAAAGGTAATCCCCAGATGAAGCGAGGAAACACATGCAACCCTCTAGGGGCAGGTTTGGACCTGAACAGGACCCTAAGGAGGAGCACGCTACATGGGGGTGTGGGTGTCCCCATGCCAGCACTCTCCCCTCTGTCCCGAACCCAGCAGGAGCTGAGCTTAAACGCAGGATCCCAGCCCCGAAGTGACGCAAGCATCTGCCATGCTGCTGGCTGGAGGAGGCAGAGAAAAACCTCTTACAGCTGCTTTTATCGTGTTTCACTCTTGTACTCCTGCCATTGAGTCTAATAACAACGTAGTCAATACTTGGACTTTAGCAAATCAATTCTTGGAGCTCGTTTCGTGCTAGCAGGGACTGGAAGATAGCAGGCACACCACTGCTCCACCTGCAGCGCACTTTAAAACTGGGAGGCTTTATCCATGTCCTTTATCCCGGTACAGCACACAGGTAGCTCCAGGAGTAGCATCTAATCTTCCATTAGGAAGCATACACTGATCTTAGAACCGGTAATGCGAGGTAACCGCGGGAAAGAAATGTGTCCAGAAGCAAGAGGCTGCTCACTACTCACCAGAGCAGTGAAGAGGAGGCCTTCACTCCAAGGGCCTCCAAGAGCTTGTATGGATATCCTAAAGCTCAGGCGTTAGGCAGTCGGTGCTGAGGGTGCTGAAGGTGCTGGGTGCCACGCTCACTGCCAGGCCTGTGGGTGGAGGCATAAGTGGGCATATATTTCATCTTTAACAGCTTTTACTTGTGTAGTTTCTCTTCCTTGGAGCACAGCCAGTAACGGCATCAAAGGATAGCAAGACCTTTCAAGGACCAGGCAGTATTTCAGAACGCATGAAGCATGAAGACGTGCTATTGCGAATACTGCTGCTTACTACCACTTTCTTCCTCCCTTGGAAACTCAAAACCCCATCGTAGACACTCATCTGTAAAGCTTTTCATCCCTCTGGAAGACAAGCAAATGAGTTTTTTCTTTCTCTTAGCAACATGGAATATGATGCAACAGTCAGGCTCAAAGAAAGGTATTTAGGCTCTGCTCTTTGCTTCCACTGCAAACAGGGGCAACTGATGTGCTTCAAGGTCTTTACAGGGTTAGTCGCCTCTCAGAAGGCTCTTTATAGAAAGCAGGAGAACACAAGGGCTGAAAAAAAACCAAAAACCCACCAAAAAGAGGCCCAAAAACCATCAAAAGGAAACTTTTAATAACAGCAAAAAAGAGTTAAATCATGGGAATGACTATGATGGCAGATGTCAGCTTGGAGAGGTGAGACTATGAACTTGGATCTCAGGGAGAAGTCACTTTTTAATTCCCTGGCTTGTACTCATCCACATTTCCACAATAACATTCCTCAGAGAGGAAACCGTCCTGTTTTGTTTTTTTTTTTCCAACCTTAGGGGTCAATGCACAGAGGCACATACCCTGTGGTGCTCAGGCACAGCTGAGACTGGAGGTCAGGAGGAGCACTCCACAGCTCTCCACCTGCAGCATCCCCAGAGCGAAGCCAGAGCCGGACTTTGCCACAGGCCCTTTGGAACACTTGTGATCTGAAGTCCCTGCTGCACACCAGAGAGGTCTCCTGACCATCACTGCCTACCTGAAGCCACCTGCTTTTTTTTCCTCTCAGACCAGTTTTACCAGCTCTCATACTGGTTTTACAGCCCGCTGAAGGCTGTACTGGGAGGAGTGCTGCAGAGCTGATCTCTTTGGGCGTTTTCCCATACCTGGGTTTAGGATTACCATCCTTGGGGAATGCCCTGGAGTTTACCAGCTGCCTCCGTAACCCGGAGAGGCAAAGCTGCCTGCAGACGGTACAGTTACTCTCCGCAAAGCAGGCAGGCACGGGCTGTAGGTTGTTGGAAGAGAAAGGAAACAGCAGGCACTCTCTGCAGCGCTTCGGGCCAAGCTCAGAAGCTGTCGAGCGCTGAGCTTCGTGAACCCTTCGGTTTGGTTTGCAGAAGTCTGGGGGCAATATTTCCTTTAACACCCAAACCATAAAATCGGGGCACGGCTCAGGTCGGAAGGGACGCTGGGGTTCAGCCAGTCCAATCCCCGTGTGGCGAGCGGGCGATCCTCAGCTCCCCCAGGTCGCCCAGTGCCACATCCAGCCTGGCTTTGAGCGCTTCCAGGCACGTGGCCTCCGCTACCTCCCTGGGCGCCCTGCGCCACCCTTCCACCACTCTTGGTGTGTTGGTTCTTACTAATATCTACTCTAAACTTCTCTTCTAGTTTCAAACCATCTCCCCTTGTCATGGCATTGAGGGGGTGCAGTAGCCCCGTGCTCCCCACGGATGGGTTTGGAGGGTGCAGGAACCCTGTGCCCCCCACGGCTGAGTTCAGGGATGCAGCCACCCTGTGCATCCCATGTTCGGCGATGGGGGGGTGCAGCAGCCCCATGCACCCCACAGCTGGGTCTGGGGGTGCAGCAGTCCCGTGCACCCCACGGCTGTGTCTGGGGGTGCAGCAGCCCTGTGCACCCCACAGCTGGGTCTGGGGGTGCAGCAGTCCCGTGCACCCCACGGCTGGGTTCGGGGCGCTGCAGGAACCCCGTGCACCCCACAGCTGCGTTCGGGGGGCTGCAACAGCCCCGTGCTCCACTCAGATGGTATTGGCGGGGTGCAGGAGCCCCGTGCAACCACGGATGGGTTCAGGGGTGTCGCCACCCCGTGCACCCCACGGCTGGCTCTGGGGCTGCAGGAACCCCGTGCACCCCACGTTCGGCTCTCTAGGGGTGCAGCACCCTCGTGCAACCCACGGATGGGTTTGCGGGGTGCAGCAGCCCCGTGCACCCCACGGGGGATTTTGGGGGAGTGCAGGAACCCCACGCACCCCACGTTCGGCGCTGGGGGGGGTGCAGCCGCCCCGTGCACACCAACGGGGGAGCTTGGGGGGTACACAGACGCCGTGTCCCACTCGGATTGCATTGCGGGGGTGCAGGACCCCCCCCGGCTGGCTCTGGGGGTGCACCCCCGGCTCTGCGCCGCTCGGGGGCCGCGCGGCTGCGGGGGCAAGGCGCTATGGGGGGGCGGTTTGTGGCCCCGCTCCCCGCTCGCCCCGCCCCGCGGACGCGGTTTCCTGCGCCCGCCCGCCCCGCCCCGCGCCTGCGCGCCGCGCGCTGTCAATAACGCTTGAACCAGCGCCGGGGCCGCGCGGGCGGGCGGGTTTTTTTTTTTCTTTCTCCTTCTTTCTTTCTTTCTCTCTCCTCCCTCCTTCCTTTCTTTCCCAGCTCTTTCCTTTCTTTTCCTGCCTCCTCCCTCCCCCTTTTGTGTTCCACCCCGTACGAGCTCCATGCGCTGAGGCGGCTCGGCACGGCCTCGGCATGTCGGGCAGCCGCCCGCCGCCGCACCCCGCCGCGCCGCCCGCCGCCTCCTCCTCGTCCTCGTCCTCCTCCTCCTCGTCCTCCTCGGCCGCCCCCGGCTCCTCGTCCCCCGGGCCAAGGCCCCTGGTGGCGGCCGCCGTGTCGGGGTCGGGGCTGAGGCTGGCGGCGAGGCCCGGGGCGGCGGCGGCGGGAGGAGGAGGAGGAGGAGGGACGGGGAGGAAGAGGCCGCTGCTCACCCCGCTGTGCAACGGGCTCATCAACTCGTACGAGGACAAGAGCAACGACTTCGTGTGGTGAGAGGGGCCGGGGGGGTCCCGGGCCCCGGCGGGGGTTGGGGACGGGGGGGGACCCGGGATCCTCGGCGTAAAGAGGACACGGGTCCGCTGGGGAAGGATGGACACCCGCATCCCGGTCTGGGATCCCCGGCGAAAGGAGGGGTGCGGCTCTCGGGAAGGGATGGAGCCCTGTGCGCAGGGGTGCCGGGCATAGGGAGCACCTGGATCTGTTGGGGAAGGGAGGGAGACCTGGAACGCCCAGCATAAAGAGGAGGTGGGTGTCTTGGGCAGGGGATGGAGTTCTGTGTGCAGGGGTGCCGGGCATAGGGAGGACAGGGCGGTGTTGGGCAAGGATGGAGACCTGCACCCAGGTCTGGGATCCCCAGCGTAAGGAGGAGATGGGTCTCTTGGGATGGGATGGAGACCTGCATCCGCTTCTGCGATCCCCATCGAAAGGAGGAGGTGGGTCTGTTGGGGAGAGGATGGAGTTCTGTGTGCAGGGATGCCAGGCATAAGGAGGACCGGGAAATGTTGGGGAAGGGGATGGAGACCTGCACCCAGGTCTGGGATCCCCAGCAGCCAGAGGATATGGAAGTGTTGGGGAAGGGGGTGGAGACTTGCACCCATATCTGGACCCCCAGCAGCCAGAGGATATAGAAGTGTCAGGAAAGGGATGGAGACCTGGAATTCCCAGCATCAGGAGGAGGTGGGTCTCTTGGGGAGGGGATGGAGCTCTGTGTATAAGGGATGTCAGGCATAAGGAACACCTGGATCTGTTGGGGAAGGGATGGAGACCTGGAATGCCCAGCATAAGGAGGACGTGGGTCTCTTTAGGTCTTTTGGGGTAGGGATGGAGACCTGCATCTAGACCTGGAATCCCCTGCGTAAGGAGAAGGAGGGTCTCTTAGGGAGGGGATGGAGTTCTGTGTGTGGGACTCCCAGGCACAAGGAGGATGGGGAAGTGTTGGGGAAGGATGGAGACCTGCATCCAGATGTGGGATCTCCAGCGAAAGGAGGATGTGGATCTGTTGGCGAAGGGGTGGAGACCTGGAATCCCCAGCGTAAGGAGGACACGGGTCTCTTTGGGGGAACAGATGGAGTTCTTTGTCCAGTTCTGGGATCCTCAACATAAGGAGATTGTGGATCTCTTGGAGAGGGAATTATAGTTTTGTGTACAGGGATCCCAGGCATAAGGAGGACAAGAAAGTGTTGGGGAAGGGGATGGAGACCTGCACCCAGGTCTAGGTTCCCCAGCATCCAGAGGATATGGAAGTGTTGGGGAAGGAATGGAGACCTGGAATCCCCAGCATAAGGACGACGTGGATCTCTTGGGGAGAGGATGGAGTTCTCTGTGCAGGGATCACAGGCAGAAAGGAGGACAGGGATCTGTTAGGGAAGGGATGGAGTCCTGTGTCCAGTTCTGGGTTTCCCAACTTAAGGAGGAGATGGAAGGGTTGGGGAAGGGGGTGGAGACCTGCATGCAGTTCTTGAACCCTCAGCGTAAGGAAGGTGTTGAAATGTTGAGGAAATAGATGGAGACCTGTATGTAGTTCTGGGATCTCTGACAAAAGGAGGAGGTGGATCTGTTGGGGAGGGATGGGTCATGTGTGCAGATCTGGAATTTCCCGGCATAAGGAGGATGTGGATCTGTTGGAGCAAGTCCAGATGAGGGCCACAAATATGATCCAAGGGCTGGAGCACCTCCAGTACGAGGACAGGCTGAGAAACTTGGGTTTGTTCAGTCTGGAGAAGCAAAGGCTCCCAGGAGAATTTCTGTCAACCTTCCAGTACTGAAAGGGGCTCCAGGAAAGCCGGAGAGGGTGTCTTTACAAGCCTATGGAGTGATAGGGTGAGGGGGGAATGGCTCTAAATTGGAAGGGGGAAGATTTAGATTGGATGTTAGGAAGAAATTCTTTGTGATGAGGGTGGTGAGGCCCTGGCCCAGGGAAGCTGTGGCTGCCCCATCCCTGGAGGTGTCCAAGGCCAGGTTGGATGGCCCTTGAGCAGCCTGGTCCAGTGAGAGGTGTCCCCGCCCATGGCAGGGGCTTGGAACTGGGTGGGCTGTGAGGTCCCTTCCAACCCAAACCATTCTATATCTGTAACTGCCCTTGGGAGGCTGCAGCTCTGTTTTTTTTGTCTCCTTATCTGCTTGCTTTTTGGCTCTGTGTGGCAGCATTGCTCTCACCCTCTTTGTTTTGAAGCAAACCCAGGTTATTCCCAGCAGGTTCCTCCTCAGGTACGCTCTGGAGCAGCCCAACTGATCAGGAAGAACCGGCAGCCTGCTTCCTTTCCTCGTAACATGTTAACATCGCAAGCAGATGTGCTGTTTTCCAGGGCCAGAGGGGCTCAGGCAAGGTGGCCCCTGCAGGATTGCCCCAGTCTGACCTCTGGAATAGGAGCCAGACGAGAATTTTGTGGTCCTTTGGATGAGGATCCTAGGAGCCTCTTGGGGGTTGATAGATCTAGCATAACTGACATGTGTTTGCCTCCCTAGCTGGGAAAACTTGGCTGGTTTGAAACAGCAATAAAGTTTGTGTCAGTCTGGCACCTAAAACCAGATGAGTGGGAAACTTTGGCAATGATGAGATAAAGACTTTTCTTGAAGCCATTCAGATGTTGTCCTGCAGCCACAGCTGCGGTTTGTAGCTGGAAACAGCCTTCCAGCAGAAGTGGCAGACCAAGGCCCTCTGCGATGTGTGGTTTGAGAACTGTTGGTAATTTGCAGTTTTAAAGACAGTCCAAACCAGCTAATGTGTTTGAAACCTCCTAGCACGAGGAGTAGGTTTGGTTTTAATAGCTGATTGGATGTGCTAAAATGTGAGAACAGAAAGTAGGGACCAGTGTTGTCATCTGAGAGAGACGGACGAGGAAGAGATGCAGGAAAGAAGCTTGAGTCGGAGGAAAGAAACAGTAAAAAAGAGGGAGGGGCGCAGCTCTGAGGATGACTTTGTTTGACAACACTGACTTACAGGTGAGGGGGTGGATGTTTGGCATCTGCACCGGACAGGCAGATGCCCATCTCAAAAACCTGTAGACTCGATTTTACACCATTGTAAACTATCTAGAAGTGTGGGTAGGAAATATCCTTGCTACTGAAGTGAGAACATGAAGTTGCTAAAAAGTTAGTGGTGGAAAAAATCAGGAACTACTACTTACTAGTGATAAGGAACGATAAAAGGTATCACTGCTGATTGCTGTGAGTAGTCGTTTGCTCAGTAGCAGAATTGGGGTGAGAGCATAGCTGTGATGGGTTAATATCCTGCTCCAGCTGAAGGCTCTCAGCCACGCCAGGTGGATTTAAGGGCACTTGCTGTGGGAGACAGCTGTGTTGCTGTTGGCCATGGGGGATGACTTGATTGCCAATGCCCTCTGCTCCCGCGGCGGTTGTACTCCGGCAGTAGTGGTCCGTGACCATTTCTGCCTGTCTCTTGCTGGTTGGCTGTCATTTCCCGTTTTGTTGTCTGCTGTAGAAGTGAGGGTGTTTGAAGGGAAGTGACACCCATAATAAGTTTGTAAGCCAGCTAATGGCTCAAAAAGCAGAGTTTCTTGATTCTTTTTTTTTTTTTTTCTGCAGGTAAGTATGGTGCTTGCTTCAAGGAGAACAAGTAATTAATTGTCTTCTCCTCATTGAGGAGTGCTGCAGGCTGCACAGAGTGAGAAGAGAAAATCAACTGAGTAGTAATCAGGGCAAAATATCCTTTCTCGTCCCTCTCTTACAGTTTACAAGAGAGCCATGTTGGGCAGGTTGAACTGCAGGTCAGAAGTTCCAGGAGCAGGCAATGTTAACTTACCTGGTTTCTTAACTGCAGTGTATTTCTGTGGGCTGTAGGGCTTGTTCTTGCTTGTTAATACCAGCTTCACATTATAGTGGTCCTCTTTTTTTCTTAACAATACGGAAATAAACTGAACTGGGCAACTCTGGAATTTTGAGCAATGTCTGTGAAGACAGTGGTGGGTGCGTGGGGATTTAAATAACTGGATATCTCAGTGTGAGAAGCAGAAGCTTTTCATATGCCTTTTCCCCATAAGGACACTTTGAAGATGCTGCAAGCTGTGGGAAACGCTTGATAGATTTTCTGAACAGGGCTGTGAGTTGCCCTTAGCTACAGCTCTAAACTCAGTGGTAGATTCTGCCGGTACCAGACTGAAGGTGGGAAAGAGGAAAGAAGTTTGGGTGAGTTTCAAACGTCAAGGTGCAAGTGGAAATCCTGTAAATAGCATTTGTGTGCACAACCTCCCTGCCTGTCTTCAGAAAGTGCTGTCTCAGCAGTGCGAGGCCTCGGCTTTAACGTAAACATTGGCATACGTTGCTAGTCTGGGTTGTGAAATGTTTAGTGCGTGTACTCTTGGGAGTTTGCAAGCGTGTACCATTCGTGGTATGGATCAGCTTCTGCCTGGAAATGTCTAACTCTAGTCAGGAAAGTGAATAGTTCTGGTTTACTTTATAATGGAAAGGGAAACCTTTTGTCTCTCTTAGAGCAAGATGTAGAATTGAAAGGTAGTTTGTGCTGTGCCTGTAGCCAGGCCTCTTTCCTTTTGCTTGGAGAGCTTCTGAAAAAATCCTCTAATCAAGCGATTTTCTTCTGTCCAGTAAGGTAATTGGTTATGGTTTTGCCAGGCCTTACGTTAGCCCTTTCAATTAGTGATTGACTAAACCTCTTTAAAACCATTTGCTGTCTGCTTTGCTCCCTGGGTGGAGAGGACCCTGCTACGCGCCGTCTCTTCAGTGGTGCTTTGTACTCCTGCTTGTTTCTGAGCTCTGGCACAATGATGCACGTATGGAAGAGGGCGTGTGGACCGATCCGGAGAGGTACACCCAACAAACTCGGGTGTGGGAATGGCTGCTGCCACCTTTAGAGGTGGACTTGCAGGTGCGTGAGTTTGTCAAAATAGTTCTTTTCTCAGGTGGTTTCCTGTAAATGCCAGGTGTGGGCTGAGCGTAGTTGTTCACATGTTTGTCATCTGGCAAAGCCCTTTAGGAAGGAATCCTGCAAATTCACCCTGCAGGTCACAAACTAAAAACACAGCTAGCTGTTTATATTCTGTGTACAGTGATGGTTTTATAATCTGTTGTTACATTGGTGCTTCAGATTGAGTGGATGTTAGTGGCAGTTATCTTTAACCTGGGCACCTTCTGCCTGAAGGACAGAGCCTGCAGCAAGTCCCGCTGTATGCTTCGACCAAAGAGGAGCAGAACAGGAGGGAGAAACTGGGATGAGTGTTTGCTGCGGAGCAGAAGGAAGTTTGAAATGTGTTTAAACTGTGTAGTGACCGCTTCAGCCAGGTGTTTGGGTGGCAGCAGGGTGATGGCAGCGCTCTTGGGAGCGGCCTTGAAAACAGCTGGCAAAACTTAGAAGCATGAGCTCGCTTAAAGTGATTTAAAAAGTATTTGAAGTCTACCTCATAGAGAAAGAATGGCAAGCCTTTGTGCTGGATAAAAAACTGTTTAGTAAATAAGACATTGGAATCTAGTACAGAACAATGGCATTTTTGGCTTGCTGAAGTGATTTACTTCCTTTTTACCTGGCTCTGCTGCTTAAGACAAATACAGAATTAGAGCTGTCTCATGCAGAGAAGCCTTGATTTCACCGTGCCTGTGCTTCTCGATTTCGGTGTATGCTATTACACAAGCTGTAGTACGTCTCAACTCCCCATCACTCTACTCCTTTCCTTTTGTGTTAGATTAACTTAAAACAACTGGTGCATAGCAACTTCCATGTGTTATGGCCAGCTTGGCTTCAATAAGTATTAAGAGACATCAATCTTGTTTCTACTTGTAAATCAGAGAGCATTGCAGGGGAAACAGTTCTTAATGGAAACTTCAGGCTCTGTTAACGATGACCCTGGCACAGAATGGCTCCATTTGCTGGGTCTGATTGCTTTTCCTCAACTATTTTGGCCCTGTCACTTCTCCAGTCAAACTGGTATGAAGAATAATAAGCCAGGAACAGTGGTCTTGGGTGGCTGTCATGTCAGGAGGCAATCTTATTTTAGCTCTAATTTGTGATGTGCAATTGCAGACATCGGAGCGTTACAGCCCTGTTAATTGCTGTGCTTTCTGGTGGTAGGGCAGCATTCGGAGCGTGCTGCAAACCCCTCATCTGGCCTTGTGGGGAAGAGCAGTTTTTAGCCCAACACAGAGAAGGACGCTGTGTTATACAGCATGACTAGAGGGAGGTAAAGAATTTAAGCTGTTAATCAATGGGCAGAAACCAGCCTCGGACATTCATATAATTATAAGTCTTTGACTGTATTTTTAAAGGGCCGGCTAATAGAATACGAAGATGCCTAATTCTCCTCTTGTTAATCCACCCTTGTTGACTAAGTTTGGTCACAATTTGTTCTGACTAAAGAGTGCCTTGAAACTAAATAACTTCTAATTCGGATAAAGTGACTTGAGCTCCTGAAGCTGGTGCTGCTCAAGACAAATGATGTGCAGAAAAGAGTCTGTCAGGGTGAAAGGGGGACACATGTGTGGTGATTAGCCTTGAGGAATCGAATTGGTGGCTCGGTTGGGTCAGAATAGTATTCTGGTTTGATTCATTTGCCTTTACATTGCGTTTATGCAGGCGATTTGGTGGAGTATTTAAGACAACCTGGTTTGTATGTTAGGTTGGACAAACCTTTCAAGGCATCCATGTTTTCCTCTTTGGTCACTCAGAGGGGGGTTGCATTGGCAGGGGCCGCATCTATGGGCTTAAAAAATAAGTGTTTATTTAAGAGGTGTCCTTCCAATTTTTAAATGCCTAATGGGGTGACAAATGTTAGTATCCTCTAGAATGGATGAGTGGAAGGGGGGAGTGACTTTTGTGGAGTGCTAACTAGGGGAGAATTGAGGTGCTCCCCTTCCGGCTCAGGCAAGCATTGCTTGTTTCAGTCTGATTTGGGTTTTTGATCCTGGATTCAAAAAGATTTCTGCTATTCAAAAGTTTTTAACAGTTTATTTATAGCTCATTCTGTGGGAGCTGCCTTGTTGGCAGAAGGTGGGAGGAGGCTGATTCTGGAGAAAGCAGATGCAGGTGAAACATCTCTGAACTGAGGTTGGTGTGGACTTGTAGGAGTGAGAGGAGAGTGTTTGGATCTCTGTGAGGGCTCAAAAGCAAGGTGAAGCTCGTGAGGCAGTTGATGCATGGGTTATATACAGAACTGTGACGCTGTGCGCAGCATCTCGCTGGAGAGCTGGCCAAGACCTGAAGATGAGTATGTATGTGACAGCATGTCTTAGCAGCTGTCAGGGGCAGCAGCCATAGGAGTCACTGGATGTAAGATGCCTCTCTCCTCTGCTTTCATTTGTGTTTCATTTTCCTTTCAAACATGTCATAGCTACTTAATGATGAGACAGATTTCTTCCACTACTCATCTCATTGAATACCTGTGTCTCTTGTCTTGCTCGGGTTCCTGTGCAGCCCTGTTTGCTTGCAGCTCCCTGCTTGGTCCTTGGTGACCCCTCCCGGGGACCTGGCTGCACTTTGGTCACTAGCTAGTCTTGGAAAACACTGAAATCCTTCTTTCCATCTGCATTCCTCTGCCCTCTTAATGAGCAGTCCTATATTCTACCTTTCCTGTCTTCTCCTTTGACTTTGTAAGACCATGTTTGACTGTGGGTTCCTCCTTTTGGTTGCACTGTGCCTTCGTCACCCTCTTCCGCAGGCTCAGCCCTGCCTGCTGCCTGGCAGTGTTCTTCAGCGCATCCCCTCCTTGGCACCTTCTTCCTCCTCCCACTTGTTAATTCTTGTTCTTGTGACAGTACTACTATTTCTGTTTTCCTCTGCCTCTTTGCATAGTTTATTTTAATTATAGATAGCTTTTGCCTGAAGAAAGGAAGGATAAATAATTTTTGGTGTTATTTATAAATACCTTATGTCTGTCCGTGTAAAACCCCTGTTTTTTACATTCTGTTTGAGACCTGGTACAGATTGTTGGGAGGTTCTTCTGCAGCCTTGCTTGTTGAAGGTACTCTGGCTTTGTTTGGGCAGTTTGCAACTGTTAAACTTTAAGAGCAAACACTTACCTGGCTTCTAATTGTAGCAAATTGCAGTATCATTTGGAGTTCAGAGAACTCTTGATTGCCCTTTTGATCTTTGCACTGCCTGGTGATGTTGCACTTTTGTATCCTCTTTCATTTTGCGAATTGAAAATATTACCTAAGCTTGATTAGGTGGCTGCTTTAAATTAATAGTACTTTCCTTCCTCTTATAACATAAAAAGTCATCTTTGATTGTTTTGTTTTGTTTTCAGTCCCATCTGTTTTGATATGATTGAAGAAGCCTACATGACAAAATGTGGACACAGCTTCTGGTAAGATTCCTTGTGTTGTGCACAATGTCCATCTCCTACACTGTGTGTGGAGTGACATTGCTGTGAGTCCCTGTCCTGAGTTTTTGTTACTGTTCTGTCTTCTGTCCTTGCACTGAAGAAAGAGGTTGAAATCAAGTTTTTAATGATGGGTACTGGTTAGATTTAAAAAAGAAGTCTTCTAGTTCTTTGAAACAAGACGTTGTGCCACCATATTTCCTCTGTAAAGAGCTAAAATGGTCATAAACTGCTGGTAGCATCCAGTGCCTCGAGCAGAGCAGTGTGTCAGCTTGTCTCCCTTGGCAGTGGAAGGTGCCTCTTACCACCCGAAGCTGCGGGTTCCACCTCTGTAGGGGGCACAAGAGTGAGTGTCGGTGTTGGGAAGTCCTTTTCGCCTTTTGCAAGACCATATACAGTTTCAAGTGGTCCACATGTTGTCTGTTGTAGTTCTCTTAAGCCTCTTAAGAGAGGACATGCTTCAGACTTGTTTCTGTTGTATTGGATTTGCCCAAGGTCCACTTATTTTTCAATGTCTTATCTCTGGCTGTCACGAGGAGGAAATGTTTTGTGGAAAAGTACAAGAACCCTCCATGAATGGGTGTCGAATTGTCTGCCCCTCCTTTTTTTCAGCTAGGGATTGGAATAAACCTTGAAGCATGTTGTTTTAATGTCCCATGTATGTTATACTCTTACAGCATCTGTTAACTAGAAATAAATCACCTACTTCTTACAAGAAGCAATATTTTAGTAGCACAAAGCATTTCCTCACGCAGCATTTTCAGATAACTTTCAGAAGTGGTTTGTCCTGCAACAGGTAAGATAACAGCTGATTTTGTGCCCTCTGTGGTAACACCTCATCTCTGTCATCTGTAACTTTTTAGAAGTTCGAGATGAGAAGCATTCAAATATCTCTATTTATAGAGAGCAGAGCAATGTTGTCACACAGCGTCTGTAACGGCAGTCAACGTGAAGCTAGTTTCTTAGTGAGGTGCTTAAACTTGATGCTAAAGTGCATCTTGTAGTTAATCTGTCCCTCAGATGCCAACAGCTCAACGGAGAGTACCTCTGAAGTCCCTTTTGGTGAGAACAACAGCCAGAGGGTGGGGGAAATGTGAGAAGTTGGTGAAGGAGTTCTGTCTGTGCTCAATTAGCCAAAGTGCATAATAGTCTTTACTGTTTGTTGGTAAGTATTTGGCTAATCTAGAAGAGTTGCTTCGGCATGATGCAGTTTGTTAGCTCTGCCTGTGGAAGAGGGGCTTAAATTTAAGATGGAAGTGTGGCTCAAGTATCTGTGTTGCCACAATCCTCAGGAAAATAAGAATGAAATTCTTAAACGCCTTTGATAATTCTTGCCAAGAAACTTTGTCTTTCTGCTCTAGTGTGCTCCGAGTTAATATTGGAACGCTTTGACTCCACTGTAGGTTCTTGGCTTGCAGCTGTTAGCTGGCAATGCAAACAGTGCACATTATCCAAGATTGATGATTTTTACCTTGTGCTTATGTTTTGTTCCTTCATGTTTGCTCACTTGTCTCCTGGTTTTTGTGTTTTTAAACAGCTATAAATGTATTCACCAGAGCTTGGAGGACAATAACAGATGTCCCAAATGCAACTATGTTGTGGACAACATAGATCACCTTTATCCCAACTTCCTAGGTGAGCTGCATGGGAAACATCTTAGTTATTAAGGAAGGCAGGTACTTGTAAATTTGTCCTGTGAATAACCAGCTTCTGGATATTGAACATAAAATCCAAACATCAGTCCTTCGATCAACTGTGTTTTTTATATATAAAAAAGTGGTTATTGCTATAAATTGTGACTATTCCACTGCCTCCAGCAGTTCTGTCTGCTGAGTTACAGTAGTGAGACTGGCTTGTTTGCATACTAAGAAAAGCAAAACAAAGATGTTGTTCTGATGCCTAGAGATTTGAATCTATTTACTTTTGTTTGCTTGCGCTATTGTCTGTCTGATAATGGAGAACATACCCTGTTTACAAAGGACGGACACCAAAAGCAGGGAGACTAAATTATATATTGTACTGTTTTGGCTACTGCAGTGAGGTCTGTGTGATGCACGTGTAGGTGTAAATCCTGCAGAGAAAGTACTTGTACACATACATATAGACAGTCCTAACAGATTGCCTCTTAAACAGAGGAGGAAAGGGTTACTAATTGGAAGTAGAGTTGAAAGCTTTTATGGAGAGAAAAGTTTGAAGGATATGCATGGCAGTGTGAAATACCAAAATTAAACCAAATCTTGATGTCACGTGCTGGGATATCCATTTAATAGTATATTGATTAAAAGCCACAGTAGCTAAGGAATGCTTCAGAACGGGCATTCTGGTGTAGACTCAAGCGTGTTGTGCTGAAGGTGGTGCTGAGGGAGGTCTCGGAGGATGTCTTCAGCCATAGAGCATTGCTTCCATATGCCTCTGTTCAGCAATTCCGGATCCATACTGGGGAAGAAAACAGATGTGAGGAGAGGGGGATGTGTGCAAAGGGTTGAAGTGATCTTTTTGTCTTCGCACCCTTCACTAATTCGGTGTGAAACAAAACTGGAGCAAAAATGTCTTAAAAATGCCCAGAGCAATTAGAGGAAAAAGTTATTCTGTTTGGCTGCGCTTGTTTTTGGCCTATAGTAAATCAGTTCATGTTTTATCTCCTTCACACCCTTCTGCGATGTACTGCTGCCTGGGAGTTGAAAAACTTGGCCAAAGAGTCACGAGTGCTTAGAAATAGGAACAGAAGCAACTTGGGGAATGTGTAGGCATTGCATTTGTTGATTTTAAACTATCTTTATATACTTTACAAAAAATTAAGGAGTAAATTGATGAGAAAAGAAAAAGGAGATGTTTTCTACTATTTTGATTACTGAAACTTACTGTAAAGTGAAAGTATTAAGGGAGATTTTTTCTTACTTTTATGAACTTAAATCCAACTCTGACATCCTGTTTATTTATATTTTTAGTCAATGAACTTATTCTTAAACAGAAGCAAAGGTCTGAGGAGAAAAGACTCAAACTGGACCATTCAGTGAGTAGCACCGTATGTTCCAACTTTTTTACTTTACATTTATTTAATGTTTCTGTACAGCACTTGTCATTATGTGGCTTAATTTTGTCGTTATGTGGCTTAATTTAAAAGCAATTACATCATTGAGCTGATGCTTTAACTTGTTTTATGTGGGAATAATACCAGTATCGGTGGCAGTAGATCTTTCAGCCTTGTTAACTGTCATTGTCCCTGGCAGCAGTACCTGCGTAGAGGCAAGCTGTGTTAGCATAGCTAACGCCTAAGTGTATTACGATGTATTGAATATAACCTGGGAAGCTACCCATGGAAGTACACTCATTTAAAGGTGGTAATTTTCATTCAGTGTTGGAAATTACAGCTACGGTGAGAGTAGCGGATGGTTGGAAGTGCCACGGGCTTGTCTGATCGTGTATGAGTAGCTGTGTTATACAGTGAAACTGGAGGAAAGTGAATACCAACCACAAGAGGGAGAAGAATGCGTTTGGAATACTGCTGTTCTGGCTGTGATCACAGAGAACTGCCTGGATATCTTCTAGACTTGCTTCATGTCACAGAGCAGAGTGTGACCTGCGTTCTCAGTTCATGAAAATCCTTGTGCAGCAGCAGTGGCTGCTCTTGTACATTAAGATCAAAAGGAATATATGACATTAACAGGAAGCTTGCATATTTGTCTTGCTGTGTCTGGCTTCGTTGACTTCTGTAATTCATCAGTACGGTTGCAAAGTAATATTAAAAATCACAGAGCCCCTATTTTTGTTAGTTAGAAAAAAAACCTGCTGAGGCATTATTAATGCAGAAACCAAAGCTTTCAGCATTTGCGTGCTTTAGGAAAGAGCACGCTTTAACATTTCATTGCTTTACTCACGGTAAGTTTTTATATTCAATATAAAATATGCATAAATCATATCTGGTTTAAAGTGCACACAATTAACCTGAAGGTGCGTGCGGTAACTTCTTGGAAATTGGTTCTGCTTTCTCATAGCACACCTTTAAAAACTATGCCTGTAGATGCACCTATGTTAGATAACTACCAGTAAGTGGAAATCTGCCATGACTTTATGCCCAAAGCAGTGTTGTGTCAGCCTTTTGGCAGCAAATAAAACACCTCTAAAAGCTATTGTACGAGCTTCTTAATGTGCCTGTTATCCTCTTGTATTTCTGGTTTTAAGGGAGTCATTCAAAACACATTGCAGCAAATGCGCTCTTTCTTGGTCATGGATTGGTCTCATTAAGAAATCACCTTGAAGCACCTTTGAAGCTTTTGAATAGTTTAGCAGTAGTATGTTTAACTACTATGTTAGTATGTTAAAGTTTGTCTCAAATTTTGTTGACTTGCTTAAAAAACCACATTTTTCTAGTAGCTCCAGATTGAAATTGAGTTTTTGCTGGTGTGGTTTCCGCAGGTTCTGTTGAGAGTTGTGTAAAAAGTTGTGTGCTCTGTATGGTTGTTACATATTTTATTTTTCTTAATCCAGCCAATACAAGTCAGTTACAACCTCTTGAAATATTCCTGGTTTAGACTGGGTGGCATTTCTACTTCTAGCAAATTTAAATGTCTTAATCTAGTGTCATAGCTTTTATGAGGCAAGATTTTTTAATCCAGCTTTGTTTCGTAGAGGCCTAAAGACCTTTCAACTGCTCCTCTTGGTTCCTGAGGCTTTTTAATGGAAGGCTGTATTAGCATTAACCTCTTATTTGGGTTTTTCTGTGCTAAAAGTTACCTTTTTTAGTTCTTGCTGGCAACAAGAAGATCAAGCAGGCTGTAGGGAAGAACGGGCTGCATGGTAATATGCTGGCTCTCTGAGGAGTCCTCATCTGTAACAGGTGGAATAAGATCACCCTGATGAGCTCCATTTTCTTTCCCACTCTCACATTTCCCTTGAAAATCCTCTTAAGAGGAGAAGTGTAGGAGGTGAGAATAGAAGAAAGAAGCTGATACTACCTTCTTCCATTTGAATTTTGTATGAGGGCTCTACCTATAATACTTGGATATGAATGAAATGAAAATGTACTACCATTTAACAGTATTTTGGGTAGATGTAATCCAACTAAGTTTGGATAAACGTGGTTTTTTTTTTTTTCTTTCTCCCCATAGAAACATGTTCTCAGAAACTAGGGCACAAATCAGATAAAGTTGTGGCTGTGAAATAATCTCTTCCTAGCAGCAGCAGCAGCGATGCTCTCATAAAGCACAGCCATCTTCCAAATACGATAAGCAGTAACACAGCAGGGCAGAAGAGCTCTATCCTGTACACATGGGAGAGCTGGGAATTCTGATCACTGAAAACCATTTGGAAATTTTTACAAAGGACTGAAATATTGCCATGTTTTTTTTAATATCTGTTGGTGTATGGCTTGAACTGTCTCTGACATCTCTTGTTTTCCTTCTAGAATGGCCATAGGTGGCAGATAATACAAGATTTGTTGGGAACTGATCAGGACAATCTTGACTTGGCCAATGTCAACCTGATGCTGGAGCTGCTGGTGCAAAAGAAGAAGCAGTTGGAGGCAGTAAGAAGTTTCTCTTGTCTTATTAAGTGAACGCACTTGTCTAGCTCACAGGTTTTTTTTCTTTTCATGCTTTTATCCTCTTGGAGTAAGATTCTATTGTCAAATTAATGGTTCAGAATTTTCTCTCGCATTTTGGGATGGAGCTGACCATCTCACTGACCTCTGTAGCAAACTGACGTTTCAGCTGTGACGCCCATAACGTGCTTACAGTGTTGCAGCTGAGGGAGCTGTATGGGCAAGCAGGGAAAGTGCAAAAGGATAAGAGTTAATTTCAGGAAATGAAGTAACTTAGATGAGACTGAGCTGAAGGAGGAAAACTGAGTCTGCTTTAGCTCAAACCAGACCTGAAGTGAGTTGTTGGTTTAGGATAGTTCTCATGCGTTGGGCCATTCCATACTTCTGATCTGAAGTGACCATTTTCTGGTTGAGAGCCAGACCTTCTAAATTAAACTGGATTACAAAGTTTGGCCTCGTGACCTTTGAGTAGGAGGGTGGATTTCGATGGTGCTTTAAAACAGGCGAGGAAAAATTGTATTTGGAGTAGCTTGTCTTATTTATTCTTTCTGAATCAGTATTTACACAAGTTGTGATTCTGAAGGAAGGAAAGTAACCCAGAACCATACCTGACTACTAGCAAAGCTTCTGTTAACTTATTACGTAGAGTGGGACTTGTACATAACTTTTTTTTATTGTGGTTCAGTGAAGCTATGGTGGGAGTATGGTTTAGTTCAGAGTAAAACCTCTTTTCTCAAACCTTTTTGTGTTATTTGTGACAAATCTGAAACAAAGGTAGTACTCGACTTGAGTGTATGGGTGCTGCTGAGCAGGAATATCTTTCTAGGATACTAAGCCTTAAAAACAAAACAAAACCACAGCTGACAGAGAACAATTTAAAAACATGTCTCCTGTCTAGTTTTACTTGCTTTGCTTTCATTATCGCAGTGGTGGGAGGGATAAAATAGTCTCAGAGGAGTAGTGGTCTTACATCCTAATCTCTTCACTTTTCCTGCTCCATCTGCCTTTAATGGATTCTACATGCTCCTGTTTCTTGATCCTCTTTGAGTGCATGTTCACAGTCCTTTAATAATAAGTATTTTGATAGGTTGAGAAAGTAAGGATAGGATTAGGGCTATATTAATGCTGCAATACAGGTTTTAGTTTCCTTTCCTCTTGTGCTTCTCTTACCTTGCCCTTTCTAGTTTTTGGCTGGTTCAGATGGAAATACCGGTGGTTGATGTAAATGACCTGTTATAGAAAGATTGGAAAGACATGCTCAAGCTTCATCAGTGGCTTTATTATTGTCTTCTGCTCTGGAGGAATTTTCAGCAGTAATGTTTTTACATAAACACAAATGTTAATTCTGGAGGAATGTGCTTTTTATATAAATATTTCAAGTTTTAGTATCATGAGCATGAAGTGGATGCTAATGATCTTCTAGGGTAGATGAAACTGTGAGGAACCTGTATTCCAAACCCAATCTGAGATGCTGTATCCAAAAATTCCGAAAAGCATTTCAACTACTAAGTTTCCGGCAACACACACACAAAGCTGTTAAAAGGATTTCTGCCTTCATGTAAAAACTAGTCGTGAGCCAAGCAAAACCTTAGAACCTCTGAGGCGAAGTAAAACTGCCAATCTTGAAACTGCCTTAATAAGCTATTTTCTCTTCTTCGTCTCTAAATGAAAGCTGTTTGCGTGCCAAGTGTGGATTTCCATGTAGGAAATGGATGTTTCTTTCTCTTAATGTATATGGAAGAGTTACACTTCCTTATTTACTGTTACAGGAGTCCCATGCTGCCCAATTGCAGATCCTTATGGAATTCCTCAAAGTTGCCAGGAGAAACAAACGAGAGGTAAGTTGCTTTGTGTTTCGGTGGGTGAAGTGGTGTCTGCTGCTTTCTACCAGTTCATTTCTGTTTAAGTGATGTGTTAGCCTGGCATTATCTCTGCGAAGAAAAAGACAAGGCATGTTTGGGGAAATCTCAGGCAGAGGACACGTGGGTTTTAAAGGCAAAATAATCTCTTTATTTGTGACAGCTTCACTTTCTAATCGCTGGCCCTTTTGTCTTGCACTGGTGAAGCATGTGGGAAGAAGGGAATTTGAGAACAGAGATTCCCCACTGAAAATTTACATCAAATTCTTGAAAAAAGTATTTTCTGTGACAGGAAAACTGAAGGATAGGGAAGGAGTGAAAATGTCACTCTGAAAGTTTTTCTTTTAGTGTGTCAAATGCCATGACTAATGCTGTGTCTTAAAAGAATGAATATTTTGTGCTCTTCCCTTATTTGTCTCAAAATGAATGTCTGAAGGAATCATAGAGGGTTCCATAGTCACATACGTGGTCTTTCATGGTTTGGGACTCAAGATTCATAATGTCATGCAATGCAAAAACCCTGGTAATAGCAATATCTCTGAAACCTAGAAAAATGACCATGAAAACAGCGAAAGGACAACCTTGTTTTGGAGGCTATGGTTTTTAATGAAAAATCTGACGGGTATAAGACCCAATGGTGCAACTAAGGTCAGATCTGAACCGCATAAAGGCGGTAGGTGTAAGAAGCCTTCGACAGAGTGTGTGGGGGTCTGGTTCTGGAGCCGTCCCAAAGCAAGTTGTTTGGAGTCTGTCCACTAACAGATATCCATGGTCTTCTGACCATAACCAACAGGAGTGACGGAAAGGAACTAGCCAAAGGGGAAAACTGACTTCAGGAGAAAGTTGTGTTTGTAGAGTGAGACCTACTGGGCTAGACATAGTATTGAGTGAGAAGTGGTGAAAATACTAATGGTTAGGATACATAAACATCAGAGGGAAAATACCAGAGAATACCTTGGCTATCACTGCAGGTATCAGTGAAGACAAAATGGTGTGCTGCTACTTCTGATTCTGTTTAGTATGAAGTATACTACCCGTTTGATACTTCAGGGTTGGAAACAAGTGAGACGTGCATATTACTGATACTTTTATTTCAATAGCAAAGGCATAATTGTTAAAAACCACTGAGGTATCTTTTAGCTTTCACTCTTTGAATTCTGGTAGAAGTTATTTTATGATGGCTTGGTTTACAATCACCTCTCCGATCTTCAGAACATCTGCTTTCATTTTCTTATGTTCCTAATATGTAGTAGTACGCAGAGAATTGACTCCTCTTCAGTGCAGAGCAATGCAGTCTCTGGCCATTGTCCATGGATGCTCATTAAACACCTTCCATCAGGAATTGGTGCAGCTTGAAGGACCATTAAGGTATTGCAGAAGCTTTCCTGGTAATGCTGCTTTTTTTGAGGAGGTGGATTGAAAAGTGGGTGCTTCAGGGGGTTCACACGCAGCTTAGCTAGGGTGCTTGTCCATGACTGATTCAAGCGCAGGGTGTTTGGGGCAGTGCCGTGAAGTCAGTGATGACTTTGCTTTCTCCTCCCCCAGCTGAAATCGAGTTAGAGTAATTCTTGCAGAAGGAGGGGCTGTTGATACCTGCTTTAGTTTGCAAGTGTTGAATGGGAAGGAAGAAGGGAAATGGCCTAGCTTCTGTTTTTTAACGTACTGTAGCACAGTGTTTCCCCACTGACTGTGATTTTCAGCACCTTTCCCATCTCATCTCATCTGCATCTGCCTTTGGCTTTAGTAATACTGCACAAGAGTAACATCTTTTCTAAGGCTAAAGAAACTTGATTTTGGCTGCAGATCCTCCAAATATGGCCTTGGGAACATCCTGAAGCCTACTGGGACGCATAGCTTACTTCAGACCCTCTTTGTCCCTGCTTATGAGTTTCTTCTGTTGCCAAGACTTCCTCTGATGTTATTTCTTACCCCCATTATATTCCAACATGAAATGCCAGCTGTCACATTGCAAAAGCCTTTTGTGCAGGCCTGTCAGTTCTCCTTGCCATAGTGGTTAGCGTCTGCCCTTGTCATTTATTTTGAGGGAAATGAGGACTTGTCAGACTTGCTGCTCGCAGTCTTTCTGTTCACTTGATAAGAAAGATTAGAAGCATGGAAAATACAGACCACTCAGTAAGATAGTTTTAGCAAGGTAGCAAAATCTGCCTTCAGCAATCAAGCTCTACCCGTAGAGTAAATCAAGCCAGCTGATGCTTCCTTTCTAGTAAATCTCAAGGTCTTCCCTGTAGCTGGTGGAGTTTGTGGCAAGTCCTCCTTCCTGAAGGGAGTCTTGTGTGCGGGCAACAGAGGCGCTGTTGTTCAGGAAAGGGTATGAGTTGTGCACGTGCTGGAGGTATATCCAGACTGCAGGAAGCCTGAGGTGCCCGTTTGGAAGCTGAGAAGTGGGGTTGAAGTGGCCATGTTAGTAATGCAGTAAAGCAGGAGGAGGATATTGGAGCTTCAAAGTTTGCCATAGTTTCTTTTGATGCTGTAGTAGGTGATGGTTTAAGCAGTAAGGATGGAATTCGAGGAACGTATGTGGACCCTGGAACATTTGTATGATGTAACGAGCATAGCTGAGTCACATCAGCAGGCTTTATTAAGTGGAGTAACACTGCCTTTTTGCCTTTCCTAATGCAAAAAGTTCTAATAAACTTTTAGATGACTACAGAGCAATTGCAGTTTCACTCAGTGAGCCGTAGCTGTAATACAGTTCTTAATAAAGGGTGATTTTGTTTGTGGTTGAGAGTACCCAATTGAAATTTTTGGTTTAAATGTTTAAATGAATGTAAAATTGCCTGGTACCTTTGTTTCCTAATATGCCTCTGAATATTATTTATTATAGCTTTTTTTTATTAACGGATTTTAATTTTTGCATGCTGAGGTTCTTACAGGGAGACTGGGTACTTTGAGTTAATACTGATTGCCTTAAGAGTTAGTGTACCTGTATGGTATTTCATAACTTTTTCAGAGTGTGTAGTTAACCATCCATAACCCTCCTCGCTTACTTCACTCTGAAGTTCTGCATGTTTTTTCTCCTGCTTTCATGAAATGGTGACTTCCGAGCTTATTGGGAGAGGTTTCTATCCAGAGGAGAACTCTATCTTCATAGACTTGTACTTAACAATTCAGAATATTGCTGTAGTCAAGTATTTTGACAAACGCTTCTTCCTTGCACTTTGATCATTCCTCTAGAAGATAAATGTGAGGTTCAGCACCTGCAGAAGTTTCTATTAGAAATCCTGTTCTGATGTATTCATAACTTTCCAAAAAGTTGATCTTTCAAGCTGAAATTTGCTGCATGTTTCTTTGCACAAAGGTTGTAGCAAGTCCTTTTTCTTTAAGTTTATGTGCTTTGGTTTTCTTTTTGACCTATGGCAATGTGGCAAAACCCATATCCTTGGCAATAGCAATAAAAAAAAGAATTTACTTTGAAAAAGATTTAAACTAATGGCTAAAGCCTGAAAGTACTTTCTCAACAAAATAGCAGTTTTGGAGAGGAGAAGTGTATCCATCGTCCCCAATAGCTGGTTGTCTCTGAGGCAAGCGTAGCTGGCTCTGTGCCTTTCCATATGTGCACACACTTAATTGAATGGACACTCCATTATTTTTTTTTTTGACCCAGCACTCTCTTCTGTTCAAATCAAAGATCCAAGGAGTCCAGAAGGTCAAGTTTAATAATGAAATATTTGACTGCAGGTTTTTATTCCTGTTTTCAAGGTAAAGCAAGTGCAATGGTCTGTGACTTTTTAAATTCATCTTTTCATGCCAGTGTTTTGATGCCATTAGCTTAGCTGTGTTGCATAAGTACTTCTGCAAGTTTAACTTTGTTTACTTTTAGATAATCACATTCTTTCATCTTTGCAAGAGAGCTGATAATAGCACTTAGTACAAAATATTCTCCCCAGTTTTATATTCATTGCTCTAAAAAAAGTCTTACTAATTGTCTTGTCAGGATTTAAATGTCGCCAAGTGAAGTCACACACACTATGCATATCATATATGATTTGCCCTAAAATATTAGTAGCTTGGCTACCTGATGGAGAGCATTTACTCCTTTTGTGAAGCAGCACCAGTGCTTAATGAGGGAGGACGCTGAGCTTAATGATTAGTATCACAAATGAAGTTCTACAACATACAGATGGTATTCCCTAGATGCATTCATGCTTCTCTTGGCAACTGTCAATTCACTTTTACATTTCATGGGCTTTATCTTTCCAATAATGTCATATTGTGTGTCTTCTAGCTAACAAACCTCTTTCCTGTCTGCTAATGCAAGGGGGCTGGTTTCAGCTGGAAGATGTCCTGGGACAGAGGAGTCATCCTGAGATGTCTCGGGATCGTGGCACTGAGTGCCTGCTCAGCATTTCAGAATCATCGTTGCTCTTTTCAGCCTCAAATGCACATGTCTATCCAGCTGTCTTCACTTACTCCATACTGTGCGCATGTTAAATACTAAAAATAAGAGGAGTTATTAGTTACTGTGGGATAATTGCAGGGAATTATAAGCATGAATTCTCCAGGGATGTCATTACCTTGTGTTAATCACTTCACCTGTCAAGTATTATTGTTCTGTGCATACACACATGGATGAACTAATGAATAAGCAAGAGGAGGTGACAGAACGAGAAATCAGTCATGCTCTTATGTTGTCATATAGCCTTGATTACATTCCAGGACTCCTGAGGTGAATTTATAGCTATAGTAATCTCTTTCCTATCCACTGCACTCATATAACTGGTATTTTAAATCTATTTGCATTTCTGAGCTACTCGGTAAGAGACGTGAGCTCTGACGGCGGGGGTCATAAGCCGGGATGCAGCTAGTGGATGAGCAGCAAGCCGGAGATTACCATGTAAACATCGTGTATAATAGCTGACGCTCCTTACTGCAGCGGCGAGGTGATTCCAAAGAAAGAGGGGGTAAAGTAGCATGTACTGATGTATTGCGCTCTGAGGCAGTTATTTTGGATGTTTAGGCAGCTTTGTTCTCTGCCACAGATATTTTTCTCTTGTGACACTTCTCTATCAGACCCTATCAGTGAGCCTTCAAAGCATTACTCCCGCTACCCAAACTGGAGGATTTAAACAAGAGGAGGAAAAGTCAAAATATGTGACATACTTTTGATCAGCCAGGCATCTCCTTCATCTCACCTTTAGGAATTCTGTGTGTTAAACAACTTACCCAGGATGCTGTTCTCAAACCTTTCTGTTAGCTCTTCCCCAGTGAAGAGGAAACATTTACTATTTGGAGCAAATATTGATCAGAGAGAAGAAATATTCCCTGTGGATAAATGTGTTGTAAGTGGACTGGCCATGTGTCTAACAGGCTTGGAAGCCATCTTTCACTAATGAAAGGAACTTGCAGAGACTCAAGTGTTCTTGTCTTCTTATTAAAAGAAACTTTGCACCTTTATCCATTTGTGTGAAGGCTTTAACAGTAAAGTGTTATGTCAAAATAAGTGAGATTTCCCAATAATTTAAAAGACTAAAGTCTCTGTATAAACTCTGAAGATGACTTCTTTGCCAGAGTTGCCCTGTATGTTTTAACAAGTTCTGTACCTGAAACAACAATGGAAGCAAAATGCAGAGACAGACAAGACTTCCAACTGCTTTCCCAGAGAGAGAAATTGATCTTGCTCACTGTAGAGTTGTCATTGAGGTACTGAGTTCTACAGGAAGAAATTCGTGTCACTGGGTGCCTTTAGCAAAGATTCAGCTAAAGTTTACACTAAAGTTTGTTGGAGCAGTAGTTGATGGAAGAAAAAGAAATGGGAAGATCATGTTGGATGGATGAAATTGTGGGACAGAACGAAGGGATTATCTGCAGTCTCTCTGATTTATGCTCCTCTGCTGGACAGATGATACTTTTTCCCCTGTCCCAGTTCTTGCAGTAGGTATGCGTCTGGGAAGAGCATGCTTCCTCTGGTAGCAGTTTCATCTATTTGTCTTGATCTGTGGTGTGTATCATGATGAACGCATGAGGGGTTTGGATCAGAGCCTTGAAGGTGTGTCATTGAACATAATGTGATTTGTGACCTTTCAAAAGTGTGAATCCCGATGCTCTGTTTAGGCCTCTCGGTGGAATGGTGATGATTTCACAGTATTTCTGTAGAAGGTAACTTCTGCGGTTTTTTGCTCGAGCTTTTTCTAGAATTGGAGAGACAGTTGGTCAAGGGTGTACGACTCCTTCCCCCGTGTATTTCTAGACTGTCTCTGGCACTGGGAGACTCTGCTGAGCTTTTAGGGGTTTTGCGAACATTTAGAACTGGCACTGGGAAACCCAGTCAGGATCGCTCATTCTCTGAGCTGTACAAAAACAAAGGATGAAGTCACTGCCTCCTGAGGGGCCCTCGGTCTGGGAAAAACAGGAAGCCCGAGGAGGAAACCTCAGCGCTGTGCCCAGTTATGCTTGTTAGTAGATAAGCCAGCTGAAATCAAACTGACCATGACCTGGTGTTTAGGGTTGTGTGAGTTCAAATTAATACTTCTGCCTGAGTGTTTTCTGTGGAAATTCAGTAATACGGTGAGATATCTCTGAGAAGCTCTAACCAGGGAGTTTCCCTTCATCTGCACAGTGCAGGGCTGAGAATTGTCTTAGAAGAACTCTTTGTATGCGTTTCTAAGATAGCTTCAGTCTCAAACTGGATAGTTTTGAGGGACTGGCCTTGCAGGTGTGAAAGGGAGTGCGGTCTGAAAGGTTGCCTAAAAGAATGATATGAGCCTGCACTTACAACTGTGGCAGCTTCTTGGCCGAAATGTCTGAAACCCCTTCTCCAGACTTTATAAGAAGCATTGACTATTTCAAGGTCTTTGTGTGTGTGATGTGGGATCAGAAGGTTATATGCCTACTTATTGTAGTTCACACAGTGGAGTTGAAACGATGACATTTAACTGCTGAGCTGAAACCTTCTCCCTGGCCACGCTGGCCTGCTCAGTTCTGGGAAAGCTTCTGTGTTTGAGAAGGGAGTTTATAGTATGTCCTTCTGTTTTAACATACATTTCGGAGTTCATTCTAAGTGGTTTTGCTGACTTAATCTGAAGTGTGATAGGTGTGATTCTGGCCATCGTCAGGACAGGACCTGGCTTGCTTTCTGTGCCCAAGAGAGTGAAGATCAAATGAAAGACCCATAAATCTGGATAACTGCAAGGGCTATAATTCGCTTAGCTTTCCTTAAATGTCCCTCAGTGGCTGTCAATTATAAATCTCATTTTTCAAAATTTAATTGGGATGAATGTAGACTGATTTAAGTTTGTTCTTTGATAGATTAAAGCTAACCCATGAAACACTTGAGCCAATCTACTGGAAAAAACCCTCTCTTTCTGGGCATTAGTAACTCATTTGATGCTCACAGAGTGAGAAAACTCTTCCTAAAATAAGCACGAAACACACTTGCTTAGTTTTTAGACTTGCTACTACTATTTAAGTTTGTGGTACATTCAGATTGCTTGCCTTGATGTAAAAAGAGTTAGTAAACAAAGTCCCAGATCTTGTACTTTTGGCTCTGTGCAATAGTTAATAAAAGCTGGCCAATAAAAAAGCCTCCGCTCTTTTTCCTATAAAAAGGTCTCCTGTTTATGAGATAGCAACAACCGTCAGTTATTTTTCAGTTGTCCAGTCTGGCTGTGAGCCAGCACACTGTAGAATAGCTGGTTTCCTTACTGTAACTCGGAACTTGTTCTAGGTGATTTTGTAACTTTTCAAATGGGATTTATGAAAGCGGGGGACTGATGGCATTTGTCTGCTAGAGCTGAGTACAGGCGGGCCCCTGCTGTGCAAGTGTCACTTAGCTTTGCCACTAATCTTGGAGCTATAGCACCACCTGCTACTCTTGCTGTAGGTTTCACAAGTGCAAATGGAATTATCTGTTATGGTGTAGTGGTCTGTAGGTTATCTGTGGCAGTCTAATTTTAAACCATTAAACCTGTGCTATCTCTGACTCAAGCTAAATATACACTGAAACCTTAAGAGTAGAGAAATTAGGATAGAAACACAATGTCATCTCATTCCAAGGAAGAAGCCATGTTAGTAGGGGTTGGACCCAGTAGTTCTTTCCTCACCTGTCTTCAGGGAGAGCTTTTTTAGTGTTGAAAAAGTAAATTGAAATGCTGGACTGTGCAGTGCAGGGCACACAGGTATTTGGAGTGCTCATCAGTAGTGGAGGGTTAAGTGGTGGGTGTGGTTTGGCTTAAGCAAAACTTTCAGCCACTTAGAGGATCAAGCTTAAGCACTTGAGGGAATGAGTCTTTGGGAGTAGCTTGCCAAATGTTCTTGGGAATACGTCATGCTAAGAGTAATAAGTCTTGCAATAACTAGTAACTTGGAGTTTGGGCAATTTGATAATTCCCTTAAAAGCAACATGACAAAAATTTGTCTGTCCTTCAGAGAATTTGTTGTGCTTAACAAGGTTTCAGTGGACTTGCCAGCTTGGCAACAGCTTCTGGTTGAATGCCACAGTGCCGTAGACTTTTATAGTGAGCCGAGGAGTCAGGTACTCTTCCAGTTCTCGATGTGTTCATTAGACTTGTGTGCCTGAGTGAACTGCCCTGGTGTTAGAGCAGAGTTTCTTCTGTTCAGGTTCAGACTTGAAGCTTTCACCTAGAGAAGTGCGTGTGTTTGAGCCTTCCAAGGCAGGGTATAGGGTCTGCAGGTGTTTTTGATGGGATTAGGGACAACTGTAACCCCAAGCCTGACCCTAACTCTAATGGCTCGCTTGGTGAGGCGTTGTCCCTTTGTGAGGAGTTGTCCCTTCCTGATTTGGATGGGACGTGTCTACTGGATGAGGGTGGGATTTAATGCTGGGAAGTATTATAGACGATGCTCTTGCTTAGAAGTAAACAATTGCCAAGTCTTTGGTTTCACAGTTGCTAGACATGAGTGAAGCCGGGTTGCTGACTGGCTAAAACGTAATTGAAAATCCTGGAAAATATTACCTATGACACAAAGAAGGGAAAGAGGATGTTGGCTGGTGGGAGGGGGAAGTCCTCTTCTGACCCTTTCAGGGGCAGCCCTCAAGCAGACTGGAGTTGATGGTGTAATCCCGGGTAAGTATCGCACTGTGAAAGAACTGTCACGTAGTGCTTGCTCGGTGCCAGGAGCAAATCTCTCTGTAGTCATAATAAGGGGGGTTGTCACTCCAAAAACGTATCAGAGTTTAAATTAGCAAGTGGCAGGTTAACTGCTAGCAAGAGGAATACTCTTAATGCCTTTTAGCAGAACATTTTGTATTTGGTTGAAGGGTGAAATGATCACTTTCTATCATGGTGTGTTTTTTCTAATGAAGTTAGAACCAATTATAATTACCTTGTAGAACCCATTATAATTACCTTGCGTAAAAGATATTAGAGGAGCATAATAGTATCACTTTAAATGGCGTGGTTTGCTTTGATATCGAAGTACCCCATGCTTTTGTTTTGTGCTGCCTCAAAATAGTAACTTTGTCTTGGATGTGGTCTCTGTGCATGCTTATGTTAATCTATGCATATGGACTTCCTGCTCAGTGACTTTGGAATCGTGTAGCATGCTGGTTAAGATAGTTCACATTCCTCTCTGGAAAGATGGTCATTTATCTTGGTGGTGGTGGTGCACTGCACATTGATTTAGACTTCTCCTGTTCTCTTTTCCACAGCAACTGGAGCAGATCCAGAAGGAGCTAAGCGTTCTGGAGGAAGATATTAAACGAGTCGAGGTGAGGTGCCCAGACGTTGTTCTGACTGGCAATTTTTCATTTTCATCAAGCTGTCTGCCTTGCTGCAGGGCTGCTGTGCTAAATTTATGGCGTTTGAGTCAATAATGGGAAAATGAACAGATGATGCTCTTTCTTTAATTTCTTCATTTAGTTGATGTGTGCAAACTGCGGTTGGTAAGGGGCTTTTGTGGAACCCTAGCTCTTATATTGTCATAACTTTCAATTTCTTTGTGTTGGTAGCAAGTGTTTTAGAATAATTGCTAGAAATCAACAACCAGCACATTGACCATAACTTACGATTTCTGTACGTTGCAGCGTTCTGGCTATTTGCACAGGCTGTTTAAATCTCAGCAGGATGCCAGTCTTAAAGTGGAGAGGTATTGCAGGGTGCACAAGAGAGCCGTAATGCAGGGAGAGGGTAGGAGCAGAAACAGAACCAGCTCCTACATGTCAAAACAGAAGCCATTTGCCAGCTCTCGATATAATTGTTTTAATTCCTTAATGATAGAGATCTCTTGAGATTTTTGCTAAGAATTATTCTCCAAGTATTTGTAAAACCATCAGCTTAATCCTTATGTCCTTGTTGAGTCCTTAGGTTCCTCTGTGGTTCTTTTCCCCTAATAGTCTAGTGTTTTGATCTTGGAGTAGGAAACATGTTTCAGGAATGCACCAGGCTGCCACCTGTCAGAACAGCGTTCCCTTAAAGCTTCGGTGTGTGGGTCTGCTTCTTTCTCCTTGTTTGTCTCAAGCAGTCAGCGCAAGCTCCTACCTACTGCCCTTTTAGATTTCCTCACTTCCAACTTGTACGCATGCCCATGAATTATCAAAATATAAATAGAACTGACAACCACAGGAACTTCCCTTCAGCTGATAGCTATGTAAATTGTAACTTAGTAGATAACAGCATTTTTCAGACCTATTTTCCTAACTGTTTCTCAGCTCTTGGGAAATAAATACACCTTAGCGTGTTTCCTTGGGACTGGTAAAACAGATCTTGAGATTGAGGAGCAGCTATTCCCCAAAGCTCTGGGATCCCAGGAAGAATATTTAGCTGCCTGCTTTTGTGCTCTTCAATGAGGCCCTTTGGTGGGCCACGGCTGGGGCACCTTTCTGGTGTGTGATGGTGACCTTGGTGCTGACCTTGAAATCCCTGGACCTCTCTTGTCACAAATGTCCTGCTTTCTACCTAACAACTAATGGGCACCTAGTGGGAATTTGAAAAGCACTGGTAATGTTGTCCTGGAACACTTTACCCCCCAAACTAATGAGCTGCAGCGTCCTGCGTAGCTTCCATTTCTCCAGCAGATGAAAGGTACAGTCTCATACTGGGGACACAGCAGTCATTTAGTCTGCCAGCGACAAAGCCAAGTTTATGTCCAAAGTTTCTCTTATGCACTTGCCCTACAAAAGACTGATAGATCCTTTTTTAAGTCTGGGGCACGATACCACCTTTGCACTGTCATCTTGTGTTTTTTATTGCCACAACCCATATCCAGCATCACTTTTCAGCTGCAAAGGCTGTGAGATTGAAGTTTGCATGTATCTCAAAATTTACAGCTTGCTTGTTCTGCGTCTTTAAGTGAGATGCACTTAATGAGTGGAAACCAAATCCACTGATTTTTTTTTTTGTTTTTGAGTGTAAACTCCAGAACTACCTCGTCTGGGACAAAAAGCACTGCAGCTGTAGGATTTCTGAAACCCCGTTGGAATAACTTGCGGGGGTGGGATCATGAATTCAATATTTCTTCAGGTGTAGTAAAGACTTTTAGGTGAGAGTTGAATATATACAGATACATCTGGTTATCTGCTTGGAAAACAGAAACATTTCTATGTGAACACCGTATATTAGATGGTGCCTACTATTCATGTTTTGCCAGCTTTGCTGCAATGTCGCTTTCTGTTCCAGGAAATGAGTGGCTTGTACTCTCCAGTCAGTGAGGACAGCACAGTGCCGCAGTTCGAGGCTCCCTCGCCTTCACACAGGTATGGAGATTGCAGCTCAGAACTTGGATATCAGGCTGTACATATGCCACAAACACAAACAAAACTGGTTTTTGTGTGCTGTACATTACTTCCCTGGTCTGTTTTTGATTGGTATAAACTTTATGTGAACGAAGAAATGAAGAAACAGGCATCTGAGTCTGCGGATGGGTGAAAAGTCTGCCCTAACCCAGGTGCTGTGGGAAGTTGATGGCTTTAAATGTAGTGTGGATTAGTGAACTTGCCTTGAGCCTTTGCTGTGGCATGAAATATTACTGAGAGATACCTGGTACCTTTTCTGAACATTATACAGTTCTGCTTTATATGTGAAAGGTCTTGATATTTTACGATATTGGTGTTCTCTGCCTTCCCAGCTCAGCATGAATGGCTAAAGGTATGGGCTCACAGGATTAAAATTTAAAATGTATAGCCTGTTGATTCTGTTTATTTGCTCACTCTTTTGAGTTGATGAAATGCCTTTCTGAGAACCTTCGATGTGGATTTTTGTCTGGAATATTGTGTAGGCCGGTTTCTTGATGATAAAGTTGCAGATGCTTCTTGTGTCCAAAATGCACGTGCCAGGGTTTGAAGTGCGCTGCTTCAAGAATCATAGAATGGTTTGAGTTGGAAGGAACCTTAAAGCTCATCCAGTCCAGCCCCCTGCAGTGAGCTGGGACATCTCCAACTAGAGCAGGTTCCTTAGGCAGCTTTGCTTTTTGGTTGTAAGAAAGTTCTGATTTTACGGGGCCAAGTTATGTTATTAAACGATCATCTCTCCTTAGTAGTAGAGTCCTCTAAACTGTTGCCTTCTGTTATAAAATGTGCTGGTACCTTTTCTACTATCAGCAGCTCTAAACCTAACAGCCCAGAAGCGAGTAAGAAAAAATTATCAACCTTCCTCCCCTGCAGAGATTTAGATACAGTGCGCTGGTAAGGAGCCCAGTAAGTGACTGGGATTTCTTATCAAGATGCTATTTCTGGATAGAGAGACAGGGCTATGGCCAAGATAGGTGGGAACAGGGTTTGTTAATCTGCTCTTCACTGCTTGTTTAATTTTTTGGGGTGCAGGTGTGTTTTTTGGTGTGGGTTATTGCTATTTTGCTAAGAAGCAGTTTTGTGAAGCTGATGAGATTCTTGTCAGGTTCTACTAGCTTTGTGGTTATTGGCTATTAAATAGATTGCTTGTGGTTTGCTTCATGGTACTGCTGCTTGGGGAAAACTTGAGCACTGGTTGGGCTAAATTTGTTACGCGTTGGACGCCTTCAGGCCTAGAAACATTTCTTTTTTTAACAGAAGATTGTACTTTTGAGTGGAGATTTATCTCTATTACTTGAGCCGAGCTAACAAACAAGCTCCCAAAGAACTTTTTTTATCTGTTGAAAGCTGGAATAACATTTTAAGCCCAAGAGTTTTGGTGAAATAGTTCAGGGAAAAATCTGCTGTGTGAAACCTACACTGGTTTCAGCCTATGGAGTATTTCTTATTCCTTTATGTGATTTTATTTATAAAATGAATATGTCCTAGGACGGTTCATTCTCAGTTCTTGCTTTAAGATGTACGATAGCGTCCAATACGTCAGTGACTTTGGATTTGTGCTTCGCCCGAGGTCTGCTGGGAGGTGGCGGTGGATTAGACCGTGGCGAGTACAGAGACCATGGGGTCTTTCTTGCCTGATCTGCTTCTCCGGTTTCACCTCAGCTGTATCTTGAACTTTTAGGTTTTTCCTCTGGTACAACAGGCCAGGGATATGATATAATAGGATATTTAGGGGTTTTCTGAGGTATGTGGGACTGCCTTTTTCTCTTTGCTTGAGGACACCGCTTTTCTGATTCTCAATGACATTCCTGTGTTAAGAAGTAGTCCTGAGTGGTTGAAGAGAAAACAATACATGAAGGAAGTGTCTGAAGAGGCTTTGGTAGTTGCCGGATTCTTGTAAGTTCTATCCCCGGCCTATCCTGACAGTTTTGTGTAATTGAGGTAGTAGGTTTGAATTACCAGAATTCAGGCTCCAGAAACACCTACCGCTTCATTCCTTTTCTTTTCAATGCTAAATGTAAGTTTTGGAGGACATCTCAAAAGCTGTATCTTTGATTCCTCCTTGGGTAGATTGCTGCAGAACAGCTAATAGGAGCTTTGAAATATGCTGATTTTTTTTCCAGCTCTTATAACTGAAATGTTTAAGCTCCAAAACGCATTTTAGAGCTGCTGTGAATCAGTAAGAATGAAATACAAATACAGCTTGAGATGGTTGCACTTCCAAGTTAAAATGTTTTCAAACTTGCAGAGACTTTTTAACTTATCATTGAATTAATATGGTATAGTTAAATTTAATATAACTTGTTAACATGCTTAAACACCCTCCTGAAGAAATATAATTGTATAAAATTTTACTAATGTGTCTTATAAATGGTGCAAAGTTATCAGGGAGCCATGCTGAGATGAAGAAAATCTCTCTTTAGCCTTTGAATTTAAAGTTCAAGAAAATAAGAATTCTTTGGAATTAGGTTTTATCTGGTCTCTAGTGACTTGCCCTTATTCATCTGCTTCCTCTAAATCACAAGCTTGCTTCATTAATTCTGTTTCTTTTCATTGTTTGTAGCTTTTTTCTCACATTCTTAACATCTTCAGAATGTGAAATTGCTATGCCTCCCCCGTCTTCCTTCCTAAGTTCTTTAGCAATAAAACAAGCTCAGCTATCATGTTCAGTACGTTCTCGGCTTGAAGAAATGCGTGTTTTCTCTTAAGCTTGTACAGGGTGTGATGAAATATTAAATTGGGTAATAGCACAGCGCTTGTTTACAGTGCTGCAGATTGCTGAGTTTCTGTACTAATGGAGAACAAGAGAGGAAGAATAAAGTAAAAAGAACAAGTAGTTCTGTGTAGGGTTTTTCTGAACAGACACGCGTGCTATTTTTGCCACCGGCAAATGGTGCAAACAGGAGACACAAACAAGCGACTTCTCTGTGACAGCATATTCAGGAGGAACAGCGGTAACAAACTATCGCTCTAACAGGAGTTTCTGGGGAAGGATTCTGATCTAAAAATTAGTTGCTTGGTAACTCCGATTCAGTTATTGAAATCCTGATCTCCTTCCCCTCCGTTTATTCTAATCACCCCCACACCCCTGCAAGGGCATAACAAATGGATTTAGATTCTGCAGGTTGCCGCCGTTGTGGTGTTATTCCAGGTTTTTAAGTACATCTTGTCAGTGAAGCTGAGTTTCCTAATTGATCCTAATGTTACAGCTTCTCAAAAAGAATTCGGAGGGAACTTTTGTAATTTTCTGATTATTTGCTTCCTGTTTTTAAAAGGAAAATCATTCAACCGTGTGCCAGTTAACTTGGCGACGGGCACTGCACAGAAATGACTTGGAATTTGTATTCTGGTTAGGGAGATGACGTCTGCACTCTTGAAGGCTTTACATCACCAGACAACCTGCAGCAAAACGAGACCAGACGCTATAAGTCTGTGTTTTGCTGTTAATTGCCACTATACCTGTCTCAGAGTGGAGTACTTTTTCATCACTTTCCAGCCGAGCGCCTTATTCGTGCTGTTCCTGGCAGGGTCTGCTGTACATGTTTCATTATTTCATGTGGCCACATTCTAATTTGAAGTTCATTGTCCCCAACCATGCCTGAAACAGCTCTGCTGTCTTCTCCCTTGCAAGAGCTCGCAGCAAGTAATGATTTTTATTCTTCAGATTTTCTTGGTTTGCAGCTTTCATCTTGCCTGGAACCGAAGCCCAATCAATCTCAACTTACAAGTTAACCGCTAATGAGACTTCCAAATCACCTCTCATCCTCTGTTTCTACTTCCTTCCATCTCCAGGGGAGCCTTAAAAAATTCAGAGAACTATTTGAGCCCTAGTCCCTCTGTTTCATCCACTTAGGCTCGCAGATGCCCTGACCGGTATCTCAGCCAGACCACCTACTTTATGACGAAGAATGTCACAGAATCACAGAATCACAAGGTTGGAAAGGACCCATTGGATCATCGAGTCCAACCATTCCTAACACTCCCTAAACCATGTCCCTAAGCACTTGACTTGATGTCAAGTCTCCGCATCAGTTCTGGCAGCTGTCACCTAGCTGTCAATAGGTACAATCGCCTTTCACAAAGCCAGGACCTCTGGCAGGTTTTTGAGGAAAGCTTCTGTTTTACCAGTCAATGCTTAAATCTAAGGTTACCTCGTAAGTAAGATGAAGAATGACAAACACAGAGTTTCTCTTCTGTCCAAGTCAAATGACATGGCAGGAGCAAGCAAGTTATAAAGATACTTTTAAACAAATCCTGGTGATGTCTGCAATGTGTTCTCCATAATCGGTAAAGCGCTGTTCTTGTGTACTAACCTTTACTTGTCCTGAAAGTAGCTTAAATTTGAGTGATAAGGGGTCCTTTAATCTGGCTTAATGGTGTCTTACTGTGACAACTAAATATCTTGCCCCTATGTGCAGCAATGCTGATCCACCTGCCTTCTGCTGGTATCGGTAGTTTTGAAAGTTAAAAACCTCTTGAGTTTGCAGATGTATGCTGTGTTTTAGAAATGGTGAATTAAGGTACGTTTTGTCATTATAGACACTGTGTAGCTATGTATGGTGAAGCATTTTCTAATGTTAGTAATCCTGGCTGCCAGGACTTTTTAGTTTGTTTCTGTATTTCATTACTTGTGTCTGGTTTGTGTTTCTTCAGAGATGTCTAGAATGCTAGTATCTGTCTTACGCTGATTTCTCTTGCTTTTCTCTTCGCAGCACTATTTCAAATTCCACTGCATTAAACTTCTGTCTCTTTTTTGTTTTTTTTCTTAAGGAACTGAAAACCCATGGTAGCATGTTATTTTCAGAATGTCTTCTGCATATTTCATACAAAAGATATGCTTTTGTATTATAATTAGAAATTATTAGATTGCGCTACACATAATTGTGTGTGGCAACATTCTCCTCTAGGAAATCTCTGTACTGGAAAATATCCTCCCAAACAGAAAATAACCTTGTATTCCCTGTCTGTAAAATGGATTTCAAAGGCAAATATGCTGCAGGATGTAAAGGGGGAACAGCAGACAGGTTAAAAATGATAAAGGACCATTGTACAGTGATTTAAGCAGACTATTTCTTTTGGTTTTGCAGTAGTATTATCGACTCCACGGAGTACAGTCAGCCCCCAGGCTTCAGTGGCAGCTCTCAGGTAAGGTACCGTGTGTCTGCACAGCGGGGATGGGAGAGGGGATGTGGAGCTTGGGCAGAGATTAGGCATGACTCTGGCCATCTCCAGTCAACTTTAGTCTTTCAAATGCTTTTAACGGGTTGTATGGGCAAACTGGAGCCGAGACCACAGAAATGTAGGAATGAGTTTGCGTGATTGTGAGTGTCCATACTGATGCCATCAAAGAAATGTGATGTAATGTATTCCAACATCTGACTTTATCCCAAAGATGAATCTTCCATGGAAGAGGGGATATTTTTTTGATCTTATCTCTTCTCCCAACTTGGCAGCATTTGGGAAGGGAGGTAAATAAATCTCTGACTCTTTGCGTTGACTTAAATAGCTTTGGATCGAGAAGCTCGACTTTAAAAACAAGAAACATTCATTCTTCAGTCATACAGCTGTTTTGTAGTTTGTCCTAGTTAGGGCCTTACAGACTGTTTTATAAATTCATATAGAGGGTGAGAAGTTGTGAATATACAGAAAATACAGTGAAGCTGCTTGGCAGGCCGCCTCCAAACTGTCTGATCTGCAGGGCGGATCGACTGCCAAACAGTACTGCTGTCGTCTTGCAGCTCAGAGTGATTTGGCTTGGCTGGAATGATGACATTAGACCTAGCTCACAGCTTCCTAAGGGTTAAATGGTTTTGATTTAGACAGACGGGCTGTTGGTAACTTGCCAGGTCATCCTTTTGGTGCTCTCTGCTGGTGGTGGACCATCCATGGCACACAAACTTATCAAACTGGGAAATGGAGCTGAAATGCGCTTGGATCCTATTTAATGGAGTAACTGATATAAAGAAGAACCACCTGAATTTTGGACTGATTCTCATGATGTGTGCATGCAGGCTTTTGGGTTTATAGCTTTATAACCGTTTAGTAATTAGAAATTTCTCACTAGTCATCTCTGCCAGAATGCTTGTCTTCCCTGCTACTGTGGTCTGGGAGATTTCTGGTTGAACAAAGAATTGTGGCTCTACCTCACTTCAGAGGGCAAGTGAAATGCGGGTGGAGATCTTGTGTTCGGTCTCTGATAGGGTGCAGTGTTTGTTCTCTGTTGACACTGCTTGTCTCTGTGCTTTTCTTTCTATTTCAAAGACAAAATTATTAGCATAGCTGTTACCGCTAGTAAGCGCACAAACCAAACAAGCTGGACTTTCTAGTCATTCTGTATGACAGCCTTATTTGTGTGAGAAGAATCTTTTTTTGTCCTCAAATGCAATTTTTTTGTCCTCGAGAGTGCAGGATCTGTACTGTCTAGCGCATATTTTCATATTAAACCTTAATATACGTTTGGATGGGGAGCTGAAGAAGAACTGTTGAAGTAATACAATTCATTCAAAGGTAGTCTAATTTCAGCAAGACTTTACTATAAAAAAGAATATGAGGAATATAAATTCAATTGTGCTTTTTTCTAATTGACAGCCATGGCAAAAATCATAGCTTGGGCACTGCTGGCAGTGAAGAGCCACACTAGGGTGAACAGCATAGTTTTCTTTCTCAATATAATTACATTTTGCATTGCTCATGAATGTGTTCTTAGGGAAGAATTTATATATTGCAAAGCTACAGGATAGTTTTCTAGAAGCTGAGCTTTGCAAGTAGATAGTGGGCAAGTCACGTAGGCCCTGGGGAATCCTGCAGGTAATGTTCAGTGGCAGTGCTTCCCTGCTGGGAATAAGGCGTGTGTTGCATAGCTGTGAAGCTCTTCCACAGTTGTTAGGTGACTCTTCACAGCACCTAATGGAGTTCAGGCAGTAAAATTGCTCTTGATAACAAAGCAATCCTAACTAATGTCCTTGACTAGGATGACTATGGTACCTTTAGCCGTTGAATAAAATTGTGTGGATCTGTTTTCTCTCCTTTTTGCTTATATTTCACTCCCGTTTCCCAGCATTGCTTATCCAAGGAGCTGACTTTGTAGAATCTCAATAGGTGTTTTGGTAAAACAGGGGCAGTTTTAATGCTTAGCTGGGGAGGAGCTAATAAAGGGGGGGTTCATGCAGGTTGATTCCCTGCGCAGCTGCGTCACCACGTGACAGCCCAACACCTGCTCCAGCGGGATCCTCCCCTGGAGCCCCGGCAGATGTGTCACACAGCAGGCAAATGCTATAGCTGATTCCATCTCCATGTGGCCTGGGCTTATCTGGCAGATCAGGCTTGGGCTTGGGATATATTGCTCATCATGTCGCATGCAGTTCGTCTTAACTTGAGACTGAATTGATTGCTCTTCAGTGCTTGAAGTTGCGCGGAGCCCTAATCACTCCTGACGTGCTGAGAGAGGCTGGAGCCCTTGCAGACTGGCACACAGACTTAATAGGAAGATGACATCGGAGCATTCTGTTAAAAATTTCTTAAAGCTGTGACATTTTAGGAAATTGTAGTGAAGAGGTGTTGATGTAGGAGTACTTTCCAGTGTTCTAGCTGTGTGTTGAGATTGGACTTGCTTTTGAGTTGAAACAAGCTGCTTAGACCATAGGTGCTGTCAACGTGGAGGTGTGAGTCACGATGTCAACATACAGCCAGGGAACTTGTGCAGGAAGCAGCATCTGGAAGTTTGGGTGGATGGGGCTTGCTTTTTCCCCTAAAATGCTAGATTATTGTTCATACCGGTGCGAGGAGGGTCTGAGTGGGCTCTGAACTCAGTTTCTTCTTGTTGGTTGCTTGATGGCTGTAATGAGGGCTGCCTGCTCTGCGTGGATTGAGGGGGCGTTGTACGTGGAGGGGGTTGTTAGTACCATTGAGTGGCATTACAGACCTTGTACGTGGTCAGGGGTGGTGTTCATTAAGGTGCTTGGTTCTCAGATCTCCTAAACTTCTCCCATTAGCTTCGAGGGTGCAGTATGTGAAGCTTGTTAAATATAAACTAAAGCAAGATGCTCTTCATGCTGCTTGTGTAGTAGAGAAATTGGTTCCTTTTCCTCACTAGTGATTAAAATGAGAAGTATTCTTTGTTGCTTCAGGAGAAGAGCTTGCTTATATAGTTTCAGTCCTTTGCTTCTACCTCTCACTGCTTGGGTAGGTTGGGAAATGCCTTTAATGATGACTTTCACAGACTTCTTGTCAGTTAACCTTTGAATTTGATGGTGTCTTCTGCATCTAGCCTTAATTTGCCTAGCTTTTATGGAGAGTTACTGAGCTGCTTCAAAAGAAATAATTCAGTGACTTAACTCTTTAAAATAAACACCTCCTTCTTATTTTAATGAGCTGTCTGCCAGGGATCTACAAAGTGTTTGTTGTAAAGTCTGTTTGATTTGTGGAGCTGGAAGCCCAGTATCTTTGGCCTCTGTCCATCTGTATAAACACAAGACTTGATTCCCCGTGGGTTGCTGCTGTCTGTCGCGTGTGTGAGGCTGGAATGGGTAAATTTGCACAGATTCAGGAAACAACAAGTGTCTAAAAGCAGCTTTTCTTGTTTGTCAAAGAGTGTAATGTAGAACCCTAAGAATAGCTGTTCATAGTGGCAAAGTCTTCATTTATTGTCACTTTGCACTTCTAATCCTCCATACGTAATGTATAAGTTGTTTATAACTTGGTAAAATCTACTGAAATGAGAAAGCCGGGTTTGGCTTTACCTTTCTAAAGTGTTCTACCTTCTCCATGCAGACCAAAAAGCAGCCGTGGTATAACAGCACGCTAGCCTCGCGACGCAAGCGGCTCACAGCTCATTTTGAGGACCTGGAGCAGTGCTATTTTTCCACCAGGATGACACGCGTCTCGGGTGAGTTCTTGTGTGGCATTCACCTTCTGATATCTGTTACCTCTTGCAGTGCCTGGTCCTCAGAAAAGGCTCGCTTTTGAGAGCAGCTTTCACTTCTTTCTTGCATGGGAATGTTGCTATACATATTTATGTGTTTCTCGCATCGTCCTGTTTTGCTTTTCTTGACCAGCCTTTAAGTTGCTAAATTTAGCAAATTTAATCCTGTCGCTTTGGAGGGGCACGTGTTATGCTTTGTAATCCTGTACTGTCAAGGGCATAACCCACAAGGAGTAATTTCACTGATGCTTGTTCCACAGACACAATTGTTTGAAAGCAGTGGTTGGATTGTCTTTCTACTAGGTGTGGTATAAACACAGTAGTTGAACTTTTGCTATTGCAATACTGGAGAGGTATAAACATAAATTGATAAATTCTCTTGTATTTAGCATGCAATAGGACACTTGGAGGTTATCCTTTGTTGTCTAGATTGAGTCCTGGTTAACAAATAGCTTGGAGTATAGAAGCTGAGTGTGCAGCAGCGTTGTCCCATGGGGCACACCTTAGATGTAAGGCTTGTTTTGTAGAATTAGAAGCTGTTTTCACAATTGCCGAGATTGCCTCATTCATAATTGAGTAACAGCATGACAGCTGCTAGAGTAATTGTTACCTCGTGGATGGATGGTTCTTAATTACGTGACCAGATTCTCTCAAGAAAGGAATGGGTCAAATGAATGTGCCTTGAGGGTGGGGAGGGTTGCGCTGTGGCCCCTCTGGGGAAGAAACCAGCTTTTGGCAGGCAAGTGATTTGCAGCACCAAGCTGCAGCTCATAAGAGAGACAGACAGTGAGGAGCAGCCAGCCTTCTGGGGACAGGAGAAACCCCGCAGGGACAAGGGGGAACCAGGTGGAGTTTGCTGCAGCAGAGGGTCTTTACCTGTAGCCTTGGAAAGCGAGGACTAGCCTCCTAGGACACAGATCAGCCAGAGAGCTGGGCTTTCTCCTTTTTTTTTTCCTCCATGAATTTAGTTTGTTTTATCCACTTTAAAAAAAAAAAATAATCAGGAGTCATTTTTATTTATTAATTAAAAAACCAAATAAGCTTTAAGCTTAAAGGCTGCCATGTGTTTTAGGGGAGCTCACTCTTAAACATGTCTCCATCTTCCACCTGCTTCAGAGCAGCGACTGACTCAGTTCTCACCACACACGACAAAATCCTTTTAACAAGGCGTGTGGTGCACTGAGAGGCTCTTCGGGAGCTGGAAGGTCAGCGGAGCCGGTGGTGTGTGCCCAGCCGGCGTCCTGTGAAGTGCGAGCAACTGCTTTGCAGGCTGCAGTACTTCCCAGCTCACAGCTGTTCTCATGCAGTGCTAACTTGGTGATGCATAACGGTGTTTATGTTAAAATAATGTTTATTAACCAGTATAACAAATGAGGCTCTTCCCAGCATTCCCGTCTAGAAGACAGCTTTTCTTCATAATTGGAACTATAAATATGAATGTGGTGAAACATATTCATATGTGTCAGCCGCACCAAGAGCGGAGGATTTGCAAGTGTTTTTTTTCCTAAATATGGGAAAATCTGTGATACTTGGATTTCATTTTTCTCCTTTTAAGTTATTCCTGCTTTTTGACACATTTAAAATAGGATTTAATGTGGATTTAAAGCTTTTTAGCAGGAGGTGCCTGTGACTGTTCTACTAGGAGTTTAGCCGTGATATAACTGTAATTAGAAAATGGCCTTGCACTTTGACAGGGAAAATATCTCGAGAAATAACATTCAGTTTCCGAGCACAGATACGAAGTAAATTATAGTATGAGTGTGTGCTTGATCTCTGAGGGAAATGGCACAGTGGCAGCTATTTGTTCCTGTCAAGGTGCTGAAGGAGGAAACTGTCTTTGAAAAACACGGGTGACGTTTACCGGCTTCTTCTCGAGCTTTCCCGTAGTGGTCAGGGGCTGACGATTTCAATTTGGAGCAGGGCTTTGTTCATGCTGCCCCTTTTGATCTGTCTGACATGGGCAATGCATGTGCTAGTGCTCTTAAACACGCTAATTACTAGCCTTCGCTGTCCCCTCGTACCATCAAACATTAATAGTGTGGAAGGGACACTTCAAAATGCTTTAGAAGCATAGAGCGAGATGATAATTTCTGATGGCAAGGAATTACCAGAGTGCAGAAAGTGATTATTTTCTCTGTATTTTCCTACAAGAAATCACAGCTCTGTTTTGCTTTTATAGATCCACCCTTTCATTTTCTTTCACCCCTGTACTTCCAAAGCTGCTTACTAAGTGGAGCTGTGTTTCCTTATGCTGGTGATAAGGAAACAGATAAGAGTGCCTTAACTAGGGGGTGGAATCTGATCTCAGCTGTGAGTTCTGTGTGTGGTTTCTCTGCTGCTGCAGTGGACGCTGTGGTTCAACAGAGCCAAGGTGTGCAGTGGTGTGGATTGCAGAGTGGTTGGAAGGCACCTCAAAGCCCATCTGTTCCCACCCACTGGCCCAGGCTGCTCCAAGCCCCATCCAACCCGGCCTTGATCCCCTCCAGGGATGGGGCAGCCACCACTGCTCTGGGCAACCTGGGCCACGGCCTCCCCACCCTCACTGTGAAGAATTTCTTCCTAATGTCTAATCTAAATCTTCCCCCCCTCCAAGTCAAAGCCCTTTCCCCTCGTCCTGTCACTCCACACCCTTGTTAAAAGCTGTAGTTCCCTTACGTTGACCTGGTGCAAAAAGACAAAGCGAACACTGGAGGAAAGGGAGGATTGCTGCAAATTCTGGGGGTTGTTAACAAAGCCTGATGGCTCTGCCTAATGTTTCGCTGCTGATGCGTGATCGTGTTAGGGAGGCTGGCTTGCCTGTGTGCCATCACTTTTATTGAGGAATTTTTCCTTATTTAGGAAACACTAAATTTTAAAATTGTTTAGACAAAACCCTGCTCATACCGAGAAAAACTGGAACTTCTGAGGAATCAGGGAACAACTTTCAGCTGTCTACATTGCACTTTTGTTTTAACTTTTGTAGCAAATTCATCCATTTCCCACAGAATATTTATCATCATTATTCAAGCTGGCTCAATTTCATCTTGTCTACTGAAGGTCATAATTTTCAGAAAACTTACAGTACTGGGAGTCTTCGGGTTTCGTGCTTGTCTTCCTTCTCCAGCCCTGAAACAACTCTCCCTTAGCTCTGTTGCGTTTGGTTTAGCGAGACAAATATTTTCTACTGAAAGTATTTTGAGTGTCATTGACACCAAATGTACGGGAGAAGGAATATACTTTCACCTTCATAGGAAACTAGACATGTACTTCACTCTGCATGTGCATTTTGATATGCTTAATAAACTATATGGCCCATGGGCTCTGAATTTGAATAAAATAAATGAGCTTATCTACCAGGAAAACTGTATTTGTGATCTCTAGGCAGGTGCTCAGCACAGTAGATTTACCTAGCATTGCAGACGAAAGACTTAATTTATGCTCTTGAAAACCATTCTGCCTTCAGGGAATGCTAGAGGTGAGAGAGAGAGACTGTTTTTGACCAAGAATCCTCCCCAAATAACAAGCAGAGTTAGCATCATGTGAAGATGTACATCTTGAGGTTTGTTTGCTGTTGAGTTTGTTTATTTTACTCTGTTTCTGCTACCTCTCCCTAGATGACAGCAGAACCACAAGCCAGCTGGATGAGTTTCAGGAGTGCCTATCCAAGTTCACGCGCTACAATTCTGTCCGACCCCTGGCAACGCTGTCTTACGCCAGTGACCTCTACAATGGCTCCAGCATCGTATCCAGGTGAGACATAGTACGCTCTGACAGAGCAGCTCATGCTGATACGGGCTGCTGACGCCGAGTTAATAACCCGTACAAAACAAGCTGTGGTCTGTACATATATAACACATCACAGTTGCTTCCCAAAGATTGCTTTACGAGTGTGTGATTATCATTGATCTGCAAAGGCTTTCAGGTACCCCAGTAATACCTCTTATTCCTGTTGGTGTTGGTCAAGACTGGATGCAGAACCGTTGAGATGCCATTGAGTATCTGGAGCTGTTGTGGTAGAGCAGGAAGCCTTTTGAAGGCTCAGTCTTCTTCACGTTCGTGTAGATGCATTGTAAGTTATGCAGTTCTAGCATTTTAAGAAACATCCGTCTCATTTGGTGTTGGTAGTTGTGGTTTTAAATGTTGTTGGTAGGTCCAGTCGTAATGTCAAATACTAACTGGCTGAGTTGTTTGACTGTGATTGCTTGAACTCCTGAGCATTGTCAGCTCTATTTATGAGGGGGTGGCTGTGATAAAGCCAACTCGACGGCTCCGTTCTTGCCAGCAACCCTGTATCCTCTGTCGTGTGAGGTGATCCTGTCCTGTGCGCCACTGCTGAAGCTCACCTGAGCCTCCTGCAGACCAGTTTAGACACTTAAGTTGGTTTGTCTTTCAACAGAGTTTGTTCCTTAGAATTTAGCTCCCTTGAGGATCAAGCTGAAGAGAGCACGTGGGACAGAGAGAGGCTGGGCCTGGCCAGCAGCCCTGACCTTAGACTGTTTTCAGCAGCTGACGGAACATACCATGGGGGAGTGAGTTTGTCTGTGGTAGCTTCTTTAGAGCTGGCGGCGGTGAAAAAATAGTGCAACGTGTTAATTGGGAAATCTTTTCTACACGGCATCAATGCAGGACCCATCAACTTCCTACAGGCACGTTTCACAAATTTGAATGTATTTGTTCACAGCAACCTTTTAAAGGAGGAAAGTGGTATTGTCTTTATTTCATACATGGGGAGCAGGACGTCCAAAGTGGCCATGCCTGAGCTCTTGAATGAAACGTGACAATGACATAATGACTTGAACTGGGATTTTCTGAGTCTTGCTCCAGTGCCCCAGGAAGGGGCCGTGTGGACAGTGGCAGCTTGAAGGTTTGTGAGACCCCCAAGAAATTTGCACTGTGTGAAGAAATGGAGGTACGTGTAGCATAGAACTTTTTTTTTTAAAGCAGCATTGATTCCTTAACTGCTGCAATATGTAGCGGGAATGTGTAATGTCCGAGTTAGCCACGGAGGTCAGAACACAATAATCACTGATCTGACGTATGTTTAACCTGCGCTGATTGGGTTCACACCAGCTGCAATGAAATGCAGATGGGAATCTCGCTGCAACATAGACAAACTTCCTCAGCTACCAACCACAGCATGGATTGGTATTTGCTCCTTTGCCCTTCCTTCTCCTTGACATTCTGCAAGAGCAGCATTTTTGTGGCATTCGGTTAGAAAATGCTGGAAGGGCAGTAAATCTTGCACTTGTTTTGAAGGCTTTATAATTCTTGGGGAAAATAAGCGTTTGGAAAGTGTGCGTATTACTGTTGTTAGAATGGAGATACGGTGAGGCCTTCCTCCAAGCCAGCGCTAGAAGTGGTACTGACATGCATTTAACTGAAAAATAACTTGGCTTCCAACTCGATGTTCTCCCTTGCTTGGACTTTATTTAGCAAAGCATGGAAGAAATTGTTAGGGGTTTTAGCATGTGGGCTGAGTAAGACTGTCCTTCTCTGAGCGTGTCCTTGAGTGCTTTGGTAAAGCAGGGTGTGGAGTTTGCTGCTGCTGTAATTCTTGTTAGCTTCTGGCTGTCCGAACAGTTCCTTCAAAGTCTGAATTTGTTAATCGAGCTTACATATAATACATGTTGACCAGCACACTGTGTTCACTGTTGTTCTTCATCTGAATTAATAGAGTCGGATTCAGAGTCTGTGAAGCTAAACGAGGTGGTGTTTCTGTAATGGCAGCTTAAAATAACAGAGCAGTGTTTAGGTACCCACAAATGGGCCAAATTAATATTGGGGTGCTCTAAAAAGCTTTTTAACCAAGTGAAATACTGTGAAAAGTTTTACTTTATGGCTGACTGCCCTGACTTCTGCAGGTGGTCCTGGGATGCTGTTGGGGACACGGATGAAATACTGACCAGAAGTAATTCTTGCTGCTTAGGTGTTGAGATAAATGCAATTAAATACAAAGCAGATTTAAGGTTAATAAGTAAGGAATCCTCCAACCTTTCAGAAAGTATTTTAAAGGGATGTTTTAAGTATGTGTAAGAATAAAAGTAGAATTGAGCAAAAGTTAAACTTCTTTGTACTTCAGTTTTTTTTAAAAAAAAAAAAACCTGTTGTTTTTTTGTTACAAGTGGACGGAAGAGAGTTTGGTTTGCATTGCTTTAACCCTACATGAAGCTCACACACTGGACTCCTAAAGGTCTCCTGGCTTAAGCAAAGAGGTTTTAGGATGTAATAGCTTTGTTTGCAAAGGAGGAAGATGGAAATATGTTCCTCATCTGCAAAACCCCACAAACCGGGTTTATGGTAACAGAGTGAAAAGTGTGATTAAAGACTGTATATAAACAGGGTGAAAAAGCCTGGAACTGAGCAGCAGCAGTGCTCGCCTGAGCACCTCCCCACAAGCACATTTATTAGTTCTGGGGAACTAATAAAGAACATGAACAACACTGCGTAGGTTGTACTACTATAAAAATTCTGGTGCGATATTAGGCAAAGCTACATTTGCTTTCTGGGATGAAGGGACAAGCTGCTGGCCCTGCTCTCTGCTTCCAGGGTTCCTCCGCCCGGCAGGGAGCTTGTCCCAGGGCCCCGTGCGGGGCTGGTGGCTCTGCGGCAGCCGTGCAGCATCCGCACGGTGGCAGCCGTTGGTTGCGGTGCCCGCAGAGCTGCGGGACCAACGTGGGGATGGCACCGAAGCTGTGCAGCATCCATTTGGGAAGGTGCACGCAGCAGGGTTGTAAGCCCAGTGAGGGAGAGCTTCCTTCCCTTGCTTAGAAACATGCTCACAAGCAAATATTTACAACCCTCGGTCCTTTTTTCTTCTCTTACTTCCTTCAAGAAAAACAGATTAACAGAGAAAGATGTTCGGTAAGAACATGTTCAAGGCTTCACAATAGCTGATAGCTCCGTTTTGCTTTAGCGTTTGGGGGTCTCTCAGCACGCTTGCAGTGTGAGTGTACGCGAATCTCAGTATGCTAAATGGTTTTCTTATGCACTCAGTCCTCCTGAGTACAAAGTATTTACATGGTTTTCACAAGTATATTAAGTTTTAGAATTGGGCAAAGAAATAAATTTTCCATTTATTATGCCCCCAGACAGAGCAGTCGTCAGAGCTAAACTTTTCTTCTCTCCATTTGCTGTGCAGTAAATAGTAAAGGCTTTCTTTTAAAGATGAGTCTGTAAACTGCAGCGTTAGCATTACAATGATTTATGTAGAAAATTGCTTTAGCACTGTCAGAGGCCTTCAGAGAATAACTGTGGCAGTCTTTCATATTTTAAAAAAAGAACAGAAAAATCCAATAAACAACCTCCAGCAAGATGTCTGTTGGAAACTGGGGTACCAGGAAGCTGGTTCGCCCTGCCCGGTGGTTCCTGGGGCTGATGGAAACATGAGTGTGTCTGGCCCGAGGTGTGGGGGCAAATGGTGTGGGGTTTTGTCATCTGCTCAGGCTTCAAATCCTGCTGGGTTTGCTTACCTTTTCTCTGAGAGGTCTTAAAATGACATCCGAAGGGGTTTGGATAGCAAAGACTAGCTGTATTTATCTAAAGATATACTGATTTACAGAAGGAGAAAGAAACAACTCGGGTTTTGGCTGCTGAAGCCTCGCTCAGTTCATCTGTTGAATCTTGAGACGGTGTTCAAAACCTGGATCTAATCTTTGGGGTCCATTATTCTCTTTTTGCATATTATTCTATTGCCTGTAAATAATGAAGATATGAAGAGATTTCTTGTGGCATTCAAACAGTACGGTTAAGTCGGTTTCAAGATTGTGGTGTGGGTTTTTTTGTTGACCCTTTCAATTACATGACCTGAAATCCTTTCTTCAAAGGTGAGCTTGGAAGAAAAAACATCCGCCAGGAGCGTGTTTTCCATCTATTCATCGAACCATTCTATTTTTGCATTCCCTTTTTACTTTGAGCTACAATTACTTATCCATATAAATTCTCAGATCCGGACTTTACAAGGTACCTTTTAGTCCTGTGTCCACCGTAACAAGCCCATTTTTCCCTCTTTTTGTTTTAATGCCCTGGGCTGGCTAAGATTAGATGAGCCATTTGATTAAGTTTGTGACCAGCAATGCTTTTATCTCGGTGGTAAAGATAAATGAAAGAAGTGTAAGTGGGTTTATCCTTCACAAGATTATGTTTTAGAGTACAGTAGATGCTGCTTCTTGAAGATGAGAGATGAGGAGGGTTGAATTTTTCTTGTAGTCCGTGAAATCGATCATTTTTAAATGGACTCTTATTTACAAGTGGCAGCTCAAAACTGTGGATGGATCAGTCTTACTTGGACCTTTCCCACGACTGGAAGGAAGAAAGAAACACTTGAACTGCAGGGTGGCTGAGGAAACTTGAAGTGCAGTGCCCTGAACCTACTTGAAGTTCATGCCTCCCCTGCAGTTCTCTTACCTTACTTTATCTGAGGTTTTGGTCCATGGACCAGAAGTTTTCTGGGGTTGAAACAGCATTTTGTTTAATTAGAACTGAGTAAAGTACTAATTGGGGTTCTATCCCCAGTATTCTGATAAGCATCTTCCTTCAGCCTTAAGATTTTAAGAAGGAATGTCCTTAACGTGGATTTGCCACATGTACAGGAAAGTGAAGTTCGCTTTCTACGTGATTTAGGTTCCCCAACTTAAAAATGGGGATTAATTTAAACAGGATTGTATTTATTAGAATGAGACTGGGCTTTTTTGTTTTTAAGAGAAGCTTCATGACAGTGCGGAAATAAAAAACAGATGTGTAGTGTCAAGAATGTCCTTAGAGATTAATATCTGGGGTAGGAGGATGGCAGCACATGGAAGTTGTGCTGCATCATTGCATTCCAGATTGATCCAGACAAAAATCTTTCCTGGGAGGCTGCAGGAAGCCGCCCTTCTGTTCCTCCTGATGTTCCAGTAATAGTGGCCATCATCGGGCAGTAGTGCTGTGTCTTGGCCTCAGGAACCGGACATGCAAGCCGTGAGAGCAGTGGCTTCACAGCATCTTATAGACAGAAATTCCATACCAGCAGCATCGGTAAAAGGCAAAGGCATATTTCCCTTAATTCTGTCCACCCACCCCCTCTCCATTTTATAGTTTTCTTTCTACATTGAGTGTCAATACAGTGAATTTTTGTGTCTGCTTGAAGAAACAAGCCTGTTATTAATAGAACATGAATTTCTGTAGCTTATTACAGTGTTCTTTTAATTATCTATCCGTATTTGTTGGAAATGCCTGAATTTGCTAGGAGGTCGTTATCTGAAAGCTTTAGCATGCCTTAGGATTTTTGTTTGTTCCTTCCTCGCTACCTAGAGGAGTTTGTGCTAAACGGTAGATAGCTGGAAAAAATATGTATATAGGTGGTATGTTAAGGCATGCAAAGATGTGTGGTGTGGGCTCACACAGCCCTGAGATAAACCTTATGAGCAGCTCAGAGAAGAGAAGAGACTTGATCTAATCGTTATTAATATTCTCTGTATTAATAAATACAGAGTCTGAGGCAGAAATGCATTGGATTTATGTGCTGCATAGATGTTTTGTAAAATAAGTCATGAAGTGATGCTTCTGTTCTCAGGATTAGATACATGAGCGTGTATACATTTGTGCAAATGAAGGTGGAGGTAAGACTGAGTTTTTTCTTTATATGAAACTGTGAAATGAAGGGTATTCATCGGTATTCACCTTTACTTTATCCAGAGGAGTTAAACGAGAATAGCTTAGAAAACACTGAACAGAAACGATTCCAAATGCCATCAAAACAGTCTCCTCAAACAGATTTGGCAGTTGGATGAGAAAGACTTCAAACAGCGGTTTAACCTCGTTCCATTTTATGAGGCCGCAGGGCCATCAGAGTTACTTGCGCCAGCCTGGTTTTTGACTCCTTGCAGTGGCTCACGTGCAGTGTACGGAGATCTTCGTGAAGGCTGGTGCCCGTTGGCGGTGCCTGTTGGCTTGAGCTGGTGACCGCAGGAGTGGCTGTGTCCAGCTGTCCCCCCGATGCTCTGCTGTGGGGTGCCGGGCAGAAGAGCCGATGGTAGTGCCAGCCAGGTTCGGGGGTTTGGGGTGGTAACGCAGCGGGCTGTGTGCTGCGACTGCAGGGTGGGTGCTGACTTGTTCTGAGAATCGGAATCTCTGGCAAGGTGGGAAGCTAAATCACAGGAATCATTGGAGCCCATGGGTGGACTGTGTTTAGTCCTGGCATTGACGGAGGTTCCCTGTGCTGAGCTCTTTCAGGTACACTTCTTCCTCACTCTCTTTTGCTCTGTCTGCAGTTGCCATGCTTGGTTTTGAAGAAACAGAATCCTTGGTGGTGTACTAATAAATGTGATGGCCTTGCAGCTCGGGGTGGAGCAGAGTTTCCTCCCTCAAATCTGCTCCAGATACAGCTTTGGCTGAGGCTGCCACCTTCCCCTCTGGAAACGTTTCCCAAGCCTTCAGTGTAGAAAGAAGGCAGCTGAGCATTTAAACCCTCTTCCACTGTAGTATTTTGCAGTGTTGAGTCTGTGCTCCTGCTACTGCCAGAGCCGTTTGTAGCCTGTTCTGTACCAGCCCAACGGGGAGAACCGGCAGATCCTGGTTATCAGCTGTAGATAGGCTGCCCAAAAGGGACCCGGAAGGCTACAGCAGGGCAGACTGATCATGTGGCTTGCATTTTAAACAGTGCCCTAAGAAAGACTGAAACGTTCTGCATTTAACTGTTGGCATTTTAGTTGCCTTTTCCCTACTCTTGCTTATTTAAAATGGTGTTTGTGGAAAAACTGAATCGAACCCTCATTAAGCTGCACGGTAGTTGTTTGCAGTGGCTTTGGCTCATTGTGCTTCTGTATCTGGCGTATAAGCCCTGGGATTGGCATCGTCTCCTCTTCAGCATGCAGAAGAGCATCGCCTAGCAGTAAAGAGCCTTTTTATCAATACGCTTTATGTTCAGTTGCTTGCAAAATTCAGTAGTTCCCCATAGGTTTTCTCATCATTAATTAAGCCAGGTTCCCCTGAATACGTGTATGAAAAACACTTATGCAGCAGAACAGGATGTCTCCAGCTATAGAGTCTCACAGACAAGGCTTAAAGTCTGCCATGGCTTCCTGAGATATTTTGGGTTGTATTTAGAGGAGATGAGGTTCAGGGTCACTTCCCCGTGCTCTCCCCGCCCTAAGTAGAGAGAATCCTGGTTATGCTTCCTGCAATAGCTCAGCTTTAACAATTCATCTTTCGTAGCAGAATATGTTCTCTGTTTTATCTAGCGATAATAAAGCACGAAAGTAGCTCTGTTGGTTTTGATTTCAGAGCTGTGAGATAGAACTAAGCCCACCAAGCCCTCTTCAATTCAGATTTAATATGCTCCTCTAAACAAGCTCTTTATGGCATGGGAGTATCGCTATGCGGTCTCTATGTGGCATCTCATTGCGCTTAAAAGGATTTTTGTAAGCGTAAAGTGGACCTGGAACTTGGCTAATTGACATTACTTTGTCAGCTTGGTACCTTTTTATGCTTTTCTTCAGGCGGAGCGAAATAAAACCAGGCTACTTGTGGCTGCAGGAGAGCTACTGAAAGCAGGACTGCAGCGATGTCTTCCTGAGGGATCTTGGAGCTGAGAACCATCCTCCTCTGTGCAGTGCAGGCTTCAATGAGCTGCTACCATAGAATTACAGAATCCCTCGGTTGGAAAAGACTTTTGAGATCATCAAGTCCAACCGTACCTGCCCACTACTAAATCATATCCTTGAGCACTTCATCTGCCCGCCTTTTAAACCACCCCAGGGACGGGGACTCCACCACCTCCCTGGGCAGCCTCTGCAGGGAGGTGTGATTTGGAACCGAATGGGCTTTAAGGTCCCTTCCAGCCCAAACCATTACATGATTCTATGAATATATTCAACTAGTTGTGGTCTGTCCCTCTGGCACAAGTTAAAGAATTTGGGATAGCAACAGTGACCTTATTTAGGTGGTGCTCCAAATGATTGCAACTGTTGCTTTATTTAAAAATAAATAAATTTATTTCAGCCACTTACAGCTCTAGCAAAAGAGTCTTTTGATACTGAAATGTCACATGCTTTGTCTCAGTAGCCTTTGTGACAAAATATAGACTTTGAGTTGATGGAGCACAAAATCTAAGCGCTGCAATAGCAGCTTCCCATGCCTGAATATAGCTTTGTTTTAAAAAAGGACGAATTAATATGCTGGTGCAGTCTTAGTGGCACTAATTACTTTGCCTTAAACTATCAGTCTGCCGTAAAAGCAGTCTCTCAGGTATGTGATATTAATACCAATTTCTGTATTGGTCCCAACAGTCTGCAGTGGTGGTCATAATGTTGGGTTGTAACCTAAATTTCTAAGCCTTCACTTCGATGCCTCGCAGTGGGCATCAGAGGTAGGCAAGGTGGTGGGACTTGGGATTGTTAGAAGTGACAAGATGTCCCTTGGAGGCCAGGGTGTGAAGCACAGGGTGAGAAAAGAATTTAAGGAAATGTAAGCGAAGAGCAAAAGCTGCTGTTTTCTTTCCTTTCGTTTGAGTCCCTCAAAACTGGGAACAATATACTCATATTGTAGTTAAATAGGGGGACATGGTGAGATAGGAGTTGGAGTTAGACATAGAGAAAGAGAAGCAACACCATATTAGGTGGAAATAGAATTGAAAGGCTTTGGTATATTCAGGGAGAAATACGTATGTATGTGTATGTAGTCCCACAAGAGGGACTGAGTCATCCTCTGTGTGGAAATGGCAACTCCTGTGGTGACGGATCTCATCACCGAGGCCGGGCCGAGGCGTTTCTGATTACAGTAGCAATTGTGGAATGTGTGTGGGGAGAGGAGCAGTTGGCCGCAGACCTTTCTTTAATCGAAACTAGTGATGCAGTTAAATGCAAATGCAGTTACATGTGACCTCCGCTTCTCCTGATGTGGAGGAGTAGATGTGGCACGTACCTGTTTCTCATAGAAACTTGCTGGGCTGGTGCCCTCCAGCCTAGCCCCAGGGCGTTTCAAACCGCAATTCCGTGTACCGAGGAGCTGCCTCGGGGTTGACTTGGAGGACATCTGGCCCTGTGCTCTCCCTGCAGGAGACCACAGAGCATGCCAGCCTGGTCATGCCTGAGTTAACCTCTTGTGGCCTGCCAGCATCCACAGTCGTTACGTCGGGGATACTAAAGGGTGTATCCGTATCTATTTCTGTTAACATCTGGTATGGACCAGTTGGTCATGGATTGCTGCTGTCAGGTTCACTCCACCACCATCATGTCTCGCAAGGGTAAGCACCCAGAGCGTGTGTGTGGTTTTTAAAGTGTGACTGGGAGGGGGGAGGCCCTCATCTGTCCCAACCTAGTCTTCTGGTGAGTGCCTCCTAATTCTGCTGTGGAGTGACTTGTTGAGCATCAGCTTTGCTGTCGCCTTGTTCATAACCCTTATGGTAAGGCAGCTGCTCCTTTCCTTTAATCAATTTAGCAGCCCATCTGTATGCATCCTCTAACTCCAGTGCGTCCTTCTGGGACGTGGAGAACAACTGCACACGCCATCAGGATGCGAATGCAGCAACGCTTTATACGGCTGCAGAACTGGTAAATACTCATTCTTTACTCTTTCCCCACTGGTCTGCCCTCAACATCAAACCAAGCTTCCAGACGTGTTTCAGAAGCAATTTATTTTGTAATTCCATTTGTTAGCTACAAGTGCTCTCCGAGGTTGTAGATTTTAGCATTAAAATAAAGCAATTGATTCATAATCTCAGGGATTGAAAATAAAGATAAGCAACAGAGAAACCAGAACCCTCGAGACTGTGTTTACTTTCTAGCGACTCTGTGATATTTCCATAGGAGGTTGGTCATTAACTTAAGAACAAGAAAAAAAAGCGACTTGGGAATAGGAAGTGTCCCTTCTATTTTCCGTAGAACAAAACTATCGTTTCCTTTCAATTTGTTTCTTATAAACGTGCAATAGAATTTACTTATAAGTCTTTCAAATAGCCAGGAGTTTTTGCGTCCCCAAAAGATTTCTTATAAAAACTCAGCATGACTTTGTGTGTCAGAAATGTGGAGTTTAAAAGTAGGTTAAAATAAACAAAAGGAGCAATTGCTAATTGTTTCTAACCTGCATATCTTTGAGGAGCAAGGACCTCTGCTAGTCCTAAAGGGAACTTCACTGGATGTTCCAGTGATCTCAAATATGGTTCACCTCTCGTGCTTCCTTAAAGAGATGGAAATAGCATCTGAACCACTCTCCCATCTCGAGGAGGCTGCGTCATGCTAGGGCTGAGGCAGGTTTGTGGTGCACGCAGACAGTTGGTGCTCCATCTGCCCTCTGAGATGGTGAAAACGTTCACTGTCAGTCTCATGTTAAGTCTACTTAAAATAGTGCTAGGAAAACACATTGTTCCTGTTTTAGCAGGACATTCATAGCTATTGCATGCACACTTTCTGTGCTGCTTTGGCTCGCTGGTGGCGTTGTGCCTCTCGCCACGAGGAGCGGATGCTGTTGTCTAGCTGGTTAATCTCTTGACTCCGTGGCCTTTGACATCAAGGATAGCTACGAAGATGATCTGCGGGCTGGAGCACCTCTGCTGTGAGGGCAGGCTGAGAGAGTTGGGGTTCTTCAGCCTGGAGAAGAGAAGGATCTGGAAGATCTTAGAGCAGCTTCCAGTACATGAAGGGGCTGCAAGAAGGCTGGGGAGGGACTTTTTACAAGGGTGTGGAATGATAGAATGAGGAGGGACGGCTTTAAATTGGAAGGGGAAGATTTAGATTGGACATGAGGGAGAAATTCTTTACGATGAGGGTGGGGAGGCCCTGGCCCAGGTTGCCCAGAGCAGTTGTGGTTGATCTGTCCCTGGAGGGGTTCAAGGCCAGGTTCAAGGCCAGGCTGGATGGGGCTTGGAGCCCCTGATCCAGTGGGAGGTGTCCCTGCCCATGGCAGGGGCTTAAAACTAGATGGGCTTTAAGGTCCCTTTGAACCCACTCCACTCTACGATTCTGTTTCCTGTTACTCTGTTGCTTGTTAGCATTGTGCTAATGACTCAATGGCTTTGTGGAAATGCATCGCCTACAAACCAGAATGATGATGTTTTTCAGAGCTGGCCCTGTTGTGCCTTTTCACAAAATAAAACTACGTTCTCTTGTGCGTTTTCATCTAGATAAGCTTGTGCACAAGCAAGTGCTTACCTTGAGACGAAGACTTCAAGCAGTAAGTGACAGGAATACCATCGAGCTAGTTAAAGGCAAATAAGCCTTGCTTAATGCTGACTGTATTTAGAGGGCTTGTAGGAGAAAACATGAAAACAACTGTTGCTATGCAAGTGGGCTGTTTGTCCTAATCCTGCTTAGTCCTGGGGGAAGAGCTTTGTAAATGTTAGGAATAGTTTTCTATGGAAAATAATGCCCTCCATTAGCTGCTTAGGTGGTTCGTATTTTTTATACATCACTTAATAAAAGCCAGCCGGCAGACAGTGAGAACACTAGTTGTAGCAGGCTCTGCAGAGGTGACGGAGGCCAGGGTGCAGGCGTGGGTTAGGTTTGCTCTGCTGGGCTCGCCTGCCTCTCTCACAGCCAGCGTCTGTACAGGTGGTGGGGTTTTCTCCATCCGTTCTCTCCCTGCAGTGTCTTTGACGCTGTTTGAAGGTCACAGGTCTGACAATCAATTTCATTTGTTGATGCTTTTTATTAATTTTTTTAATGGTGTGTTAACTTTTATAGACATATCGAAGCGCTCATTTGTTATGTCTACAGCGTGTCTCCATTTAGAAAAAATAAAATTGAATTAGTGCTAGAGAAGCAAACCCACCCCAGGTGAGAGGTTCTGTTCTCTTCTAATAACTTGGCTTTTTACCAGACATTGTAATACGTTATTTTTTTTCTTCAGCAGGAGTAGGCTAAGGGTATAAATTGAATCCAGGTAGATGAATCGCTGCCATCAGTTTAGTTGCACTTTACCTGAATCCACAGGGCAGCGAGCAGGAGCTGAGACAGCGGTTCAATTAAGATGGTGGTACAAGTAAATCCATTGTATTGTTACAGAGGCTTTCGATTACAAAATCCTTCCATAGAATAGGGTGAGCTGACAAGATCGGCCTGAACGGTGCTTTCATCCTGTTTGTATAAGAAGTGATTAGACCAGGGTAGATTGGGGCCGGGGGGAAAACAGTCTGGCTGCTTAGATGACTTCATTCCCTCTCCCGTTTTATTTAAATAGATGTCTGCTTCCTCGCTTTATTCCCCAGCCATAAACATTTTCTGCCTTTCGGAGGCTTGGGATTTTGCAGACTTGACCTGACTGGCTTGTTTCTCTTCTAGCGAGCAAGCAATTGTGAGTGGGACCATCTCCTGCCACCACTTCGGAGAAATTTAGGAGCCAGAGTTAAAAGGCCGAGTTGCAAGCTGTTTTATTGAATTATTTTGTACCGTCAGACTGCATATCAACAATCCTTTCTCTCCATAGCTTAAAAATAACTTGATGATATCTCCTTTACAAGGACTTGAAAACTCTGTCGGCATTTAAATTTATCTTCCCCTGAAAGCACTGCAGTGCCTTCGACTCCTCAGCTGTGCTGGGGGTAGAAAACTCTGGGTGTTACAGCTACTGGGAAGCTGAAAGAGCCCTCTCGTCTCATAATTGGTTTAATGCTTTCTGATTGTAGGAAGGTACCATAAATACCCCAGCTCTCGGGATTTTTCAAGCTCTATCAGTGTGAAATCAGTGTAAACTCAGTTTTCTCTACTGCCGTTCAGAACTTGCTACTTGGTTCACAAACACTTTGGCCTCTTGGAAAAAAATGGGATAGGGACTGCACGGATTGAAAAATGAATTGCTGAGTGGAAGAACCCCAAAAGAGACCTCTCATAGTTGTAGATGGATTGCTTAGTTAGGAGACTTGAGGAGAGCTGGTTACTGATGATGGAAACCTGGAGACTGAGGGCAAACGCTACCCCAGGCCCGTTCTGGGAGGAGGACGGCGCTGGTCTCGCTCAGGTCCCTGGAGGGGGGTCGGTGTGGCGCGCAGCCACCCTGTCCTCTCCGCAGGGGCTGCAAGCAGGCACGAGCTCCGGGGGAGCAGGTTTCCTTCCTCGCTGCTCCATGTCTAATGGATTTCTCTCGAGCCCTTCCAAGCTGCAAAGGTAGCAATGACATGAGCTGTTTATAACCTGCTGCCTGCCTTCCTCTCAGATGTATTTCATGTACATCCTCAGGCTTTTCTCATTTGTGGCTTAACTTTGTTATAAGGTGACTGCTTTTACTTCAGCTTCATTGATATCTATTACAAACTTGCCCTGCAGTTCAAGAAAGAAGTTGCCTTGGTTTCCACGAGCAACCCTAAGTGGAAGTCAGAGCGTGCCTGGTTTTTACAGTACTTGTATTTGTTTCAAGCCTCTGTTGTTACTCAGGGAACTTAGAAGGGTTTTTTTTCCACAAATACTGGTCTGCTCTGCATTGACACTTAAGAGTTCACCAGGCTGAGTATAAGAGCTAAGGGGTGCAGCCAAGAATCTGAAAGAATGGGCAGCCATCCCGTAGCATGTCGTTCGTGCGTTGTACGGCTGAATGCTGAGCATGTTTCCAGGGCGAGCTGTCAGCTCTGGCGCTTGGGTACTGCGTAGTGTAGGTGCTATAGTTGAACCGGCAATCCTCTGGAGCAGCCGAACAAAGATCCTGGCTGTGGCAGCGGGGTTGTGCTACCACAAAAAATCCCTTTCAGTAAATGGAGATGTGGGTGTGTTTGGAGGGGATTAGAAAATGAGACCTGAGAGCAAGGACTCGGCGCTGTTGGGGTGTGCGCCAGACCTGACCAAGGTGCTCCGGACGGGTTATTTGCTAACTGCAAATTGTGATTCTCGGCTCTGCCGTACAGTGGTGCTTAAGTGGTAAAATGCCCTACTATTAAGTACGTGTGTTGTGCTACACAGTTCTCAACCTGTGCTTTTGTTCTGCAGTATCGAGTTCGACCGAGACTGTGACTACTTTGCCATTGCTGGGGTGACAAAGAAGATTAAAGTCTATGAGTATGGTACAGTCATTCAGGATGCGGTGGATATTCACTACCCTGAGAATGAAATGACCTGTAATTCCAAAATCAGGTAGGCTTTGACTTTGCATTTGAACTCAGAGCCTTTTCCGTTTGCTTTTTTGTGTGCAGTAGCTGTTTTGCTTTCTTTATCTGTTGTGGAGTGGGAGGGGAAAGGAGGCAACCAGGAGTTGATGGAGAATTTGCATTGAACTCTGGGGTGGATCAGGTGGCACAGGAACTGTTATTTGTGTATGACAGGCTCATCCAAGTAATAGCGGGCCTTATATCTAGAGAATAAAAACAATTGCTTTTGCAAATGCTGTTAAATACCTACTTGGTTAAAAGGGAGTAAAAGCAGAGTAGTGGACATGCTCCAGGTAAACTCTTAGCTTGTATCAAGGTAATTTCAGTGCCCATTTCTTTATAATAGCTACTGATTCCTTCGTTTTGTCTTCTCTTCATCAGTCCGATCCTTTTTGTGCTGCTGAGAGGCTGCTAGTCCTCAGGAAATGTGCCTCATTTGCACCTTCTGCCTATGAATTTTCTGCCTGAAGTACCGTACTGCTCAGCCTCATAATATCAAGCTCTGGGGAAAAGACCTTGCTTGATTTTTGCTTCTATGCTGCTGTCATTACTGTCAACCTATTTTCTGTATTTTTAGATTACTTAGAATCGTAGAATCATAGAATGGTTTGTGGTGGAAGGGACCTTAAAGCCCATCCGGTCCCACCCCCTGCCCTGGGCAGGGACACCTCCCACTGGATCAGGGGCTCCAAGCCCCATCCAACCTGGCCTGGAACCCCTCCAGGGATGGGGCAGCCACGACTTCCCGACTTAAACTGAAGAAATACAGACCACCATGTGAGAACTTCAATTGAAGGAATCTGGGTAATGTAACTTAAAAATCCTAATTCAAAAATCCTGTTAAAGCTCATAAGTAGGTAATACAGGCAATCAAACTGAGTCGGTATTATAATAGGAGTCTCCATCTCTGAACTGAATTGGTTTTATTTGCTACCTTATATTTTAAAAGCAGTAGAGCATCCACGAAAGTATAAGTAATAAATTCATGTAACAGTCCAGCTCACAGAAAAACAAAAGGTTCTGCAACAAGATTAATAATGTGTGCCAGCTTACTTTATGGCATAAGAGTCACTTAGCTTTGTAGTTGACGCGTGTTTCTTAAGATAGAGCAGTCGCTCCTCTGTCGCTCACTCTGATTCTTCTCAGGAACCACGTAACACTATTTTATGAAGGAAGAGATGTAAATGCAACTGACCTGGGACTGGCTTTCAAGATGGATAAAAGCAATCTGAGAGGGATTTGCATGGATAAGCCATACTGATGATGGAGCTCGTGGTGTGCTGCACTTGAGAAACGTTCAGCATTTTGCCCTGAGCCATAGCAGAGTTCACATTGTTCAGCTTTGTCACTCGGGAGAGAAGAGCAGAATAACAGAACCATCTAGCAGTTGATTAATAGTTTTGCCTTAATTAGATGGGGAAAGCAATATGTGCTTGGTATTTCTTTGTTCAAAAGTACTTCCACACTTGCTACTTGAAATTTGGCAGGGATCTACCCCGACGATCCTGCCAGGCATTAGGTAGCTGTTTGTCCTCCCTTCTCCGCAGCCACTGGTGAGGAGAGCGGCGTCAGCACCTTCACACGTGTTACTCTTGTCAGCTTTGCGCTCCAGAGAAGACACCACTTTCATTCAAGATCTCTTCTCTCTCCCTTCAATTTCATGCACATATACATTACATGAATTTATTACTTACACTTCTGTGGGTGCTTAACTGTTTTTAGAAAGTAAAGTAGCAAATAAAACCAATTCGGTTCGGAGATGGAGACTCCTATTATAATACTGAATCAGTTTGATTGCCTGTATTATTTACTTTTGAGCTTCAACAGAATTTTTGAATTAGGATTTTAGAGTTACATTAGCCAGATTCTTTCAATTGAAGTTCTGACATCGTCTGTATTTCTTCGGTTTAAGTCAGGAAGTCATGGCTGCCCCATCCCTGGAGGTGTTCAAGGCCAGGTTGGATGGGGCTTGGAGCCCCTGATCCAGTGGGTGTCCGTGCCCATGGCAGGGGTCGAACTGGGTGGGCTTTAATGTCACTTCATCAAAAAACATTCTAGGATTCTGTGATTCTATGATACATTATAAATATGTATATATATGACGATGCTTAATGCGTTGTTCTCTGGTGTTCTTCCTCAGCAGAGGTGGACAGGGTCCTCTTCCATCACTCCTCGCCCTAGTTTCTCTTATTCGTCCAAAGAAATGTGTTTTTTCCACATTGGCACCCCTACATGACATCAGCCTTCCTTTGGCACGTGGGAGCTTTTGGTTTTGTCGGATCAAGCTCCTTGCCGTTCCCATTAGCTGTGCTGCCAGTCGTGGTGCCGGGGCCTGCTGGCGCGGTGTCGAGCGGCACAATAACTTGCTATTCTGACGTGGCATAGCTGGAGGGAGAAGGCTGTAATTTCATTACGGAGGACTGCAGCGTGCTGCAAATGTGCCTCTATTATCATAGAAAAACCTAAACAAGCAGAGCCTGCTTTTTATAAAAAGCCTTGGCTTAAAGCTGTTGATGTTAATTAGGGTGGAGGTGCATTTCTCCCGGAGGCCTCCTCTACCTGCTAGTGCCCTTTCCAGTATCGGATGCGTTTCTGCTGTGGCACATGGGTGGTGCTCTCTCCTCTGCGGAGAGGTGGGCAGTCTGTGCAGATGGGATGTGCTGACGCGTCTCTTCTGCTGCAGCTGGTTTGTGACACCTGCCCGCCTCGTAACGCCCCTTCCATCCTCGCGTGGCACCAGAGCTGTCTGCCTGCAGGTGCTTTGCTTCCCAAACACCCGTCACGGGGAGCTCACCCTAAATTGATCCTGGTTAACCTTGTTCAGGGTGATGATGCCGAAACATAAATCATTAGCGATTATGTTGGTGACTCAGCTCTTAGAGGAGCAGCGGCTCCGACGGGCTTTTATAAAAGCAGACAGGTGACAGCATTTGTGAGGCCTCGTGTCTGGCCAAGAGCGAGGCTGCTGGCCCGGAGCAGCTGCGGGAAGGGAAGCCCTTGCCCGGGATGGGCTGGCGCCGGCCCAGCCCTGCTCTGCGCGTGCCAGCTGGGCGCCTGCTGAAAGGTTGAGCTTCGTGCCAGCAGTAATTGATTGTAGGCTTTTCTGGAGCAGAGCCCCGGTACCAGCTGTAGCTGAGTCTTTTTTCTCTTTTCCAGCCCCCTTTTTACACCCACCTGCTTCTTAAATACATTCTTTTCTTCATCATCTGCTGAGCTTTCTCATCCCTATTTTTAAGAACGAGGAGGAAGTTGGTATGCTGAAGTTCTGGTAAACGTGCACCGCATCCCCCGGGAATGACAGTGGCATAAGCTTCCAGGAAAAACACAAGATGACACATAAATCCTC